>NC_133794.1:13701944-13997707 GCF_003597395.2 Chelonoidis abingdonii | reverse complement strand
ATCGAATTAACGTGCCTAGTGTGGACGCGCACACTCGACTTTATAATATCAGTTTTAAGAAACCGATTTTAGCTAATTCGATATTATCCCGTAGCGTAGACGTGGCCTTAGCATCTGAAGGCTGTTCAGTCTCCACAGTCCATTTGGTCCATTGTCCTTCTGCAGAGACTGCCAGCTGGGGAGCTGATGAGTGCCAGTTGCTGTAGTGATTTTGTGATGTGGACACCTGTCTGTTGAGAACCACCATCTATCTTCATGTGGGCCACCCAACACCTGCCAGATGATGATAGCTTTTGACTGGATTTGAATCATCCTTTGAAAAGAGTGAAGAATAAGTTATGTTGGGGCCTGTGTCTCCGAGGCGCATGGAGAAACCCCATTGACAGTTCTCTTCTCTCATTTTACAGAGACTGAAGGCCAGCCTGACGCACCAGGTTTCTTCCTCACTGAATGGCAACAGCATGGTTGTGGGGTCAGCAAGCACGATGGTGACCTCACGTCCAGAGCAGGGCCAGATACTTCTCCAGCACCCAGATGCACCTTCTCCAGCTCAGCCACAGGTCTGCTCCTTCTTAATCTTCGAAGATATGATGGCTTAAAGCAGTGGTTCTCAAACTTTTGTACTGGTGACCCCTTTCACCTAGCACGCCTCTGAGTGCGACCCCCTCCCCCATATAAATTAAAACACATTTTTATATATTTAACACCATTATAAATGCTGGAGGCAAAGCAGGATTTGGGGTGGAGACTGACAGCTCATGACTCCCCATGTAATAACCTCATGACCCCCGGAGGGGTCCCAGTCCCCAGTCTGAGAACCCCTGGCTTAAAGTGATGGTGGAGGAAACAAAGATACTGGGAGTTCTAATCTGTTAGGAAGGGTGGGGGGAATAACCTTATGAATCTGTCGCTGTCTGCTCAGACCCTATATACTTTCCAGTGTGCAGAGCTGTAGGGTTTTGAGGTGGGTTTTTTGGGGGTTGGGGTTTAATGTGTGTGAAACACTCCTTTTTGTAGTTACCATCACTGTCAAACAGTCCAAGTTAGACTTAGGCAACAGGCACAGTTATTTGATGTGTTCTGGAGTTTAGAAAAAGTGTTTTGCTGTCCTCTTTTTCCTTTTTAATTACTAGGGTTAAACACTCCCCTCTTAGGCAATCAACCCCACTTGCTCCTGCCAGCTAACCAAATGCCAGCCTTCCATCAGAATTGCCACCTGCTCCATCAGTTAGACAGGCTTCCAAAAGTTTAATATCCATATGCTGTCTGACAGTGAGTAGTGAAGTGTAACAGCTCTCTCACATTGTAGCTATGTAATTATAGAGCCGATGCAGTAGTGCTGAGACGACTGAGTCTGGGGTGATTTGTCCTTGTTGGTTTTTCCTTTGTTCCCTCAGAATACAGCAGGAGATTGCAGTGTTACAAAAGACACTCTTAAATGCCTGTAAGAATTTGTACAATGATGTTAGAGCACAGCTGAAGATCGGCTGTGTTATACAAAAGCCCACATTCCCTTGCAGAAGTGTCACGTATATCTGTAAAGATGGCTCTGTTGAGTTGTTTCCCTCTCACATTGTAACCTGTGGTAAATTCCAACAATATGAAGCTGAATAGTCCTTTTTAAAAAAAAACAAAAAAAAAAAAACAAACCCAAAAAAACCCACCAAAATTATTTTATTTTTTTATTTTTTGACTGAGGCAGATGCTAGGGGCTGAATTGTAGTGCTGATGGAAATAAGGATTAAACGAGATGTGCTCTGCAGGCTTCTCCCTCACAGTTCCTCCCTGGCCCCAGTTCCAACCAGCATTGCCTCCTGCTCATCCATAATACTAACTCCTCTCCTCACCATCTCACCCTCCCTGCTGTTCTACTCTTGAGGCTTCTGTCCTTGCAAATTGCGGTAGTGACTTTGTGGTCTGGACAAATATCTACTGAAAATCAGACTGAGGCCAATCAACTTCTTTCCACTTAATGGCCTGAGGTGGGATTTAAACTGTAGTCTTGCAAGAAAAGTGAGCATATTTAATCCACTGCAAGAACTACCATCTAGTTCCTCTCCAAAACCCAAAATAATCTAATATCCACCACTTGACTGGAGAGCTCCCCTGTATGTTAAAAATATTCAGATTATCCTGACACTGAGATAGTAGCTCAGAACTGAAACTTCATTGTGCATCTAGTACATATTGCCCATTCATCAACACATGTCACAAGATTCCGTGCTTGGGAGGAAGGATAAGGTGCGGGACTGAGAATCAGGGAAGCTGGGTCTCCATCACAGACTCCCACTGTGACCCTAAGCAAGTCATTTAATCTCTCTCCCTCACTCTCCCTGTCTGTAGAATAAGTCTCAACAAATCTGTTTGGACCAAATTCATTAATGTCCATAAAGTACCTTGAGAACACTGGAAGCTGTTCTGGAAAAACTGTTTTTTAGTTTCAGAATCAGCAGCTGACACATCCTACATCCTGACTCTGCCAGCCAGTTGGAATTTGCTCTGGACTCAGTACAATCAGTGTGGATAACTGTCTGGTTTAATTAAGCGTGTGTTTGTTTCAGTAATTCTCTTCTTTCTGTCCTAACTCCAGGTTTCCCCTGCTCAGCCCACACCTAGCACAGGTGGTCGGCGGAGACGCACGATGGATGAAGACCCGGATGAGCGCAGGCAGCGTTTCTTGGAGCGGAACCGTGCTGCAGCCTCTCGTTGCCGTCAGAAACGCAAGCTGTGGGTGTCTTCCCTGGAAAAGAAAGCAGAGGAGCTCACGACACAGAACATCCAGCTGAGTGTGAGTATGTAACCACGGAGGCCGAGCCCATCTGCCTGGCTGCATTGCGGCCTCCCCTCCAAGGAGGATGTTTTTACCATGGTGCAGAGGCACTGTGTGCTCTGGTGGTGGTCTTTAGTCTGTGAGAAACCAGAATCAAGTGACTTGGAAAGTTGCAGGGTTTTTTGTAACATGTTTATTTTTTCTGTACTTGATTCGCAAAGACTTGCGTATGTGCTTCTGGCAATGGAAACCAGTATTTGTACCATCAAGTCCTGGATAAGCCAAAAGTGTAAGAAAAGGAGTAGGTGGAATTTCATATCACCATTTCCAACCCCCTCTGCTTCATACAATACATAAGAGCTGCACACCCGGTCTTGCTCTGAAAAGGTTGGAGGGGGTAAGGGAGAATCCAGCATTGTGCCCTGCCACTCATCCTCTCAAGACTGCACCCTGGAACATTCAGCTGCTCCAGCCACAGAAGATAGGCACCAGGAAGCTGCTGTATCCTAGCTGAAACCTCTCCCCCAGCTTGGAAAGAGCTGTCAGCTGGCACAAATTCAGCGTAACTGGCTTCTGCTCTGTTCTCTGCCGCTTGGGACTAGAACCATGGGTAAGCAAAGAGAGAGCTCTAACTAGCTCCCTAACAGCCTCTCTCCTGCTGTGCCAAGCAGAACTATGCGTAATTCCCTTCCCATCGCAATTAGTCCCCTTGTTAATGCTCTCAGCAGACAGACCGAGGACGGAAAGGATTCTGAAGACTGAACTCACGTCCGGTGTGGGCTGTTTCCCCCACTAGCTTTCAGTGACTCATGCAGTGTGCTTCAATAGCACTAATTACGATATCTTCATTCTCTTTGTCACACTCTCTGGAGTGGCTCAAACCTGTGAGTGCCTGTCACAAAGCAGACTGTCAGAAACAGAGTAGATACCCCAAGTTGGTGGTATGTTCTATAATTAGATTTCACCAAACCAGTAACAAATGTGGACTCCTGGATCACTCTACCAGTCTTACCATGGAGTCACAGACCAACTTAGACTCTCCGGACTATTTTGCCACTCAGACAAACGGAACATTGTGATAATGGTCACTTAAACCAAAAATCACACCACATCAGGTTGCTCCAGTCCCAAGAGACAGCCACTTACCCCAGATCAGCTGGTACTCTGGATCTTACACCAAAGACAACCCTGGCACTGGCAACCAATAGTAAATTAACTAAAGGTTTATTAGCTAAGAAAAAAGAATGAGAGTTATTGAATAAAGCAGTTAAAATATCTGTCCAGGGGAATCACAGTTTGTAACTCCGAATGGTGGCAGCTATACACTGAACTGCCAGTTTCCCAAAAGTCTTTCTAGGGTACTTATATCTCTGCTTTATATCTGGTACACTTCCCTGTCAGAGTCCAAAGATGCAGGAGCTTTCTTTGAATCCCTTCTTACAGCTTCTTCTCACAGAAAACAAGCTGTCAGTCTCTCTTCCCACGTGGGCTTTTCCGTTGATGACAGTGAGTGAGGAATGCACTTTGAGTCTCAGACCTCCAGTCATCACACACTATGGCCATTTGCTTTGTAATTACCACTTTTTCTGATAAAGTCCTTGATTAGCATTCCACAAGGCTGCTTTGATGTCTGATGAGTTATTTAGTTACAGCAGTGTTTACAATGTAAATGTTTGATCTTGCATCATAAGAGGATACAGATGAGAGAAAACAATGCACTTAACATCCCATTAGTTTTATGAAGTTTAAACACCCAAAACACGTATACATTTAACAATTGCTTTGATCTATACTAATACATAAGTGAATTGGCCTGAATACACTCTGACGTGACCTGGTTTGCCAGCGTCATGCTTGTCACAAGGTAATTGTAGAAACGGTTTTCCCTAGCCAAGTTCAAAGTGCAGTTGGCTGGGTTTTTCAGATACAAGGGGACAAATGTTAAGCACATTTCAAATTTCAATTACAAACATGTTCTCTGAAAAATTTTCAACTAATGGCTGAGAGTGAACCTGAAGTTTTTGAAAGCATGAACATTTTTTGTTTTGGTGTTGAAAGGGATGGAATTGGCTTCAGAATGGATCACTGCTTGCACCTTAATCATGGGGAGGTGACAGAAAGGAAGGATGCCCTATTGTTTACGGTGCAAACCTGGGACCTGGAATCAATTTCCTCCTCTGCTACAGACTTTCTATTGTGACCTTGGGCATGTCACTTAGTCTCTTTGTCTCAGCTCACCACCTATTAAATGGGAGCCATAGTAAGTACTTTAGATGGATAGATGTAGGTCTGAACAACCTCCACCCAAGTATATAACAGGCTGACACCTACAGACTCCTCCATGTTAAAGGTAAGAGTAGCTGTCATGTTCTGAACAACTTGAGGTGGGCCTTGGGATCTTGTTTTGTTGCCCTTGATATACCAAAGAACAGACGTCCCTGATATGGTTTTACTCTGTGTAGCTGCTCATGGTCAGTCCTCATTAATGGTCGTCATAGAAAGATGTTTTGGCCTTCAGAGAGAGATGCCACTTGAATTTTTAGCTTTCCATCAGGGTCACCAGAATATTGCATTGACTCTTATTGTTAGCATTTCTTCCATTGACGGTGGTGGCAGGCGCATATGGACTAACTTATATCTGGAACTTGGGATTTCTCGGTAAGGTACAGGTCTGTAAGAGGACAACCTTGCAAAGCGTGTTTTGTATGCACACTCACTCGCACACACGCAACTTTTTATTAAGGTGTTAATTTGTGATGACCAGAGTCTGTAGACCTCAAATGACACAAGAGTTTGGTGGTAAACTTTGAAGCGTCTACATGTTAGTATTCTGCCATTGCTAAGAGATATTACTCCAAACACTTATGATCCCTATAAATGTTGTTTTCTTTACCTCAGAATGAAGTTACACTACTGAGGAATGAAGTTGCTCAACTTAAACAGCTACTGTTGGCTCACAAGGACTGCCCAGTCACTGCACTACAGAAAAAAACACAGGGGTATCTTGGTGAGTTGTGACTTGCCCAGTCGGCACTGTACTTTAGGGTACATCTGAGTAGAATTACGTGAACTTAGCGTTCCTGAAGGATGCTAGATTGACAGCCCTGTGGGCTGGTGTCTTTTCTGCAGAACCAGGTAAAGCACAAGCAGTGGCAATGCAGGCTTCTCCCGTGCTGTACCTTATCCCTGCACTGAAGCAAGCCACGTATAGGTGGTGACAGGGACGGTCTGCCCTGGGTTTCTCGGATGCTCTCAACAAGCTCTCCAATTAGTGTCAATTGTTGTGATGGTTCTTATGACGTGGGAGCCTGTCCATTAGAAGCTGGACTTAAAACAGACAACTCACTTGTGTAGGAACAATAATACTGGTAACATTCTGTCACTACCAATTTTGCTCCGAGACATTGTATTGCAGGCGATTAGTATCATGCTAATGACGTCAGTGTAAACGCTTTGATAATATAACGTATTTTTCCTTTTGTCAGTATGTTTCCCTGTAGCATGAAATATTCGACATGCATCCATCACTCAGACTCCCGTTTCTCCCACGAATCTGGTCCAGTGTTGTCCCAAACGCTAGGTGTCCTCCTTTATACTGCTCAGTGTTGGAAACTAACGCTGCTGTTTTAAGTGTAGGTGCAGTCGAAAAGTCCAGACTATATAAACGATATCATGGGGTTCCATATTCATGTTCTCTGCAATTCACGTCAAACTGGTTCAGTTTACAAGTGAGAAGACGTCTTTGTTTTAAACTGCCTGCCAGTAGAGAGACATGGTGGGTGAGGTAGCATCTTGTATTGGACCAGCTTCTGTTAATGAGAGAGACGAGCTTTCAAGCCTACACAGAGCTCTTCTTCACATCTGGAAAACATACTCAGTGTTACAGCTAAATACAAGGTGGAACAAATTGTTTAGCGTAAGGAGTTAGCATATATTTCAAGGAGACCATTCAAGGCAAAGTGGCCCATTACCACCCCTCCAGTCATAAGGAGTCATAGTTCTCGCTGTGACTGGAAGGGTGTTAGCAGGCCTCTTCTCCTTGAATGGATCATCTGTTCCATCTTGAGGGCATGTCTACACTACAAAATTAAATTGACCAAAATTACGTTGATGTACAGCCACCGCAGTAATTAAATTGCTTTTGCATGTCCACACTATGCTCCTTGTGTCGGGGTGTGTGTGTCCTCACTAGCGGCGCTTGCATCGGTGCTGAGTACAGTGCCTCATGGGTCGCTATCCCACTATGCAACTCGCCACATGTGAAACAGGGTGTTTTCGAAAGGGCTTGCAAAGCTTCATGGGGCAATCGAGTTGCGCTGGGATGACTGGTAACATGGTTTCAACATCCCATGATAAGAGTTTCCTCCATCCCATGATATCTGCATCCCACAATGTTTCACGCCTCTTTTCAAAAGCCCCACAAACCTGCACATCTGCTATCTCTGTGAGAAGCATGGATCCTGCACTGCTTTTCAGCATTGTGCTGACCATTATGAACACAATGCATCTGATCCTTCAGTATTTTCAGAGCCGCCAGAGGAGCTGTGAGGGATATAACAATGCCTTGCAGGCTGCCTTGCTGACGAACAAAGAAAGAAACAATTCAAGGTGGTTGTTGGCATTCACCGAGCAGTTGCCAGATGGTGGAGCGCTGGTTCTCGGCCCAAGAAACAAGCACCGGTTTGGGATGATGAGCAGTGACTGCAAAGCTTTTAGATGCTCAAGGCCACATTCATGGAATTGTGTCCCTAGCCCTCCAGCACAGCTACATTAAATGAGAGCCACGTTCACGGTGGAGAAGAAAGTGGCGATCGCTATATGGAAGCTGGTCACACCAGATTGCTACCCATCAGTCGGGAATCAATTTGGAGTTGGAAAATTTTAGCTATCTCACTCTTGAGTGTAATGGAGGCTGTCAGGGAAGAGGTCCTGCAAGTGTCTGGCTTCAGACCGGGTCCGTAGGCTACTAGCCTGTGTGCTGCAATGGTGCCTGCTGAAATATTTGCTTACTGGTGTGGGAAAGTGTCTTGCCGGGTAGAAGAAATAAGGCAGCCCCTGCCCCAGAAGCCTTCGGCTGAGGATTGCGGACTCTCTCCAGGAAAGTTTCCTCAAGTTCTCTATGCAGGATTCACAGGACATCCCAATGCACGTAAACAAACTGTTCCGCATGGCCCCTTCTGCCTAGCTGTCCAGGGGAATGAGAAGCAGGGAGGAACTCTGCCTCTGTTGGTTGTTTCACTACCTCTTCTAGCCTGTTTAAAAATTAGTAAATGAACAGATGGGTCTCTGCAATATCAAAGCAAACAGCTTACTTACCAGAGGTTCCTTCCCTGCTTCAGGCTCACCAGTGCTGGAGAGCAGGGACCGGCTCGACTGCTCCGGTGTTAGGTCCTGGCTTGCCATGCCACCGAATCCCGTCGTCTGTCTCTTATATTCCTCCTCCTCGTCCAACTTCTCACTGTGCACTGTGGGGGCCTTTGATTCCAGCTTCCCCAAAGTATCCACGGGGCTCTTGGGGGGAGTGGTGGGTCTTCCCCAAGGATGGCAGGCAGCTCCTTGTAGAAGCAGTGTGTCTGCAGCTCCACTCCAGAGTGACTCTTCGCCTTCTTTGCCTTCTGGTATGCCTGCTGCAGCTCCTTGATTTTCACGCAGCATTGCTGCGTGTCCCTGTTGTAGCCCTTCTCCCCCAAGCCCTCAGTGATCTGCCCATAGATATTGATGTTTCTATGGCTGGATCGGCGCTGTGTTTCCACAGACTCAGGAGATCCATCACGTCCTGTGTACTCCAGGCAGGAGCGCGTTTGCTGTGCGGAGCCGGCATGGGCAGTTGCTAGGTGAGCACTCTGTGCCGAGCAAACAGAAAATGGAATTTAAAATTTGTGGGGCTTTAAAAGAGGAGGAGCATGTACCTGCGTACCTGGCCACTGCACAGTGGAGTTAAAAATAGTGACAGAAGCTGTCACAATGGGGCATTGTGGGACACCTCTTGGAGGCCACTAAAGTTGACATAAGTAATGCAGTGTCTATGCTTTCACTGCATCAACCTAAGCACTATGCCTCTCTGTAGAGGTGCGGTTATTAGGTCAACGTAGCAGGCGAGTTACATCATCTGGAGCAAGGTTTTAGTGTTGACACTCGCAGAGTTAGGCCCGCCCAACCCAGACTCTGACGTGCTCCATGCTTCTGTGGCCCCAACCTCTCAGGAGCCAGCAGATTGGCTGCCCTTGCCCATGGAGGTAGGGCTGGAAAATTCCTCCCAGAGCCAACATGTGGGGCAGCCTTCCCACCTTCACGAGTGTGCCCTCCCCCCCCCCCCCCCCCACGTTAGCTAGTCCCAGTTGTCTCTGAGAATAGACCACGCCTGAGTAAGTTTTCCAGACCGGAAGAAGAGCTCTGCGGAAGATCAAAAGCTTGTGACTCTTACCAACAGAAATTAGTCCAATAAAAAATTATTACTTCACCCATCTTGTCTCTCTAATGTCCTGGGACCAACATGGCTACAACCATACGGCTTGCTTCACAGTAATTAGCCTGGGATCTAAAAAGCTAACTGGGTTTTCTGCCTCTTACATTTTCCCCACTAACAAAGATTTTGTACTCCTGGAATTTGTCTGACGGCTTATTGATGATGCTGAAGCCAGAGGGGCTCTGGCTGGCTATCCCCTAGCTACATCTGCTTGTGTCAGCCTTGTGAGAGTTGGAAACTTGTTTGGGTCGGTAAAATAAGGTGGAAGGTGCACAGATCAAATAGGAGAAGTAAGAAGGTGCCATGCCTTCATAGTCACACTTCTGACTCCCATCCCATTCTGAATCTCCAAAGCATTCCCCTCTGACGAAATGGAACACGCATATCTGCCTTGCAGGGCCCTGGCATAGCCAGTTTATTTTCAGTCATTACAGTGACTCACAGCTTGAGTAATGTGGTCGTGAAAGTCATCCCTATCCCCCAGCCTTTGCAGACAGGTGCTCTTTGTGTATAATGCAACATGATTTTTCCTGTTAGCTTCCAGAGTTTACAGTTCCTATTTTTATTCCTCAGTCAGTCTACTCCAGTAATAGGAATTCGACACACATCTGAATAATAAAAATGAAATTCACACCTCCCTACCCTATCGCCCTCCTCCCTGGCTGCCTTTTTTTATTATAAAGATTTATCACTGAGCATGTCCTTAAACAAAAATGCCAGATTCCCTTGATGGAATTACAGCTGCCTTATGTACAGTTGGGTTGTTTTATTTGTAATACCTTGTAAATCTCCTTTTTGAGATGCCAAACTCTTCTGTTGCTCTGCTCGACCCTCCCTCCTCACACCCAAATCACTTTTGAAATCTACTGTGCTAGCTGTATCTTTCGATAGGGTAGCTATGTCCTAGCCAGCACCTCACTTACAAGGGTGAGATGAAATGAGTTTGGGGAAGGGATACAGAGCAAAGTGAAAGGACCTAGTGGCAATCTGGATCTTAAAACACTCCCAGCTGTGCACAATGAGGCTGTAATTTCTTCTCTGGTTTCTGGTGACATGGGCTTTACGCACTTGGTGTGTTACAGGAATCCCATGTATCCAGCCATAGGTCAATACTTGCTGTTTCAAAGGATGATAACCACATCCTCTCCATAATTCATCAAACCAGCTGTTCAGGAGGGCATTTCCTCTGGACTTAGGCAGATAATGAATGAGCTTATACCCTCCCAAAGCATGAAGTTTGATCACCCTTACTGTAGCATGAAAGCAGTCACAAATCATCCTTTTTGTCTAGCACCCCTGCCCAGACACAGTGGGAGAGAAAACAAAGTTTGGACAAACGAATCTCTGTTGACCATTATACGACTGCAGAAGAAACTTGCTGGCTATGTCTTGTCCTCGCTTCATTGTCCACAGCTTCAAGTTACAGAAAAGTTTAGTGAGCAAGTGGTTTGTGATGAGGTCTAACTGATTTTAATGTTCTAGAGATCAATAAAGAGTAAACCAGAGAATTTATATAAAATTCAGAAAAACTGCTGTAACGGGTATGCTGTCAGCTTGTGAGGGTTTCTGTTACATACCTCTCTGTGTGTTCACCCAACAGATGGTAAGGACTCCGAAGGAACTGTTCAGTCTCTGGGCTAAATGGCCTCGAACCAAGTACTATACCAGGAAACAACATGTAGGAAAGTACATTTATTATAATGAGGACATAGCTGTATTATAGGAAAGTTAAGCTAGATCTATTGTCTGTGCTTTGATGTTAGCACCTTTTTGCTAAAGTTCTCTTTCTAACTCAAGGTTCTTTAAAATTTACCCTACTGCTTTTTGTATTTAAATGGGGTGGTCTAGCCAGATCCTAGTTTCGATCATTGTTTTCTGAATCCTTAGATTGTCCCTGCTTTTTTCAGGCAGCTTTTATTCTTTTTTACGTCCTGTCCTAGATAGTTGTGTTAGAACTGTTGCATGCTGTTAACAGCTGCTGCACCCCCTCTTAGAGGTGGATGCATATCAATGCTGGGTTAAATGGTTCCTGCGTATGGATCGGTGTATCCATTCCCAAAGTGCTTTGGGATCAGGCAGGTTGAAAGGCCTCCATATAAAAGTAAAGCATAGTGTCTGATTAACTCTCTCATCCAGGGATGCTTGGTAGAGTTGGTTTCACTTTCCACAGCCCAGTCTTGATGTCAGTAGCATCATGATGGGTTCCATTTCAATTACTATTTCTTTTTCTTTTTGAAAACAGAAAGCCCAAAGGAGAGCTCTGAGCCTACCGGTTCCCCTGCTCCTGTCATCCAGCACAGCTCCGTGACAGCATCCCCCAACGAGCTCAACGTCCGCTCTGCAGCTGAAGCTGTTGCCACTTCGGTCCTCACTCAGATGGCAAGCCAAAGGACAGAACTGAGCATGCCCGTACAGTGGCACGTCATTATGGCTCCACAGTCTCAGTCTGCTGGCAGATGATGTCACAAACCAGGTGACAAAGAACTAACCCATAAGAACTTGCAGTCCGAGAGACTGATCATAGCTAAGTCCCTGCTTAATGGGGGCAGATATGGATTTTTTTTTTTTTAAGTGAGTTAAGGGCAGCTATGGAAGCTTCTTTATACTGCATATCCTATACAGATCCTGGCCCAAAACCATTGTCGTGATCATCTGTCCATACAGGATGGCTTCAGATTGAGGGATTTCTTGATCCCTTAGTGATGGTCAATCAACTTGCAAAATCATCAGAACACAAAGAGCCTCATTTGATTGCATCTTGAAAGGTTCAATTTCAGGTATCAGTTACGTTAACACTAAACCTCCCCTGGCTTGTGGTTTCTCTTGGCATTATTGCTATTTTAAGTTTCACCTGTTAGCAAAGGAAAGTAGCTGTTGGGAGGCTGTGACATTTACTGGTGCTGTCACTTTATTTTTAACAGCTTGCTGCTTCCAATCATCTGTTTCCCCATCACTGCGTTAGCTGACCTGAAATGTTGCACCTTGGCCCAAAATACTGGCCGAGTTTTCCACTCGGGCTATTGAGATTCAAAAGGCTGAGGATAATGGGCTTCTTAACTCCATGGGATTAACTTCCCTGACACCAAAGCTTTCTGGTTCTGAAGCAAGCCTGGCACCTCTAATTCACATGCAGTTAACCATCATTAACTGCTGTAACTTGTGGGGTTTTTAAATATGTCTTCGCAGTCACTGGTGCAGCAGTAGGAACTGTGAACATTTCACGTGCTTCTCTCTTAATTGACGCCATAGCTGCTAATGATGCAGGTACCTTCTTCAGAAAAGGGCCTGCTTATAAATCTTCCGTACAACAGAAAAGCAGCACCAAGCTGCAGTCTGCCAGGACTGCGTGCAAAGCTGCTCTGTGTGAAGCATGAAAGGATGAGCTGGGGCAGATGGATATAATGCGAGTCCTGGAATTAACCGGCTACAAAATCCACCGCCCATCTCAACAAGTCACGAATTTAACAAACAAACCCCACACATGTCAAAGGATTATCTCCCGTACGTTTAACCTGATGACATTATGAAGTGGTGGCCTTGAACGAAGGGAGGTGGACGCATATCCCACTTGCCTGGCCTTTTACCTCTTTTAATGGTTTTCTTCTGCTCCTGGTAGTGGTATATCTATTGCTTTTCCTCAAGAGCAAATGTAGTACTTCTAGAGCTTCCAGGTTCATGGGGTAGATTTAAAATCAGCTGTGACATTTTAAAGGCGCTTGGAATTGTCTGCTTATTGCCAAAGTGAGTGTGTGTGTGTGTGTGTACTTTCTTTAGGTTGTCATTGACCTTTTGCTTGCTGGGTAGTAGTTGGAGATTTGAATTTGTATTTTGGGAGCCAGAAAGGGGTGCTGTGTGAATTTGTACTACAGCAAACCCATCAGTCGGTGAAACTCTCAGCACTTCATCGTTCTTTCCATCTTTAAAGATGCTTTTCCTTCAGTTGAGCTCTTCAACGTCTTCACCCTGAGCTTCCAGGCCACCTCAAATCGCACTTGCCACTTTGGACCTGAGATAGTTTGACTGAGTCAGTAGTTTGGCTTACCTAGACTTGGAATATTTGCCAGGGACAGCAATATCCAAAGCAAAATCTGAGCATGTAGAATTTGATCCACCCATCCCCAGATAGAGGGAAATTCCATTTATTTCTTTTTTAATTAGGGATCTCTTCTCCCCCTTTTCTCCCTCAGGTTTCTCCAGGCCTCTCTGCCAGATTGTCTAATGTATTTCATGGTCCTCGTTGTGTCTCAATACACTGCCACCATGTGTTTGTCTCACTCTGTCGCACACACGCTCACACACAATCATTCCTGAGATTTTGTGTTTCTTTGCCCTCTCAAGACTCTGGAGCCAGCAGCTCTTGCATCTCTATTTAGAACCTGTGTGTAGTTACTGCAAGAGGCATTCCAGATCAGGCACTTCATTCTTTTCCCTTAAAGCTGTTTATATAGAGAATTTTCGTATAGGAAAGTGCTTTGAGTATAACTGTACCAACAGGGTGTCTGTTTCCTTGATGACAAAGAGCTATACCATCAGCAGGGTTTTCAGGATCTTGTGAGGATAATGCAACCAAGGAAATGGTTTATAAAGTCTAACGGCCTGATTGGACAAGACACGGGGCCTTTATTTGGCTAAGAATCCAAGACAGAAAAGGCTCGTGGCCATGTTGTCAGAGGTCTAATACGACAGCAGAGAATCTGTTTGTAACTATGACTAGTTTAGTCTCTTGCAGACACATCACTGTCTTGTAAGGAATAGGGTGCATAGCTCGGACAGATTCATTAGAATAGCTGGATTCATATGTGTGGTTCAAGAGGCCCAAACAGCATTTACATGATAACTGATCATACTCCACTTCCGGCCTGCAGGCTAACATTAGTGTCTCAAAGCTAGTGGATGTTTAACAAGAAGTAAGGGAAGCCCATTTTAACACCAGCACCAGTGCATGTTGAGACAGCACCACTGGGTAAATACTGCCTGTCAGTAGCCTTACCACATGCATAAAGCAGCGTTCAAATACCTTCGTTGTTAAGAGGCTGGCAGCTCAAGGATACAGCTGCACAATAGACTGTACAGGGGGATGGGGTGGTAAATACAGCTTGAGTTGGACAGGTGTGAAAGGCTTTAACTGAAAGTGAATTTGCTTTGGTGCTTACAAACCATATTAATTTCCGTGGAGACTTGTACAAGGGACCATTTTTTGGTCCGTGGAAAGCAACACACATGTGCACATATGTGTGTTTGCACAGGTGTCTTGGAATTGTTTCTTTCCTTCTTCCTGCTGCTCGAATTTAGTCGGAACTGAAACAATACCATGTGACTTAGGTGACCAGTCACGTTTCAAACAGGGAGTAATCAAAGGCATAGTAGAATGGAATAGCTTCCCAGCACTGCATAAGCTGGAGTGGATTTGTGTAACGAGTTTGAAAGCTTCAGATTGCAAACAGACTTGTAAAAATCAGTCCATTGAGCAAAAACAGACAATGTTTTTTTTTTAACGGATTCTGTTCTAAATAGATCACTCTGCTACAGCCACGACTAAGGGTCTGTCTGCCCAGTAGAAACTGCACATGGGCTAGCTGAATCCAGCTATTCAAGACAGCAAGCCGGCTATGTACCCAGGGTCCATGCTGGGCTTGTGCTCCCCTGAGCTGCAGCTCAGACCGTGTTGTGTTCACTGCTACTCTTACCCGTGCTAGCTGGATTAAAGCTAGCTCAGGTAAACTAGCCCGTGCACGGCTTTTGCTGTGTAGACAGACCCTAAATTGCTGATTCTTCTCTTCCCAGCACCTGTCTTTGTAATGGGAGGGGCTTAAGAGGTTCAGAAAACAGGAAGATGCTTGAAGTGGAAAAACGCAACAAGTGTCAGTGTAATGGACTCTGGTCCCTGCTCGCTGCTGGCCCCTTGTGGTCAGTTGTGGTGGTGTAAGATCCTCCATCTTAATTCTTCCTTCCTAGAACTTCTTCCTGTAAGTTCAAAACAGGCTTTGTATTGCAAAACAGCCCTTTTTTCAACAGAAAATCCCCCAAATAAGGAAAACACCTCAGGCCTCTGGTCCCATTCTTGTTCCTTCTTAAAAGGACCAGTCATCCAGACACACAACAACCCAGTCAAGGGTATTTCCCACATGCCTTGGTCTCTGACAGTCTGAACTGTGGGGTTGCTTCTCTCTGGGGTCTGGAGGCAGACCAAGGGATTTGGCCGCATTCAGGTAGCTATGGGTAATGGGTGATTTTGCTGTAGATTCTGACTCAAGGGGTTTGAGTGAGCAGGAGAAAGCAGAAGAATTATAGGTACTATAGTCTTTAGTCACTACAGCTGTAACTACAGCAACCATCGTATTCGTTACCAAAATGGTGTTTAACTGATTGAGAGGTGTGTGTACTTGCTCCCTGGGACAGTACAGCATTAGTGTAAAATCTGGCTGCTTTTTGCTCTCCTTACTTAACCGCCGGAGATCAAAAATTACACAAGTCTGCGATCTGGGGGTTGCTACCAGATCCTGCCAGAAAACTACGGCTGGCCAGACAGAGCAGTGACTATCAGGGGCTGAGACCTCCATGCCCTACTGGGTGCTAGAAACATACAGTGTACCCACGGAATATTTCCTGCCCTGACAGATCACCAGATATCAGACCTTAAAATCTTGTCCTTCTGATTACCATCTTGTTCCCCACCCACTTCAGTTCTGACATGGTTTGTGTGTATGCTCTGTTGAACATACAGAGCTATAAACTAATGCTTTCTACCATCTGGAAGCAGCCGGGAATTCCATCTTTCAGATGGTGTGTAAAGCATTAATCTTTATGGGGGTTCATGAGCAGCTACTAAACATCCAGCCAGAACTGGAAGTTTAGAGGAGGGGAAAGCAAGATGATGATTTGTGTGACATGATTTTAAATGTACACTGTCAAGTTAAATCACACTTCAGTCTGACAGTTTTTACCTCCTCTTTATAGGCGATGCCTAAGATTGCTAGCAGTTGGAGATAAAAAAATAATTATTTGTAAACTCCCCCCCCCTGTTTATTTACTCTGCATATTTGGTAATATCTTAGTCATGTTTCAGTATTTCTCCTCTGTCACTTAGTCAGTTCCCCTGTATGTTTGAGTCATTAGTGTGTTAAAGGGAGAAACGTCTTGGAAAAATAGGAAAATGTGCCTGTAAAACTGCAAAAGTTGGCAAGAGTGCTCAGGAGACATGTAGACCAGAAACTGCTTTTAATGGTAATTGACTGGATTTCAAGCTGACTGTTTCCCCTTGAAGTGCTTTTCACTGAACGTGCAAAACCAGTGTTCAGTGTTTTAAAATATCTGTATGTATTTAAATAGAAAACTCAGTAGTTTCATAGAAGAGGTGGAAGTGAGTTTAATCTCCAGCTGTTTTTCTGTCTCCCAGCAGAATCTGAGCATGTCTGAGTCCCAGGTTGCTGAAGACAAACAGTTTCTCTTTCTGTGTTCAAAATAGATACATGGACATGAAACTTTCTCCAGCTTCCTTCATGGGGCCTAGAGAGCTCCTTGGTAATGACCTTAGCACTCAGATGTCCTCTCTGACTTCCCTGGGTGAAGGAAATGCAGTGACGAGACAAAATTCTAACTTTGGCACCTTTGAGATGTTCTGCAGAACAAGCTCAAGATAGCAAACGTATTGAAAATAACTTCAGTACTTTAGGTAACACCTGTATTTCTAGGTCCAAAATCTTAGAACCTGCTACTTCTGGAAATACTGGAGGAGCAGTACAAATGCTGTCAGGACCAGTAACTCCATCCTCCATCTCCCTCAGCACGGTTCCTGGATCAGTGATCAGAATAAAACATATTCTGTTCCCACTCAGTGTCCATTTCAGCTAAGGCTTGCCACTGAATGAATGTATTGCTAGAGCAGCTCCAGATTTGGTGGTTCCCCACAACTACACAGCTAGCTTAATAGTATACAAGAGAGCTTAGCTTTCACTGACAAGCTGATCTTTGCCTGGCCTTATTAAAAAGGACAGATTTAGAAGAAGTAAACAGGAGTTTCAGATGTGTAAATGTCGGAGATCCACTTCATTATGGGGCACACGCCTGCCTGGTGCTACCTTGTGAAAAGCAATCATGGCTATGCAAAATCTTTTAAATAGGTTAAAGGTTTTTGGGTTGTTTTTTTTTTTTTTGAAAGTATTTCATTTTAATCTCCCCAATCTTAATTTTAATATCAGCCCATCCCTTCCCTCCCAAGTCCCTTGCTGTGAGCTAGCCTGAATGTAAATAGGGTGGGAGCTGTTTCTCATCCATTTTGAAGCAGACGCATCTATACAGAATGTTCTCATCTATCCCACTTCACGTAGAGGGCCTAATCCTCGGAGATGCCAAGAGCACTCCTCTCCCATTGAAACCAGGAAGAGCTATGGCTGCTAAATATCTTGCAGGAAGCATCACTGGATTGAGGCCCATAAGTGAGAGATGCTACCAAAAAGCCCTACTAGCTCCAGTCCCCTGTGGCAAAATCCTTTGCTGTTTTCTTACCAAAATGAAGTGGTGCAGTGCATTGCATGCAGACAGCACTTCCTGATCCGTTCTTACCACATAGGAAGGATGTCCATCTGCGAGTCGTCTGTCAAGCAAACGAGTAATTGTGCTTTTAACCAGATTAGTCACCTGTATGGGAGTTATCAGGGTGGTAACCTAGGGAGAGGATGGGCTCTGGAGAGTTGCAACAGATGCAAAAAAAACCAGAAGATAACAACATTATCGGATTTCAGATTTGTTGGTTTCAATGGACAACTACTTTGGTGCTAAGATTTGAATTTTAGGGGCCCTGTTTTTCCACTGGGGCCTCATTTAATCGCAACTGCATGGATTTGCTCATGCAAATAGACTAGCTGTGCTCGAGTAAATAAATACTGCAGACATAGAGGAGGCCTTCTGAAAAGATGTGGCCCGTGTGAAGTTCTGTCCTGTAGCCAAGCAGCGTTTACAGCCCCTGAGGAGCCTTTATATCATGAGGAATATAATTCACTGACTGTTGAATGTGTGTTTAGAACAATTATGAAACCAGTTGCTGGGTTATTCCTTTAAATCACCAGCTTTTCCGTAATTGCATCTTTTCCTAGAGATGATTTCCAGTTAATCTGTATGTAAAATTACTGATCGCTGTCCAGGCAGGCCTGTCTTCTTGTGGCTTTGTGATCATCCTTGAGGGTTGTACATGTTGGGAATTTCTTTCCAAATCTATAGATGGGGGGTGCTCTTTTTTATCCCATTTTTCTGTGCTGGTGCAGTTACCCACATAAAGGCTGCACATCCTCATGGACTTGTTCGGTGACAGCTGCTTTTTCAACCTATAGTGAAGAACTTTTTTCAGAAAGCAAAACAATAGGTTCCTGAATAGGTGGCAATATCCACAGATAGCTCAAACTCCACATAGTCCGCAGACTTGCTGCGCATAGGAGTTCTTTTGTCCTCCTAGTCCCCAGGCTTTTCAGGCAGCCTTCCCAATATCATCGTAGTGCTTGGAGTTAGCTAAAGTGAGTTACTCTGTCCATCCCTGTTGCTTGAGAAGATCTTCAGCGATTAGTTGTCTTAGGCAAAAGGGGGCCGTGACTAATGCCATTTGCAATTAATTGACTGCCCACACCTACTTTTCATTAAAATTTCTCCTCCTGGGAATGACACAGAATGTTTTGTGATCTTTGGCCCTTATATGTGGCCTACTTCGCAGTGGGAAAATGATCCCCTTCTGGCTTATTTCACGAGGCCAGGAAAAATATTTCAGTGTTCAAAGTACATTTAAGTTCTTATTGAGCAAGGACTAAGCACTAGTTGTAGGATCATACTCATTCAGAGTGATGTTTTTTAATCAGTTAGTGTTTACCACTGTTATAATAGAAAAAAGTAATTTATTATTTAATTAGAGGCAATTATGATAGACGTGCATTTCTTTCCCTGCAACATCAGAATGTCGAACCCCATGACATTCTCAGCAAGAATCTAGCCTGGGTCCTCAGGGGCTCATAGCAGAGAGAAACTAATTTTCTCCTTTTGTTCTCCCATCCAATTAAGACTAAAAAGATTGGATCTCTCTGTATACCTCTTGAATTCCACTCTTGCTTTTTGATAAAATTAGGTGTGGAGGAGAACCTCAACCAAAGCATTGGTGTTGCCTCTTCCTTGTCGCTGTGGCTTGACAACACCCTGATTGGTACAAAATAAATTTTTTTTAGAAATCTAAAGTAAGCAGCATAACAAAACGGGGCTCTTGACAGAGCTCTTGGATGTGAGAGCAGCTGGCACTAATTCCTTGCCTTCGTTGTGGCTTTTCTCTCACCTTTGTCATGGCCTGCTATATTTTCATAGGACACATACCTGGGGTAGTTAGGGTGACCAGATGTCCGGATTTTATAGGGGCAGTCCAAATTTTTGGATCTCTTTCTTATCTAGGCTCCTATTACCCCCCGCCCCCCGTCCCGATTTTTCACATTTGCTGTCTGGTCACCCGAAGGGTAGTAATCTTGTACTCAAAAGCTCTTGTTACTATTAGGGTTGAGCATTAATGGTCGTGAAATGACTAGCACCTTTAAGAGCTCATCAGACAGAATTGTGGTGCCTATGCTTTAAGATTTCTTCTGGTTGCCAGCCAAAAGAGATGCAAGTTCGCTGGGAGGAGGGATGGGTTGAAGAACCAGGCAGGACTGGGTTATGAAATTTAGTAAGTCCTGTGCTCTGTGGGTCTGCAGCCAAGTACAAAGAAAAATCCCCACTTTTCTGCTCAGCTGATGTCCTTTGACTCCTGTATTAGCAAGTTCAGGGCAGTAACTGGGAGGTCTTGACTCATCAACACTATGCTGGTGAAGGATTTAATTTCCTAGTACTTTTGACTTAAATATATCATCCAGATTGTGCTGCAGTTCCCTGGGAGCTGGAGCACTTTGCTGGTCTCATTCCAAAAGGCAATTTATTGTAGGAGCTCGGTGGACTAGGGAACTGCATGGTGAGAAAGCTGTGGGTTTTGTGGGTTAACCTCTGTGATTGTGGAACTCTGGCCGCATGGAGTAGCCTATTTTGTAACAGATTTTTTTTTTTTTTTTTGACAAAGATCCGCCGTCTCTCTGGGAGAGGAGGGGAGAATGGAGTTCACTTTTGTGTTATAAAATCAGGTGGGCCTCTTACCCAGTTTTACAGTTGGTGGATAAAGTACCCAGAACTCCTGTGACTTGATTAGGGGACACAGTGAGCCCAGGATGCTCCTGAATCCTCTAGTCCCATGCTGTAACCACTAGTCAATGTGATTTTCCAATTTGCTGGGGGTGCTGTTAACTACCCCATTAAGCAGGTGCTCAATTCCTGCCCTGAGCTGACTGTTGTCATCCACCTCCAATCCAGAGTTCTTAAATTCACCCTGCTGCTCCCACTCCGTGACCTGAACCACTTTCTTTTAAGCTTTTCTCCAGCAGGAGATCTAGGATAATATTTCTGCATTAAACATGCATTTTCTATTTATGAGACGCGGCACCAGGAGAACTCAGGATAGGAGAGTCCTGAGGCAGGATGGGTAGTTATGTGAAGCGTTTCCTTTTTCCACCCATAACCCATTGTTTACCCAAATGAGATGTGAGGAACTCTCTAAGCCAACCCACCCACACATGTGGGTTTCTTACACATTAGACACAAGCCTTAGACTCCTTTTGACAGTCTGGCCTAGCTTCAGACAAGAAACATCTGAAAACATAAGTGTCCTTAGTGAGGAACTTGAACATCAAACTTTCTGAGCTCTGTTCTGAATCTCGAAGCTGCGGCTTTAGAGCAGGTTTTGCCTTTGTCAGAACAAGTTCTCCTTTGCGCCACTCGAATCATTGTCTGTTCATACAGCCCGTATATCCATATCCCCTCAGTTCCAGGCATCTGAGTAAAAGGAAAACCTGAGGGATGTAGGGTACGGGGTGTTCCTTTTACAGCCCATATTGACAAAGATGGGTGAGGTCATATTTTTTTATTGGACCAATATCTGTTGGTAAGGAAGACAAGCTTTCAAGCAGAGCTCTTCTTCAGGTCTGGGGTATCTCTCACCGACAGAAGCTGGTCCTGTAAAAGATATTCCCTCACCTACCTTACCTCTCGTGGCCTGGGACCGACCAGGCTACAACAACAAAGGTTCGATTAAGCAGGCCTGGCATTGGACTCACTTGTGAGATTTGCTTATTGGCAGACCTACAGGCTAGACATCAATCCCCCTGAAACTTAATCATATAGCATTACCTAGTGCACCTTGGTTGCAGCCCCAGTTATGCGCGACGCAAATGAAGGGGTCCTTTATTTTGCATTATGTCTGATTGGTTAAATTCCAGCCCAGCAGTAGATGTATAAGGTGCTTCTGTGTCAGAGACAGACTGAATGTGCAGTGAGGTGTCAGCAGTGTTAGAGGTTTCATTGAGATTTGAAGCTCTGGTGGCTCTAAATCCACATTTCCAGTTGGGACCTTGATGCCTTGGCTGTTTCTGGCTGCTGCTTTGGTGCCCTCTACTGGAATCTGTCGCACTGTACAGGCTGAGGCCTTAGAAAGCCGACCCCGCATCATTTCTGCGTGTGGAAGGGCTACTTTGTTCAATGTAACAGCTGGCACTGATGCATAGAATTTCACTTTGATTCTAGTCTCCTTAGTCAGGGCTGTGCCCTGAGCGCTTCCGCTTTGGCACCTTCGTTCAGGTGTCTTGATTTCCAGTTTTGGTGCTATTTCTGAAACACAGAAGGGCTTCCCATACCAGAAACCTTGATTTCTCTACCCTCACCCCCTTGCCTCAAGCACCCAGATGGGACGTTATAGAGCAACAAGGAGAGGTGATTTTGTTCAAACAGGGCAACAACCCCTCTCTTCCTCCTAAAGCCAGTCTCCATCTGGGCATTTTATACCATGCTCCTCACCTTTTTTTAAATCTGATCTTTGAGACACTTCTCCACTGACTTTAAAGGTGCTAATGACTTGCATGGGTCCAGAGATGCTGCCGTCTGTACCCGTGGAATCTAGCACAAACACAACCATGGCGCTGTAACGAGAAGCTGGGTTTGTCCCCCGTGAGCCCTTTTCTCCTGTTAAGCATTGTGTGCTGTATACTGCAGGACTGAATCATTATCGTTGTGTTAAGAAGTCCCATCCCGGGAGTGCTGTAGAGTTTCGGCTCGCCATATGTTATGCATTTGTTGTGCTGTATTGCTTTTATTTTGGGAGGGGGTGGGGGACACGGGAGAAGGCGCTGTGGATGCTTTTGGGGTGGGGCAGATTCCCAGCACACCCTGTATCCATTAGCGACCGCGGCTGCAAAAAGCCAGCATCTTCTGTCTCAAAGCAGACTGTTATAATTGCAGAAAGGAGTTAAGGGAAGGGTATGTGGTAGGTAGCTATAGGTTGCCTTAGCTGTTTTCCACCTAAGGCACGGGGAGGGGAAGATGGTGCGCTGGAAATGGGAACTTATTTCCCACCCGGCATGGTCTGCTACAGATGGTACCTGACCAAGATAGGGGCTAGATGTTTGTTAGCTTTTTCTCGGGAACTCCAGGCTGATGCCAATAGTGGAGCCGGTTTCCGTTGCGCCGAGGTTTCTCATGCAGTCCGGCAGGGAGCCGCACTCTGCCCCCAAACTCAGTCCTGGTCTGCACTGCAGACTCCGGTTGACGCGAGGCAGCTTACGTTGACCTAACACTGTAAGCATCTACCCTAAAACACAGCGCCCGCTGATGTAACTCGCCCACTATGCCACCTTAATAACTCCACTTCTGTGAGCGGCGTAGCGCCTAGACTGATTCAGTGTCCGTGGAGACATTGTGTTGCTTCCATCGGCTGTTGCCGCCTTGCAGAAGCCACCCCACAACGCCCCACGCTGACAGTTAAATCGATGCAGGCACTCCTGGGGAGGATACACACTGCTGGCACAAGCAGCGTAGTGTGGATGTGCAAAAGCAGTGTAATTACTGCGGTGGCTGTAAGGCGAAGTACCTTAGGATGACTTAATTTTGTAGTGTAGACTTGCCCTGGGCATCTTTCAATCCTAATGGATTGGGAAAGGAATCACTTAATGAGTAATGGGAAGTAACGGTCCACCTGCCCCTCAGGCTCCAGGACCTGTTAATCACTCCCTTCCTGTGGGCCATTGCGAGACTGCCACTTGCTGCTTCTGCCATTTGCCACACAGTGCTGAGCTGCCGAAGCAACTCCGTGATACTTGACAGTCACAAGAAGCCTTCATTTTTTGTTTGTTTGATTTTTAAAAGGGCTGAGCCAGTTGACAGAGGTTCGCTGCAGTGGGGAAAATCCACTTGTGGGTTAAAATGGGGATGTGAAATTTTAACTTGAGAGATGGAGGCCGCAAGTTTTTATGGATCTGGAAACCTGGAGGATATGGGTTTGGCCCACTGGAGATCAGGGTAACCCAGATCCCTCCAAGTTCTAGACTGCCCAGAGCCAGAATTTTCATTTGAGCCCAACTAACTGAGGGACCTTCAGCCTCTGAAATAACATGGTAGCGATTTCACCTTTAAATCTGTTCCACTAGCTCTGCTCTAAAATTCAGTCAATCTTAAAACGTTTCACATAAATGAGGCAGGCCCCACCCTGGCCTCTGCTCCCCTCTCTCTTCTGCTGCAAATGGAAGGAGTGTTTTAGCCCAGGCCAAAGCTGCTCCACTGCCTTGGAAGAGAGAGCAGGTTATTTCTGATGCCTCCAGTAGCCTTGATTCTCATTAGCAAAGCCCGGGGCTTCAAGAAGACAGGTGTCGTGTGCAAGGCCTGCAAGACAGGTGACCTCTCCCTTCCGTCTCTGGGCTAGAGGCATCACGAAAGAAACAACCTTTGTCCACGGGCTCCTGCCAGTTGTCCTGGGTGCTCTGTGGGAGCAGGACGGCAGATCTTTGACACATGGCCTTCCAGGTCGAACAAAGTCTTGCTCTCTCCCCCACACCTCACAGCAGCCGCCCAAGGAACCAGGTCCTGGGATTTGCCTTCCCCCAGCACACAGAACCAGTTGTCATTTGCATGGGACTGCAGTGGTGGAAGAATCCACCTGACACCTGCCCTTCAACCAATAGCTGGCTGTTTTATATGGAGAGCTTTTACGATCAATAATGGAAGAAAATAAAAAAAAAAAACCCACAAAAATAAATCCCTGAAAAGCTTAACCACAAGAGTGTAGTATCTCTATAAAAGAAAATACCTATCTATGAATATATATATAGAAATATATCGACATATATCAACTTTCCTGAATGGAAGCGCAATTCCTTATGCAATGAAATTGTTTTTAGATGTATCCAAACCTGGACTCCCCGACCCTCCCTCCCTGCTACAGGTTTGTTGTACAATTTTTGACTTGCTCTGCCTTTCGCAACAAAGCTCGCGGAGGTGCAGGCAGGTCGCACTAGCAAATAAAAAAATGTTCTTCACCGAAGTGCTCCTGTGAGCAGGTCCTCACAATTTAGCATTAGCCTGTGCCATGGATTCCCGTTGACCTGTGTGTCCGCAGGGGCAGAGGAGAGTCGTGGCACAGCCCTGTGTTGTATTTTGCTGTTTAAAAACAAAATCCTGGCACTTATCAATTTGTTCCTTCAGCCACTGTTCTTACCAAACATATAATGTGCCTTTTATTTATGCTGCAAATATAACATTAAAATATTAACAAGGATAAGCTCTCTGCCGTGTGAGTCCGTTACAAGAAAACCCCAACAGGCATACACGGTGGGGGGATCGTCACTGTATAGACATTTCTCTCTCTCTGTCCCCTGGTATTCTATCTGTTGCTTTTTTCCCATGTGTTTCATCACAGGCCTGGTGTTTGTGAGCAGGCAGAAGGTTGAGCAGATAACCCCTTTCCACACCAGAGGCAGCTGCTCCCAGAATAGCAGGGCGACTGGAGTAGGGTCACAGCATCTATTCCACCCTGCCTTGTCCAGAATGTCTGATCCGGACAGAGAGACCTGTGATCCTTGCACATTCCACTAGTTCAGTAGTATCAGCCTGGGTCAGTACTTGGATGGGAGGCCATCTGAAAGCACCCAGGTGCTGTCCAAAATGGTGTTGCTGCCCCTACAAGGTGGCATTCCTTCCTGTGAATTGACACCCAGTACTCTGTGGCATGCTCAGCAGCTGGAAGAGGCTAACGGGGAAGTCAGAGGAACTGGACTGAACTCCGTTTTAGTGTTGCACGGGCTAATGCCCTAAGGGAAGAAGCTTGGTTGGTTGGTTGATTTTTTTTGCTGAGTGGTCAGTTTTAGCCCTGACTTCTTAACGGCAGAAGGGCCGGGCTGACCAACTTCACAGCTGTGTTGTAAGACGAGGTGAAATACTGCGTGATTGTTACACGCTCCGGGCGGCCTGTACCGCTCCGGGCAAGCCCTAGGTTAGATTGCTGGTGCGACTCCATTTCCTCTGCAGTTGTGGCATTCAGTAGGTGGCCCTCCTGAAGACCATCATAAGGGTATGTCTACACTGCCCTTATACACCCAGGCCTGGTCCATGCCAGCTGGCTCGGGCTAAGTGGCTGTTCAGTTGCAGTGCAAATGTTGAAACCCTCCCACCTTGCAGGGACCTAAAGCCTGGACTTCAGCCCGAGCCCCAGCATCTACACTGCAATTAAACAGCCCCTTTGCCTGAGCCCAAGTCAGCCAGCATGGGCCAGCCACCACTGCATCTAATGGCAGTGGAGCCATACTCTTGAGTGTGTTGTTCAGCAAGGCCTGCTGGTTCCTGTAGAAAGTAGAGCGCTATGGAACTAACAGGCCACTTCAAGCAGGAACTTGCCCCTGTACCCAATCGTCCCGACACCCCAGAATCTCTGCAACATTAGCAGCACAGTTCTGTCCTCCAGTGGGTTGCTACTAGAAGTAAGGCACAAATTTGTAACAGGGTGATTGACTACTGGAACAAACTACGTATGGAAGAGGTGCATTTTCCATCTCTTGATATCTTCAGACCCAGACCAGAAGAGATGCTTTAATCACCCAAAAGTTCTTAGGCTCAGTATAGGAATACCTGGGTGAAATTCTCTGGCTGGTGTCATACAGGAGGTCAAACCAGATGGTCTGATGGTCCCTTGTGGTGGGAAAATGTAGACTTCAAAAAATGTTCCCTCATAAGAGGCTAAAGTTCAGTGGTAAGGCAAAGTGGTGCAGAAACTGGCTAAGAGTCAGGAAACTAAGAATAGGAATAAATGTTCAGTTTTCATTCCCAGCCAAAAGTCCAGTCAATGCTTCAAGGTTCTGTGCTTGGACAGGTGAGCTGTGAGGTTCTGGGGAAGGCAGGGGAGAAGGAAGGTGCAGAGAAGATGGTGAGGAACTTCAGAGAAACCTGACCAAGGTAAGTGAGTGGGGAACATGGGCGCAGATTGAATTTAATGAGTAAAGTAATGCATGTCGGGAGGAGGGTGGGGATGGAACTCCTAAATCTTACTAGATTTTGAATCAGGAAAGGGGCAGGGTCGAAATAGTAAATAGCTCCATGAAGTCCTCTGTTCAGTGTGCTGTTGCAGTTGAGAATAGCTAACCGGATTAGAACACGGAAGGAATGGATGGTGAATAATCCTGAGAAGATAACGCCATTAGAGGAATCAGTGGTGCAGACTCATCTGGCTACGGTGCTCAGCACTGGCAAGCCCATGAAAAGAAAGGCAAGTGCAGACCAAGGGTGGCTCCGAGAAGGGTGGTGAGAATGTCCGAGGGCCTGGAAAAACTCTTGTAGGGAGCGTGAGATTGTTTACCATTGAGAGGAGGTGAACAGGAGCGGAAGGATCGATGTGCACAATGCAGTGAATGGGATGGAGAAGGTGAGTTGGGAGCTTCTGTTCTTGTCTCAAGAGACAAGAGCAAGGGGACATTCCGGGAAAGATGACAAACACTGATCAAGGAAATATTTTCCCATAGAATGGGATGTAGACTCTGGAACTCCCTGCCACATGACACTGTTGAACCCAAGAGCTATGCAGCACCCAGAAAGGCCCTGGACGTTTCTCTGGCCAACTGGAGTATGCTGATATTGGAAGGATTATGAAACCTCAGCCAATCTCTGCCAGGGGGTTTGAAGATACAGCCCTGGAGGTAGATTATCCCCCAGCAGCAGCCTATTACGACTCTAGCACCTTCCTGGTGGCCACTGTCAGAGACAGGACACTGGACTCGGGGGACTTTAGTCTGGCAATTCCTCCGTTCCCAAGGAGCTGTGCCTCAGTGGGCCTTGCAGGTGAGTCACATACACATCTCTCTCACGCTTCCTCAGCAACTGGCTTCAGGCCACGGCTCTCACTGTGGCTGGACCCAGAGATCTCAAGGGGTGGAGCATTCTTAGCCCTGCAGCCCTCCCCTGGGGCTATCCTGGATGAAGGAGCGATGTGACAGGAGTGAGGGGAAGATGTCGCAGTGATGAGTACTCCAGCTGTATGGGTACTGCTTGGCCCTGGCACGCAAGGGGTTAATTCCAGTTCCTTTTCTTGGGGACAGGGTGCAGGGGAGGCGCTGCTGCCCGGACACATGGGGCAGAGGCTTGTGGGAAGGAGGGTTCTCTCCCCCAGGCTTGGAGAGTGAGCCCCAGCTGGGGCAGTGATTGTTCTGCCCCACGCGTGGCAGGTGCTGGACAGACCAACCTGTCTTCCATTTTGACTCAGTTGTACCCTAGGTCTCCTGGCTTCCAGTCCCCTGACATCACCCCTCAACAGCTCATGGCTTTGGCCTTGGAGCCCGAAAGGCAGAGAGAGGACACTGGCAAGGGCCAGAACAAGCCCACCCACCACCTTCCTCTAGGGGGCTGTGGGTTCCAATCATGCACTGGTGGGCCTGAGGGGGAGAGACCCAGTTGAAGTCTAAGGGGAGATGGGATGGTGCAAAGGCAGTAGCCTCTGATGTACTGCTGCAGAGCAGTGACAACTCCCCCACCATCTCCTTGCTGTGAGCCATGAGGGTCCCGGACTTGGCCCCTGTCCAGTCATTTGAGGGTTTGGAGATGGTTCAAGGTTTCAGTTCCCACCCACCCTGCCATTGGAGCTACACCCTGAGGAAACCTCCATGTGTCCTTTATCCCCCTCCTCTACCCTGTGCCTGTCTTGGCAACTGCTTGGGGGCAAGGAATGGATGCTAATATAATGGGGCCCTGAACTGGGGCGGGCTCTAGCCTGCCACTTTAATAAACACTATTAACATAAGAATGGCCACACTGGGTCAGACCAATGGTCCATCCAGCCCAGTATCCTGTCTTCTGACAGTGGCCAATGCCAGGTGCCCCAGAGGGAATGAACAGAACAGGGAATAAAGTGATCCATCCCCTGATGCCAGTTCCTGGCCTAATAACAAACAGGTGGTAAAATTCTTTCACTGCACCCACACCTTAGGGCTGTCTTCCCCAAACTGCCAAAACCCAAGTCCTCGCTTCAGGAAAATGAGAACAAGGTAACTGGCCCATGTGTGCATTACAGGTCCCCTGCGGTACCAATTTGCACAGCATAGCAGGTGTTACAGCCCCCAGCTCTGCTCTTCAGCTCCAGCTGAAGCAGCTCATGCTTTTAGTTCTGGAGGGGTCTGGTTTAACCTCTGGGGTGCTGGCCAAGAGGCCACCTCTCAGGTATTCACCTTTCTGCAATCTGGCCATATGTTGATCTTAGCTGAGCCATCTTCCACCCACTTACCCCAGCCTCAGCCTTCATACACCACATACTTTGGAAGGCACCAGTGGAAGTCTCCAACATGATCTTTCCTCTCCTTTGTGCCATGCTCTGATGAGCGGCGAAATACTTCACAACGTTGCATTTAAAAAACTAACTCGGATGTGAACGATGACACCCACTGAAATGTGACCTACACAGAGCTGTCCTCTGAGACTCTCTGCAAACTCTGGCAGGTGGTGGTGTGTTAGTTACTCTGCTCAGGACAATTCCCCCATCTCAGAGCCGTTGGCTCAGGCTCTCTGCAAACTCAGACCAACATCTTGGCCTCAGTCACACTGGGATCACATCCTCAAAGATTTCTTTGCAACTCTAACACCTAGAGAATGATTTAAAAAAAAGAAAAAGATGAAAGCTGAGATGCTAGGGAACGATTAGGAAGTCGGTCTGCTCTCAAGGGCTTGTCCTCAGCACACACTCACCCCGACAGCGCCCATCCCACCTCTGAGAAACACTGCCCTATGGGAATGCATGGGGAAACAGGCTTTGTAAGTTGTCCTAAAAAGTCCCAGGATCCTGGGGTTGAGGAATTAAATTCTGAAGTCTGTGCCCTAAGCTGTTATGCATTTGGAAATCAGTTGCACTCACCATCCATATTTGGGCTTGGACACAACAACTCCCACCGTGCAAACCTAGTCTGCTCTGAATTTCAAGGCAGACCATGATCATTTTAAGACTTGGGGTTGCGATTGAGCATAGTGTCCACTAGATGGCAGCTGTGCTCCACCACCCCAACCCAGAGTGGCTGCATTTTATTTAACCTGTTTTTTAATTTTTCAAGGGGGCGGGAGATAGGAGAAGAAACACAATCCACAATGCACCTGGGCAATTCATTTAAGCCCCAAAGCCCTGATCCCTGCAAATCATTGCATGCACATGCGTAACTTAACCCAGACATCACTGAAACCACTCATGGGCTGCGTTAATTGTCCTGCTCTACTGGGCGCTGACGAGGCCCCAGCTGGAGCCCGGTGTCCAGTTCTGGCGCTTTAGGAAAGACGTGGACAAACTGGAGAGAGTTCACAGGAGAGCAGCAAAAATGACAAGAGGTTTAGGAAACCTGATCTAGGAGGAAAGATTAAAAAACTGGGTATGTTTAAGTCTTGAGAAAAGATTGGGGGAGGGGAGGGGGCTGATAAAAGCCTTTATAGACTTTAAACCCAGTAGGAACCACCATGATCACCTAGTCTGACCTCCTGCACATCGCAGGCCACAGAACCTCGCCCGCCCACCCACCACAGAAGAAACGTCTAAAAGCTGTGATAGAGCTACGACAGGCCCTTGATTTCAGGATAGCAAACGGAATTTGGTACAAGTGGCTTATCAGATGTTCCTCATACCCAGATTAGAGCCACTTCAGCAGTAAATTCTGTCGCAGGGTATCCCTACACGGTATGTTACAGGCTGTTATAGAGAGGGCCTGTTCGATTGTGCTCCGTGGCCACTGGAGGTAGGACAAGCAGTGATGGGCTTAATCTGCAGCAAGGGAGATTGAGGTTAGATATTGGGAAAAGCTTTCTATCTCCATGGGGAGTTCAGCTCGGGAGCAGGCTTCCAAGGGAGGTTGTGGAATCCCCATCAGTGGAGGGTTTTAAGAACAGGGTGGACAAACCCCTGTCGGGGGCCATCTAGATTTGCTTGGCCCTGCCGCGGTGCAGGGGTTGGACGGGTGATGCCTCAAGCTCCTGTCCAGCCCTGCATTGCTAGGATTCCCTTCTCGCACACGAGCGGAAGAGTTTGCGGGATCCAGGGCCTTGCTGAACTTTGAACAGTAAGAGTCTGCAGGATGGGAGCCTTCTCAGCAACCCTGTGCTCCCGCTGACTGACCTCTGCCCCCAGCAAGGCCAGGATTTGCATCTGCCTCTGTGACACTTCCAATGATACAATAATCAATGCCCAGCTCTTACCATCATCCGTCCCACACCATCAGCTGCATAAGGCAGGAGTTCAAAGGTGACAGTTGTCCCTAGCCTAGGTTGTTTTCCCAGGCCTTCTATATTCAGCTGTAATAATGACGCTTCAGCCATTGTGCTAGGGTGCGTAACTCTCCAGCTTCTCTGTCCCTTGCCCTGCCTGGGGCAACAGAGAACTGCTTGCTTAGGTAGCCTGCTGTCGGGCAGTCATAAAAGATCCCCCAAACAGATCCATCTCTTCCTCCCGATTCTCGTATTGTGGAATCATAGAAGATTTAGGGTTGGAAAAGACCTAAGGAGTTCACCTAGTCAAAGCAGGACCAGCACCAACTAAATCATCCCAGCCAGGGCTTTGTCAAGCCGAGCTTTAAAAACCTCTAAGGAAGTAGATTCCACCACCTCCCTAGGTAACCCATTCCAGTGCTTCACCACCCTCCTAGTGAAATAGACCTCCCCGGTTGCAACTTGTTCTGTCATCTGCTACCACTGAGAACAGCCGAGCTCCATCCTCTCTGGAACCCCCTTCAGGTAGTTGAAGGCTGCTATCAAATCCCCCCTCACTCTTCTCTTCTGCAGACTAAATAAGTCCAGCTCCCTCAGCCTCTGCTTATAACTTATGTGCCACTTAATCATTTTCGTTGCTGTCTGCTGGATTCTCTCCAATTTGTCCACATCCCTTCTATTCTATCCCTTCTGTCCATCTATTCTAGCACCTCTTCATTACTCATCCTATCAGTCCAGTTTACAACATCGCTTCTCGAGATCTGAGATGTGGCATTTTTACTGATCCTGTGGGACTGCCATACTAGACTGAACATTTGGAATAAAGCCCTTGGTTCCCTGTTCCGGCTTTGATGGCAAACGTACCACCACCAGGATCTCAGAAGATGCCACCCAGATAAGTACGTTGATGAATGTTTTCTAGATAAAATCAACAGGAGCTAAGCTAAGTTTCATGACTTCTGCCTTTGATTCATTGGTCATAGGATCTACTTGCTTGGCAGCAGTTGCAAGATCACCTACCTTCCGCTGCACCTCTTCAGGGGATGAACTGCCCAAAGGCTAACACCAAACAAAGGGTTCACAGAGCTGCTCGATTCCCACTTCCAGCCCTCTTGGATCCCAAGGGCCCAAAACTCTGCTGGGTCATCCTGGCCAGGAGCTGGCCTGAAGCAGAGGTGGTTTAGCTGCCTAGGCTGCAGTGCCGTGCCTCAGTTTCCCAGTTAGTGTAATGGGGATAGGGATACTCAACGTGGGGGATGAGGAGAGTTTGTCTCTTGATTCTTGTAATGTGCTTTGACATCCTCAGCTGGGCAGTGCTGCTATTTCCCTCACCTCAGTGACTCGCTCCCGCCCCCATTTTACAGAGGGGGAAACTGAGGCACAGGGAAGGCCCAACCCCTTTGCTTTCAATGGGAGTTAGACATCTCTGAGCAGAAGTGACTTGCCCACAGTCCCCCAGCATCCCCAGGTCACCGCTAGGACTAGAACCAGGGGGTCCTGTGCACCTGTCCTGTGCTTATGCCACTAGGCCACGCTGCCTCCCTGCAGGTGCTGCCCCTCATGCTCCACTGAAACTGCCCTCGACAAACTCTCTGAGCTCAGCACTGGTGGCTCCAGCCTCGGTCTGCTGGCTGCCTTCCCCAGCTGGCCATGCTGCTCTCTGGGGTGAGCCTGTCCCCATCCCCTCAGCCCAGAAGCCCAGGGCCACCCCAACACAAGGACTACACAGGGATCCCGAGGCCCACAGTTAGGGGCCCCTCGAGTCACGCAGCTCCAGGCTAATTCACTGGCACCACCTCCCCACCCTGGCAAGCTCTCAAGGGTGGGCAGGGCTTTGCTCTGGGGCTGATGGATGGCACCTGCCTCCTGATGGTGCTGGCGAGAGCAGCCTGGCGCTGTGGCCAGCCGAGCACAGGCCGGTTATTGGGAGCATCCATCAGGTGCTGTACGTGATTGTCCCAGTGGGGCCCTGCCGCCCCCTCAGCCTCTGGTGAGCACAGCTGAGTGGCAGCGAGATCCATCACAGGGCTGCGCGGCCTCTGCTGCTGGCGTTGGGCATTCAAGGGGTGGGGGCAGGAGCCAAGCTGCAGGAGGAGGGTAGGGGCTGGAGCTTGGCTCCTCTGGGACAGACCCAGCCTGCCTGCTGCGGGGGCGGGGCACCCAGCAGACAGCGCTTGGAGGGGTGAGCCCGGCTGGTGCCACCCCAAGGCAGGGTGAGGCCAGGGCACAGGAGTGAGGATTTGTCCAGGCTCCCGTTGCCTGAATCCACCCTGGCAGAGGTTGTTGGCATCATCCCCTGCGACTGCGCAGAGGCTTTTGCCGGCAAGTGAGGTTGGCCTGAGTACGGCCCATGTGTGAGTGCTAGTGAGGTGCCCGTCGGCAGGCGTGCAAGGCTTCTGGCTTACAGTGCCCGTTGGTGTCAGCATGCACAAGCGAACATGCACGTGTGTTTGCCTGTGGGCGTGTAGTTCGGTGTCCATGTCACTGCTTTGGGCTAGCCCCAGCAGGGAGCATGCCCAGGCTACCCTGAGATCTTTGCACTGGGGGCCTGTCCCAGATGCTTCCACGCTGCAGCCGGCTCGCCCATTGCAGCCATGCCTGGCCCTAGCTGCTGGGTCTAAGCAGGATCAGACCTAGCAGCCCATCTCCCTGGCACCCCCCTCCCTTCCCCTGGCTCTGACAGGCTCCACCCTGGTAGGAGCCCCCCGTTCTGCCCAGCACATCGCTCCTCTGGCGAGGGGTGTGAGTTGCAGCTGGGGCAGAGCCCAGGAGCGATGGGGCCCAGTGGGATCCTGGCTCCCTGTCTGGGGGCGAGGGGGTGTCAGAGCTGTCCTGGGCCTAAGGGTATCTGGACACCCCTCCGGCCAAGCCCTGTGCCCTCAGCACCACCTTTCTCTAGCCCCTGGGGGGAGCTGGTCTGTCCAGAGGGCTGAGCAAACCCGATGCCCTTGGGCACTTCGAAAATCTCCTCCCCCTGCCCGGCAGGGTCTTGATCCTGTGGTGGATCTACCCTCACCCCCCATCCCCGGCCCTGGCAGGGAGAGCGGGAGGTTCTCCAGCGCTTGTGTTCCTGTCTCAGCCTGTCACTGTCACCAAGCCCCAACCGCTTGGTAAATGGGTTTCATTAAGCGGGGAAGCAGCGCCGAGGGAGCCAGGCGGAAGTGACAAGGTGGGGACCGTTAACCAGACAGATGACGCCGTGACAAATGCGTGGACTGGAGCGGGTGGGGGGATGGGGAAACCGAGCCAGTCTAACAAGGTGACCGCGGGGCAGGGCAGAGGCTGCAGGTGAGCAATCAGTGGCTGAGGGGCCCTGGTGTAACCCCCCAGTGGGCCGGCCCTGGCAAGCCGCTGTGATAAACCAGCATCAATTAGCTGTTGCTTTTAGTGGGGCTTAAAGGGCCATTTGAGTGGATTTATCCCTGTAATAATGTACAAACAGCCCGGCCCGCGGGCTCAGGCCGGTGCTGGCGCTGGATCTCCTGGGGCCGCCGGCTCCTCTCTGGGCCTAGCGTGGCAATCAGTTCTGCAGCTCCGGTCCCCAAGCCCCCGCCTTACAAATGACTGGTGAGGCTCCCCCATCAATCCCACTCGCAGAGCCCAGCCCGTGTGGTGAGCTGGGCTCTGGGTTCGGGGGGATATAAGAGCTGCAGCCGGGGAAGGCATTTGCACAGCGCAAGGCGGGAGAGGGAGCAGGACGGGGGACCATACTGCAGCCATGGAGGGGCGCCTGGCACTGCTGCTGGCCCTGCTCTCGGGCACCGTGACGACGGGCCAGTGCCTGGAAGGAGGGAGCATCTCCAAGGAGACCCTGGCGAACGAGCCCAACAGCTACCTAGAGAGACTCTCCGACTTGCTGGTGAGTGGGCGCCGCCCAGGGAGGTGGTGGCGGGCTGGGTAGGCAGGGACCACAGGTTTTGGGTGCGCACAGCTGATCGTCACTCCCCACTGGGTCCAGGCCAGTGGCCAGAACAGGGACTCAGGACTCCGGGCTCTCTTTCCAGTGCCAGAAGGGAGCGTTGGTCAGTGGTTAGAGCAATGAGCTGGGTTGTCTGGGGTCTATTATTGGCTTGCTGTAACCTTGAGAAGAACCACACCCCTGACCCCCTCTGTGCCTCAGTTTCCCCATCTTTCACAAGCCCAACCTACCTCATGAGGCTGAATTAATGAAAGGGCTCTGAGTTGCTGGTGGGAAAGATGCAACAGATGGGCAGTGGCTCCCTACTCCCCGACTTGAGTCATGGAGCACCCCCGGCATTGCAAACAATGGGAGTGGCTGAGTGCTGGGCTCTCATTCCAGGCTGGCCCTGGTGCTGTCTTGCTCGGTCTCAGATCTGATCCACTAGTTGCAAGGGGCCATGTGTGTGTGACAGGTGCTTCGCACCAGCCCAGCCCCTCCTGGCCAGCGGCGTTGGTGGCTTTGCACGGGGACAGTTATGATGCTGTCACACCCCCTCCCCCCCGCTGCCCTGCCCTGGTATCAAGCACCCTGTGCCCTTACCTACACAGAAAAGACCTTGACCCATCTGCAGTGACCCCCATCCCCAGCTGCTGGGCTCTGGGGGACCCACCCCTGAGATCATCTCCCCCAGTGGGGCTGGAGCTGCACCCGGTGCTGCAGGAACACAATGAAATCCTGTCTGTCCCAAGGCAGATCTGAGACACTGGGGGCATACCCCATCCCCAGCCAAGCAATGCCCTGGCAGAGCCACGGGGATCCATTAGGCTCTGCATCGCTCCTTGGGTGCCCCATGCTGATAGGGTGGGGCTGACCTTTTCCCCTGGGAAGCAGGAAGGTTGCAACAGACAGGGAGGAGAGACACAAGCATCTCTCCATCTGCTGGCTTCTTGCATTTCAGGTGAGGTGCCTAAGGATTTGGGCACTTGGACCCTTCTAGAATGCTGTAGGAATTGGGGGATGGGATCCCCTGGGGTTTGGTGGCAAAGCCCAGGCTCCAACCTTGAGACCAATAATATCAAAAGAGGCCACCGACCTTGGGGTGGGGTGGGAAAGAACCTCAGGCTGTTCCTTCCGAATGGAGCTAGAGCCGCCCACAAGGGGGCACTGCTGAGAATCTGGGGGCCCAAAGAATTAGTCTTCCACCCTGCCCTGGTCAGTATCATCATCCCCTTTGTACAGAAGGGGAAACTGAGGCACATCAAAGGCCAGTAGCTTCCAGGGTCACCCAGCAGGCCTGTGGCTATGCTGGGAATGGAACCCTGGTTTCCTGGCTCCATGTGCTAACCACGACTGAGCTTAGATAGTAGCTGGAGCATCTCCTGGGAGTCCATCCTGGACCCCGGTTAGCGCTGGGGGGACGGGGCAGGAGGCAGCATCCCTGTGAAGCTCATTAAAGCACATCTGTTTTTCCCTATGGGCATGGCAGCGGGGTTTGAGGTGCCCATTAAAAGGTACCTGGTGCTGCATCCAGGGGAGTCAGGGCGTGAGATGGAATCAGCCTTCCCTGTCTGCCTGTAGTGTGGTGGTTAAACATGGCTGCCGCGCCCTGTGCTCCACCCCAGAGGTAGCTGCCTCCCAGCACAGGGCAGCACCAGCCCGGGCTGCACACACTAAGGAACAGTTTGGGTTCCTGCTGGTTAAAAAGGCTGAGGAGGAATGAACAAAATTCTAACCCCCCCACCCCTGTCCCTGGGGCGTATGTGTAAATATTGCCCTTCTGCCGCAAGGGGGTGACAGGCACTCAGTGCAAATTCTTGGGAGGGGGCTCAGTGAGCCTTCATCTCCCTGCAGTCAGCCTCCCACACCACCCCCTAGATCTCTGGGGTGGTTTGGCTCTGGGGCCGCAGTTTGCAGCGTGGGGCTCTCTGCTGGGAGGCTGGACTCAGAGACCCTCGCAGGGTGAAGAGTTTGGCCTAATGGCTGGTTGGGGGCGGGGGGGCCTTGATTCCTTGATGGGAGAGTTTCACCAAGGGGAGGGGGGTGGGGGTACCCTGCCTGGCTGCCTCTTGGGGGTGTTGAGAGCCAGGCCATGCTGCCCAAGTGTGCAGGGTTGGGGGCTAATGGGCAGGGGCACTGGGCTGTTTGCCCCACTACGCTGCAGGTTGGGAGGACTGGATATGGGGGGGGGGCCAAGCACAACCCCCAGAACCACCTAGCTCCTGCTCGCCCCTGGTCTGTGCTGGCACAATCAGTGCTCTCCTGGAGCCATTGAATAGGGTGGCACTGCCCGCTGGGGGCCTAAACACCATCCCTGGGCCAAATACCCCCCCCCAACTCCTTTCCTGCGCTGGGACCCCTCTGCAGGCAGGGAGCTGTGTAACCACATCCTGTTCCCCACCCCTTGCAGCAGGAGAGTGAGGATCACGCCCTTTGGCCCCTCTCCGACACGCGCCCACCGGGCACCCTGCTTCACTCGCTGCTCTACGCCCTGCAGCGACCCAGCCGCAGCCCCTCCTTCCTGTTCCAGCCCCAAAGGTAAGGAGGGGAGAGGGGAGCACTGGGGCCCACCCACACCCCAATCTCAGCCTCCCCCGGCTGCTCTTTACAGCAGCCTGGAATTAGTGGCTCTTGGCTCTCCAACACTAAGCAGCGTCAGCCTTGCTCACTGCCTGGCTAGGAGTCCACACACCCCTCCCCCCCGGTTTTCAAGGTGAGGGTTCATTTTACCAGTATACCTGCCCCTGCCCCCCCATAGCGCCTCATACACGGGACTGGATCCTGGTTAGCTCAGGCCCCTTCCCCAGGGCTACACACTAAAGCCCCTTTGCTACTGGAAGAAGCGTCCACACTCGAGGTTAGACTAGGGGTGGGCAAACTACAGCCCGTGAGCCCTATGTGGCCTGTGGGACCATCCTGCCCAGCCCCCTGAGCTCCTGGCCTGGGAGGCTCGCCCCCTCCCCCGCAGCCTCAGCTTGCTCGCTCCGCCACCAGCACGATGCTCTGGGCAGCGGGACTGCGAGCTCCTGGGCCAGCGCAGCTGCAGAGCCTGGCCTGACCAGGTGCTCTGAGCTGTGCCGTGGCAGTGTAGCCTGGCTCCAGCCTGGCAGTGTGACTGTAGCGCTGCCAGCCACCGGTGCTCCAGGCAGTGCAGTAAGGGGGGGTCGGACAGAGGGCAGGGGAGTTCAGGGTGGTGGTCGGGGCAGGGTTTCCGGGACAGTCAGGGGACAGGGAGAAGGAGGGGTTGGATGGGGCAAGCCCAGGACTTTGGTTAGACCAAAGCAGCCAGGCTCAAGGCATCGACACTATTGTGAGCCCAGGCAGAGAGCAGTTGAGGTGCCAGAGGCCCCTGCCAGGGCAGGGGACTGAGTAGCTGAGACAAGCCCACATGATCCCAGCAGGTGACCTGTGCCCCACACTGCAGGGGAGGCAGCCCCCCCGCCCCCCAAAGGACCCTGCCGATTTGACCTGGGGGAAAATTCCTCCCAGCCCCCAGTCTGTCCCTGGTTCATCCCAGAGCATGCGAGTAAGAAAGACCCACCAGCCAGGCAACAAGAGAGGCTCCTCTGAACTGCCTCAGAGCACGGGTTCCACCCCAACAGCTGCTGGCCTGGCTCCAGCCATGCCCACCTCAGGTGATAAAGCCCAGAATCCAGCTGGCAGGACCAGCTCGGGCAGCGCTGGCACCTGGCAGCCCAGTCTAACCCTGGCTGTAGCTCCAGCAGCCTGGTGAAAGAGCTATGTGGGTGGAGACGTGGCCTGAGGCCAGCACGTGGCTGTCAGGCTGGTCCTGGCACAGGTGGGTGCAGCCCCCTTGTCCTTAGCTGTTTTGATAGCTCCGGCGGTGAATGAACAGTGGGGACGAAGGGGGCACCAGCCAAGCTTGGGCGATGGGTTGGGTCAAAGGCGCTTCTGCAGGGCTTCGTCTGTCTCCCTGCAGGTTTGGCCGAGAGACCCAGGGGAGCTGGGGCGGTGAGGGCCGGCTCAGCCAGCGGGGCTGGGACTCCATGGCCTCCCAGTTTTGGAGCATGGCAGTGCCCCAGCGCTTCGGGAAGAAGAAGTGACTCCGAGGGGCTGCTCGGCTCCAGCAGCCCTGGCCCAGATTGAAGCTCCCTCCCCACCCGTGAGCAGATTGAGCTGCGAAGACCAGCGCAGCCCAGCGGCTGGGTCACATGGCTCCGACAACAATAATAAAATGTGAGCGTCACAGCTGGGGGTGATGTGGTCAATGCTCCCGTGGCACACGACCGTTCTTCGCCTCTGGGGGCAGCACGCACCCTCACCATGACACCATCTGAAGTAGGGGAAGGAGCAGTTCTGAGCTCACCCTTGGCTCCAGCCAAATGGGCTGAACTGGAAAGGGAGAGGCCAGAGGCCACTGGTCTCTGCCTCCGCCACAGCCACAGTTGGGGGGGGGCAAGGGAGCAAAGGGCCCAGGTGGGCCCATTCCAGTGCCAGGATAGGCCAAGTTGCCCCTGCCAAACCAGTGCCCCAACGTGCCTTGGCTCCACTCGGCTGCCCACGCTCCACTACTGGCCCTCAGCTTGGCCCCCACTGCCCAGTTGCACCCACCCAGCCCAAGACTCACCTGGCCCCATCCCGTCACCCCAAAAAGGAAACACACCAACATCTTGGAGAAAACTCCTCCATCCAGTTTATTTCCCATCTCCCCCAGCACGGGTTCCGGGACTGCCCCCCACGATCCACCCCTGGGCGTCAGCACTGGTGCCCCCCCGGCACGGCGCAGATGCTGACCAGAACAGGAGACGCAAAGGCAGCTGCCCCTCCCAGAGGGGATTTGATCCTGCAGCAAGGTGCTTGTGCCCGCGGCAGGGGCTGGCTGCACCTGAATTTGGTCTTAAAAACCATTGTGTCTCGCCTTTAAGTAACAATAAAAATCTGCCCCGCCCTCACCATGCCCCCGTTCCAGTCCCACAGGGGCAGCTCCAGCGCAGACCCCTGCAGGGGGGGGAGATCTCACTCCCGGGGACCCAGGGCAGCTCCATGTTCCAAATCTGCTGGGGACCTGGTTCCTAGGATGGTGCTTTGGCTGCTGACAGCGAGCGTGTAGGGGAGCAACTCCCAGGGGGGCCAGCCCCGCCTGGGTCAGGGGGCAGTCAGAGGCTACTGACCAGTCTGGGGACAGGGGTAGGAGGGTGGGGGGCCCTGACCCTCCCTATGGCCAATAAGAACTTTTGCTCTGTGTGGCTGGAGCAGGATGGCAGCTGGGGGGTAGCATTACTCCCCCCCGCCCCCAACAGTGCAGTGGAGGAGAGCGCTGGACTCAGCTGGGGGAGGGGGGTACTCAGTGGACGAGCCCACAGCTCCCTGGAGCGCTCTCCTGCTAGGTTGGGCTACTGCACTGCCCCCACATGTGGTGGGGGTGTAGGAGCGAATGGGCCCCACCCCTGAGAGCCCAGTACATCTCTGCACCCAGAGCCCACTCAGGCCTGGTGGAGGCTGCAGGGGCAGGGCTGGCATCTCTCCTGGGGGCTCCAGATCCTGCCCCTTGTGAGTCAGAGGCAGCAGTATGCCCTGCCCTGGCCATGGGGCTGCGTGTGGGTCCAACTTGTGTCTGCCCCAGCCCCGGCCTGGGAAGGCGTGTGCCGGCGTGGCTCCAGGCACCCACCTGGCTGAGTGTCCACAGCCCCAGGGGCTCTGCTGGGCCCAGGCGCCTCCTCATTTGCCTCCCGCCATGATCTTGAGGTACTGCAGGGCGTTGCGGGCGGCGGCGGAGCGGGCGGCGGGGCGGGAGGCGGCAGAGCCGTGGCATACCGTGGTCGGCTGCGTGGACAGCTCCACCAGGCACTGGTACAGGCCGCTCAGGCTCATCTCATCTGCAGGGAGAGATGGGGCATCAGGTCCGGGGGCGCTGCAGGCTGAGCTCCGGGGGGACGTGGATGTGAGCACTGCAAGATGTGCCTGGGGGAGCTGCTGAGCCCCAAGGGGTGGGGGCCAGGGTGCTCAGGCCTGGGGGAGCCCCTGGGGGTGGGAAGCAGAGTGCTCAGTCCCTGTTGGAGGGGGGCAGGGTGCTTTTCCCACCAAAGCTGGCGTTAGCAGTAAGACTCTAGAGGTTGCTGCCCCTGCTCCCCACAACGGGCCCGAGGAGCCCCAAGCATGCAGCAGAGCTCTAAAGGGGCTGGCACAGGGCTGGGGGACCCTCGCCCCACACAGGGGGCAGTGCTGGCTCATGGGTGGAGTGGAGCCCTCGCCCCACGGCGGGACAGTGCCAGCCCTCAACAGCATGGCAGATCATTCCCGGGGGCCCAGCGGGGGCTGCATGGGATCCCTGCCCCTTACCGATGTCCAGGTAGCTGATGTCGAAGCTCTGCTCCTCAGAGAGCTCCTGCAGGAGGCTGCAGAAGCCGGCATTGAGCGCCCCCAGCGGATGGCTCTTGAGATGCAGGATCTTCTCGCCGGCCGAGTTGCGCAGCGAGTCCCAGGTGCAGCCCGAGAGCCGGCCCTTCAGGCTGTCCAGCTTGTTCCCCGCAGTCTGGGGTGGGGGAGAGAGCATCAGCTGGGGGCCCAGCTCAGCAGTGGCCGAGGAGCGAAGTGTTGGGGGAGCACATCTAGGCCTGGCCTACGCTTACAATGCTGATCTGCTGCGCTGCCTAGGGATGGGAAAAGGGACGTGCCCTGAGTGCCACAGCCCTGCCCACCTAGCCCAGGCAGGAACCCTGACTTCTACACCACAGGGCCCGTTGGCACAGCTGTGGCATAGGGTGGACAAGCCACTACTTTGAGCCCAGCTGCTCAGCACAAAGGGGCATGTTGCAGACCGGGCCTTGTAGCCTCCAGAGATTGCCACCACACCTCACCAGGCCCCTTTGTCTCTAAGCAGCATGGTGCACTGCATGCTGGGAGGTGTAGTCTCCACAGGCTGTTGTGGTAAAGCCTCCTTTCCCAAACCTGGACTTTAGCGTCCAAAATCTGGGTGTTTACCTGAAACTCCCCCAAGCTCACTACCAGCTTGGATATTTTCTCGCTGCCACCAACTAGGACTATTGGGGTTCCTAGTTACCCCCGAGTCACCCCAACCTTTCCCTGGGGGACCCCCAAGACCCAGAGCCCTGGGTCTCCCTCTCTCCTCTCCCAGCTTCCCCCCCTTCCCTGGGTTAGCCGGTGCGAGACTAGACTTCACTCCTTGAATGAAAAAACCAAGAGAGCTATTTACTTCCCCCGAGGCTAGGCATTCACAGCTAATCACAGATAACACACAAGGAGATTCCCCCTCCCTGGTCTCGTAGCAGTAACTAGAGAAAAACCTCAAACACAAGAGAACAGAGATGATTCTTTCTCTCTTTCCCCGTCCTGTTCCCGCCCTGGGGACGATAGGAAAAACCCACAGCCTGGCTTTTCCTTTCCCTTCTCTGTCTTCCCGTGAGGGAGACAGCTACCTGGCACAGAAGTTCTATCCCTTTGCCTCACTAGGAAAAGAAACTCTCACCGGTTTTCAAAAGAACTTTATATAAAAAGAGAAAGAAGATACAAAACAATAATCTTGCATGAAGAAACTCACTACAGGCTCTTGCTTATAAGAAAATATGAATAAACAGTCTGATTTAAAAGATAGCCCGATTAAACCAGTCCAGCAAATCAACATACATGTAAATACAACACAAAGCTCATCATAGCCGAATTACTTTGCTTCCTTTTTGTACTCACAGATGTTTAGGAGAAGATTTGAAAGCAGAGGGAGTTAGAAGCAAAGCTTGTTTTCTCACAGTCGAGGAAACAACAAAGACCCTGAGTATACAAATTCCCGCCCCTGACTTTTAAACAACCCAGTTCTCTGATTGGTCCTCTGGTCAGGTGTTTGGTTCCCCTTTACAGGCAAAAGAAAATTAACCCTTACCTTACCTATCTACTTATGACAGCTGTCCCCTCCATTAGAGAGGGCAAGGCCCCATTGCCTCCAGCTCCCAGCATGCGATCTGCAGTCTCCATGGGCCACCCACTCCCCTGCTGGAAGTCCAGACACCTCCCCCGCCTCCAAGCAACATGGAGCACTGCATGCTGGGAGTTGTAGTTTCTATGGACACACCTCCCCAATCAAACGGAGAGACCCCTCTGTCTCTTAGTCGCACAGAGCACTGCATGCTGAGAGGTGTAGTCTCTACAGACACACCTCCTCTATCAGAAGGTGAGGCCCTCATCTCCAAGCAGCAGGCCGTCCCGCCCTCGCCCACACTCACAATGGAGAACTGGTCCTCCTCCACCTCGGCCTCGCTGCCCTCCCGCTGGTCCATGGGCACATTGTGGATTCGCACCAGCATCTTGGCCGCCGCATTGCGCTTGGCCAGCTTCTTGGAGGTGCCGCTCCCTGCAGGGGGAGGCAGAGGGAGCTCTGTCATTGCTGATGCCCACAGCCTGGCATGGGCACTGCCTGCCCTCGGGGGAACAGGGGGTTAACTCCTGCACAGCACAGGGAAGAGGATCCCTTTGGCTGCACCAAGGGGTCCCCTAGGGCCTTGTCTGGGAAAAAATCACCAATGGGCGTGGGCCTTCAAGAGAGGCCGGGGATAGCAAGGGGCTGCGGGTCAGGATTGAGGGGCACCGGCAGAGCTGGAGTGGGAGGAGGTCAGGGCTGGGATAGCAGAGAAGCTGTGTCAGGATTGAGGGGCATCAGCAGAGCTGGGGTGGGGAGAGCCCAGGGCTGGGACAGCAGGGGACTGTGGGTCAGGACCCTGCCCAGCCCCTCCCTGGCTCCACCTTTGAACACCAGATTCACTCACCCACTTTAGGGGTGCCATGTGTCTCTGGATTGAATCTGAACAAGCCCCCCCCCACCCCACCCCAGGGCCCTCTTCTCCCCATGGGAGGTGGAGATGCTCCCATCACCCATGTCACCTCAGTACACGGCTGGCAGTTACCTATTTCGATGAACCTCTCGACCCGGCAGGTCATGGTGAATTCCTTGCGGTGGGCAGGCCCTGACTCCTGGGTGACGGTGTATTCCGGCAGCCTCCAGCCCTTCTGAACCACCAGCTCCTTGGGGAGGGAGACAACGGGGTATCATCAGAGCCTTGGCAGAATCCTCCTCAGGTAGGGGAATGGGGTACTGCCTGACCCCCACTGATCCCAGAGGCAGGCTGGCCCCAGGCACAGCTGGGACACATGGTGGAGCACCAGCAAGGCCAGTGCCAGGGACCTGGGTGTAGAGGCCTTAAGACTGGTACCAAACACCCAGGACAGGGCACTCCTTGATACCCCTTGCAGGCAGATTCCTATCCAGATAGCCTGTGACAGCAACTACCATTAAACACCAGGGACTGGAGGAGGCAGGGTAACTGGCTGGGGCAAGTCTGAATCCAGCCACAGTCAGTGCAGACCAACCTCCCCGCCCAAGCCTGACACTTAAGGGCCCATGTGAAGTTTGGGTCTCATTTAGGGCTGCCAAACTATTAAAAATATTAAATCACAATTAATTGCAAGATTAAAAAAAGTGATTAATCATGAGATAAAAAACTGAGATTAATTGCAGTTTTAATAGGACTGTAAACAATAATAGAATACCCATTTAACTTTATTATAAATATTTTTGGGTGTTATTTTTTTCTCTATTTTCAAACATATTGATTTCAATTACAACCCAAAATACAAAATACACAGTGCTCACTTTAAATTATTTTTTATTACAAATATTTGCACTGTAAAAAAAAAAGTTGTGCAAATCTACAAGTCGAAGCATGAAGGGGCATATGAATGTTTAGTGCATCTGGCACATAAATACCTTGCACTGCCAGCTACAATGCCATGAACGCGAGAACTGGCATTTGCAGGTGACATTGTGAACAAGCAGCGGGCAGCATTATCTCCTGCAACTGTAACCAAACTTGTTTGTCTGAGCAATTGGCTGAACAAGAAGTAGGACTGAATGGACTTATAGATGATAAAGTTTTACATTGTTTTGGTTTTGTGTGCAATTATGTAAAAAAACAAATAATTCTACATTTGTAAGTTGCACTTTTATGATAAAGAGATTGCACTAAAGTACTTGTATGAGGTGAAATCAAAAATATGATTTCTTTTGCCTATCTCTTTGGCAAGGCAAATATTTGTAACCAAAAATAGTAATAGAAAGTCAGCACTGGACACTCTGTATTCTGTCTTGTAACTGAAATCAAGATTTTTTAAAATGTAGAAAAATATCTCCAAATAGTTATAATAAATTTAAAGGGGGTGATTAATCACAATTAATTGTTTTAATTGAGTTAATTTGTTTTGAGCTAATCACTTGAGTTAACTACAGTTAATTGACAGCCCTAGTTTGATTGTTTTTATCATTGTCGTGCCTAGAGGTCTCAGCTGAGATCAGAGTCTCATTGTGCTGCACAGACACCAGGTGAGACAGCCCCTGCCCCAGACAGAGAAAGGAGGGGAAACTGAGGCATGGAGTGGGGAAGCAATTTGGCTGAGATCAGTAGCAGAGCCAGGAAGAGAATCCAGGTCTCCAGAGTCCCAGTCCAGTGCTCTAGCCATCAACATATGCATCCCTATGTCACCATAGCAACCTACCTGCTTTGCAGACTGGCTCAGCAGAAGCCATGGAAACCGAGAGCCCAACCAGGGTAAACTCAAGGGGAGGGTGGGGACTTTGCCCAACAGTGCCTGGGCTGCCCAGTGTCTGTAGTTGGGGACAGCCCATCTGGGCAGAGGTCCCAAGGGGGTTAGGAACCCAAATGCTATTGGAAGGGGTCCTCACATGGCACAGCCGATGCTGAGAGACTCACCCTTCAACAACCCCACACTTGAGGGGCTGAGGGAACCTGACTGCCACAGGTGAGACATATGGGACTGGGCACACCAGCTGTGGTTTGGTTCTTCCAGTAACAATCCTGGGATCTGAGAACTTCTGAAAGGGGCCAGCTGGATAGCACTGGAGTTCTGTAGCCACAGGGTGTGGGGCAGCCCAGGCAGCCCAAGTCCTGCCCCGAACCACCTGCTAGAGGGACCCCTGTCTGCTGAAGCTGTTAACAGAGATGGCAAAGCCTCAGATCCACCCATGAGCCATCAAACCGCTGTCAGGATTTGGGCCCAATCAACCCGTTCCAGCCACTCGGCTCCATCTGGCCACGCGGGGTCTCTGGTACTCGAGGGTGATGAAACCTTTTGCTTCACTAGCTTCGTCCCCAACCCAACTAGCCTTATCTGGGGCACTCCCACTCCCCATAATGAGCAGAGGCCCCCACCCCACAATACGAAGTGCCACAACCGCACCTACCTGCAGCGCCCCCACGGGGTTACACTCCGACTGCTGCGGCGAGACGGGCGACTTCACCTCCATCTGTGAGCTTCTGAGTGAGACATAATGGCACCCAGTGAAGGGGGCTGAGCATGGATTTGAGTGAATTTTGGGTGCCCAACTTGGGACCCTGAATATACTTTGGCCACCCTCGAGGGCTCAGAAACAGGAAACTGGCTTAAGAATTGGGTGATTTTTAAACAATAATCACTGTTGGGTTCTTACAGTTGCCTAGTGGTTACTAAATCTTTTGCAGCTCTTCTAGGCAACATCCAGGGCAAGACACTTATCCAGTTTTTTAATGGAAGCTGAGATTCCCTGTGAAATAACATGACTCCAGGAGCTAGGACTTTAAGAACAAATACCAAATAGCACGCAGATTGGCAGTACTGCTGATAGGGCCCTGATACTCAAGTTCCTATCAGGCACTAGCCTATGGGCCAGGCAGGCAGGGGGACTACATTGCCCACAACCCCTTGCGAAGCACTCTACTGTCCCAATGAATCCTGTGACACAGAGTCCTCACCAGGCTTCTACCTACACCCTGGATCAGCCAGAGGATTACATTACCCACAACCCCATCCTGCCCCAATGCATGCTGGGATATGGAGTCCCCACCAGCTCTTATAACCAAACCTCTATGAGGTGTCTTTAAGTTGAGCTCCCCCACCTTCCGACCCCAATGAAAAAGGAGGTGTCACAAGATTATGCTGGGTGACCTTGGCCCAAAGCCCCTCCCTGTGACTTTCCCTTTTACCTGGGAGAGGCGGCAGGCAAGATAAGTGCTGCGGGGGCCGCCGCGGTGCTGAGCTGAGAAAGGGGCTCTAGGGAGAAAGGAGAGCTTTGAAAATAAAAGGTGACAAACATTAAAGCAGGCTTCATGCCTCCGAGCACAACAAGAACCAGCTCTTTCTACCGCTAAACGTTTGGGTGTGGCACCACTTGGGGGCAAGAGAGGGATCGCGGGGACTAGGGATGTTTTAGTAACGAATAATACCACCACCCAGCTCTAACGTAGTGCTTTTCACCCACGGATCTCAAGGCACTTTAATGAGAAGATCAGTACCATTATCCTCATTTTACAGCTGGGGAAACTGAGGCACAGAAAAGGGAAATGACTTGCCTATGGTCACCCAGCAGGCCAGTGGCAGTGCCAGGAGCAGAGTGCAAATCTCCTGAGTCCTAGTCCAGTGCTCTAGCCCATAGGTTGCACCAGCTGGGGGACTGTTTCCTCAGCTGAGCTTCTCCATCCTCAACTCTTCCCCCACACCCCACCCAAATCCTCTCTACTCTGACAGGACTGGAGTGGGGAGTAGAGGATGGGTTTGGGTCTGGATGTGAGTTTGCAGGTAAGGGATCAAAGAAGTTGGGAAGCAATTTAAGCAAAGCCCCAGGTCCCTGCTCTGTCCCCCTCACCTGGATTCCTCCAATGCTGCTGGCTCCAGCATATTTCCCCCTTTCAGGAGCTTTAAGGCCACCTCTGCTGCCTTGTGCTTGGCTGCCTTCTTGCTTGGGCCTTGACCTGGAAAGCAGGGTGTCTAGCAGTCAGAGCAGTGGTGGGCTGGGAGTCGGGAGTCCTGGGTTCTGTTCCCAGCTGTGTCACTCAGTTGCTCTCTGTGCTAGTGATAGGTCAGCAGCTCCCAAAAGCCGACAGCCTCAAGCCCCCAAGCAGGGCAAGGAACTCTGTCTCCATGGCCCATTCTGCCCTGAAGAGTGGCCCAAGGGGGGCTGGCAACTGCCAAGAATCAGGGAGGTTATTTCTATGATGGAGGTACCTGTGCCACAGGAGCTGGGCTGAGACCCAGCCAACTCCCTCCACTCAGAGGCTACTAAACAAGACCTTAAGTGCTAACAGCTGAATCTAAGACCTTGAGGCCCTGGGATCCTCCAGCCAAGGATGCCCCAGGCATGGTCCAGATCAGGAGGCAAGAAGCTCCGAGTTCCACCTGCAGCCTGAATGGGACCCATGCATCAGGATGATGACTCCCATCCCCCTCAGAAAATCTTAGTCACCACCCCCTACCCAGGGTATAATTCTAGCCAAAGTCCCCTCCCCCATTTCCCCTCAGCTAATTATAGCATTAGCACCCTGCATAGCACGTCCACCCACAGGGCTAAAAGGACTTTATAAAAAAAAGCCCAGACTAGAGGCCAAGAGTCCTGATCCACAGCCCCTCTGGCTCCAAGCACTAGTGGTACCTTTAAGGCAGAGACACGACCTGTCAGCAGGAGGCAGCTCAGGATCAGGCCCCTCAAGTGGGTGGCAGTGTCAAGGTTGCCCCTGTTTGGGAGCAGTATTTACCCACCTCCCCCAAGGGTAACTGACCAGTGCAGCTGATGTCCCCGACAGTCACTCGGAAGGTGAAGTTGGGCTGATGCGCTTGTCCCTCGGCTTTGAGTAGATCATACACGGGCGTCTTGCCTATTCTTGTGCCATACTCCTGGAGAAGGCTGATCGGGGTCTTTCCGGGATTGGAGGCAAGCATTTGCTCTATACTGGGGTGGGGGACACAACACAGGGATAGGGGCTCAGAAACGACCACAGATCAGGGCTGGCCCTGGGGCATGAAACACCCAGAGCCCCCCGTGATGCCCCCCGTGTATATCCCCTCAGGACCCAGTTGGGTGGTGGGGCTCAGTGTGAGAAGCCGTCCTGCACCCCCTACCCCTGCCCGAGGATACCCCAGTACCCAGTGGGAGCAGCTTTCTCCACCCCACGATCTCCCACCCCCATACCCAGTGGGGTGGGGGGCCCATGGGAGCACGTGTCCCCCCCCCCAGCTCCCACTGGGGTGGTGGGAGGAGCTGCCCCCCCAAGACCCGCTCCCAGTGCTGCAGTGGGAGGGGCTGACCCCCTAGAAGACTCCCCGTGGTGGGGGGCAGTGGGAGGAGCTGCCCCCCAAGATCCCCCTCCCCCTCCCAGCGGGAGGGGCTGACTCCCTAGGGGACCCCCGTGGGGGGAGGGGCTGCCCCTGGGCCGCCCCTGGGCCGCCCCGTTACCTGGGGAACCCGCCACTCTTCTTGGTCCCACAGGCCTCGTCCTCCTCACTCATTCCCTCCTCCTGCCCCACCGGAGCCACCTCGCCTGCAGCCCTGGGTGGGAGCCCCTCTCCGGCCAGCGCGCGCCGCCACCGACAATGGCTGGGGAGGCCGCCAGCGCCGCCCAGGGATCCCTGGAAAATGGAGTCCGTCCCGGGGACTCCGGCCCCGGCCCAGCGGGCAGGGGGACTACATTACCCACAACCCCCCGCGCAGCAGGGCGCTGCCTCGATGCATCCTGGGACATGGAGTCCGCGCCACGCCCCTCCATGGGGCCATGTGGGCAGGGAAGACTACATTACCCACAAACCCGTGAGACGCACACGGATGGCCCCGCTGCACCCTGGGACATTGAGCTCCAGTCTCTGAGCCTAGGCGGCAGGAGGACTATATTACCCACAATCCAGCGCGGTGCGCTCAGCTGCCCTAAAACCCGCTGCGATTGGTATTTTCTGCTTGCCTTGCAGCCAAGGAAAAGAATGGGCTGGAGAACTACATTACCCACAGGCCCTTGCGCGCAATAAGTAGGGGAAATGGCGGCCTTGCGGGACGGAGCGTTCTCGTTAGCCACAGGCCGGGGTCGGCTGATGTCATTGGTGAGACTCCGCCCACCTATGAACTATCTTCCATGTGATTGGCTGCTATTTCCCATGTCCCGCCCTAGTGTCCAACCCGCTCTTTTTATTGGGCAAACCGATATTGCCCCGCCTTCCTCGGCCCGTGATTGGCTCGTTCCTTCGGTGTTGTCAATGGGTGGCTCACATTTACTACCCTGGCGATGGAGGGAGCGTTATTGAAATGGACCAACTACCTCTCGGGTAACGGCCGGGGGGGCGGGTGTGGGAGTCCCCTGGCCTGGGGGGGCCGGACCGTCCCCCGTCCATGTGACCCTCCCCCCCCTCCGACCCGGGCCAGGTCCGTGTGACCCTCCCCCCCACCCCCTTGAACCGGGCCAAGTCCCTGTTACCCTCCCCTCCTCCCCCTCGACCCGGGCCAGGCCCCTGTAACCCTCCCCTCCTCCCCCTCGACCCGGGCCAGGCCCCTGTAACCCTCCCCTCCTCCCCCTCGACCCGGGCCAGGCCCCTGTAACCCTCCCCTCCACCCCCTTGAACCGGGCCAGGCCCCTGTAACCCTCCCCTCCTCCCCCTCGACCCGGGCCAGGCCCCTGTAACCCTCCCCTCCACCCCCTTGAACCGGGCCAGGCCCCTGTAACCCCAACTAACCCGGGTGAGGTCTGTGTGACACCCACCCCCCCAAACCGGGCCAGGTCTGTGTGACATCTCCCTCTTCCCCCAAAACCGGGCCAGGTCTATGTGACCTGCCCCCAGCTGATCCGGACCAGGTCTGTGTGACCCTCCTCCCCTGAACTGGACTAGGTCTCTGTGACTCTCCCCCACCCCCGTCCACGAAATGGGCCAGGTCTGTGTGACCCTCCCCACAAACCGGGCCAGGTCTCTGTGTCCCTCCTCTCCCCCACCCCCAACCGGTCTGGATCTCTGTGCCCTCCTCCCCTGACCTGGGCCTGCTCCCCCCGAACCGGGCAGGTCCATGTCCTTCTCCCCAAACCAGGACAGGTCCGTGACCACTGGATTCACTGCCCCTGAACCAGGTTCACAGGACTGTGACCTGGACCCCCCCCCATGCCAGGCTTATGACTTCCTTCAAAGAGGGTCTGCCTCCTTCCCTTTGAACGGGGCCAGCTCTATGACCCGCTCCGCACGTTTCCAGATGGGATGGGAGGACCCCACCGTCCCTTCCCCCAGAAGGATCCATGGTGGCACCCACCTCTCTCCCGAGCTCTAACTTGGCACAAAGACTAGCTGGCCCATGGGCCGCAACCTGTTCCGTTCTGAGAGCCAGATGCCAACTGGGTGCAGGGGCCACTCTGTGCCTGGGGGGTCGTGAGGATGCAGAGTTTGCTTGTAATTCTCCCCCTTATAGGGCAAGCAACACGGGCGGACTTCAAAGGGGGAGCGGTAGCAAATAACCTGCTGTCCTCTCCAGCACCCCTGGGCTGTGTCCCCCTAGAACCCAGCCATGGGGAGACATCCTGGAATCCAACTGCCAGACTTTCCAGCACTGGGCAGCTGCCGTGGGGCCAGAAATGGGAGAGGCCCGGGTGATGTGTATCAGCTGGCAAAGCGCTGGACTAGGTGGCTGGCCAATCTGCTCTGGCTAAGCCTGTGTCCCCGTGGGCATCGCCGGGCAGTGGTGGTGGCAGGATAGGACCCGCCAGCTGCTGAGAAACGTCCTCGGTTCTGTCCTGCTGGCCCTTGGATGCTTTGCCTAACCCACACGCCTCCTGGGTGTGGCGTTCTGTCCCATCTAGTGGCACGGAGAGGAAGAGTGCGATAAAAGCCTAGTGGCTGTTAGCTAAGGCTGTAGAGTGAGATGGATAGAGATATATCAGAGGTCTCAGGTTAGATCCTGTGCCCCGACAACCGGGGTCTGTCAGCGTTACATTTGCACATCTCTAGCCCCTTGCACTGGAGCACGTCACCCCCATAATACCCCACATACAGACACCGCTGGGGAAGCGCCGTGTCGGGGGCACAGACAGGGATAGGACCCAGGAGTCCTGACTCTGAACCGTCTCCTCTCCCACAGCCAGGAGTAGAATCCAGGAGTCCTGCTTCCCGGCCCGTTGCTTGAAGCACGAGGCCCCACGCCCTCCCAGGGCTGGAAATAGAACCCAGGAGTCCTGGCTCCATGCTGTAGTCACCAGACTGCCCTGTGCCTTATGTGAGCAGAGCTCCTGTGCACCAGGCGGCAGGCGAAGGAGCCGGGCTCCCTGGAGGAGAGAAGCGCCCTGGCAGGCGTTGGTGGCGTGACTGGCTTTTCCTTTCCCCTGTAGGTTGGCAGCCACGGTACTTTGTCCTGGACAGCGGCATCCTGTCCTACTACGACTCTCAGGACGACGTGGGCAAAGGCAGCAAGGGCAGCATCAAGATGGCCGTCTGTGAGATCAAAGGTTGGTGCCCTGCTGGGTGAGACGCTCGTGCGGGTAGTGGGCGGCGATTGGACCAGGAGGGGCTGCCATGCTGCGCTGTCGACTGGGATCCTGGCAAGGCAACGGTCCGCAGTTTAACGAACACTTGGGGGCCAGATTCTCCAATGGGCCTTTCCCATCCCTTGCTGCTCTCTCCAGGGCTTTGTCAGATCTAGTACTCAAATTCCAGAAAAGAGTGTGTGGCTGTTGGAATCAGGCATCGAACCCACGTGTCCTAGTGCGCAGTCTCCTGCTCTAACCACTAGACCTCACCCTCCTTCCAGAGCTGGGAATAGAACCCAGGTGTCCTAATGGTCAGTCCCCTGCTCTAACCACTAGACCTCACCCTCCTCCCAGCGCTGGGAATAGAATCCAGGTGTCCTGGCTCCCAGGGCCTTGCTCTAGCCACTGGACCCCACTCCCACTCTCCTCCTGAAGAAACCCTGGGTCCCTAGACTCTGGCTGCAGAGCTGGATCGTGTCATGCAAGGTGAGAACAGACTCTGCTACCCTAGCACTGGACGCTCGCCCAGCGACTGTCTTGTCCCTACAGTGCACCCCACCGACCCCACGCGCATGGAGCTGATGATTCCAGGGGAGCAGTATTTCTACCTGAAGGCAGGGGGTGCCGCAGAGAGGCAGAAGTGGCTGGTGGCCCTGGGGAGCTCTAAAGCCTGTTTGGGTGACAGCAGGAGCCAGAAGGACAAAGGTGGGTCCTCCCTGAAGGGAGGGGGTGGGCACCGTGCCAGGGAAACAGTGATCTCCGTTGGGGTGTGGCAGATCTGGGCCTGGGATAGCAGGCAGGGGGGAGCTGTACGTCAGGAGTCAGGGACAGATCGAGAGGTTGGGGGAGCCCAGGGGTTGGGACTGAGGGACATCGGCAGAGCTATGCCTGCGGGCCCAAGACTGCAGCAGCAGAGGGGTGTGGTAAGCCTGGCTGCACCCTTCAGTTTTGCGGTGGAGCGGGCAGCAGAGAAGGGCTCAGGTGCGAGCATTCCCTCCTCTTTAGTAAACAGTCACTCATCTGTGCCTGCAGAGAACCGGAATTTCATCCTTCTGACCTGCTGGTTATGGAGTGGGGCCCCAGTAGTGCACGGCCTGACCCCAAAGCCTCAGCCCCCTAGAGGGTACTGTGCTGCAGGGAGTGATGGTGGTGGGGGCTCAGTGAGGGGGCGCACTCTCCCCTTGCAATGAGCAAACAGACCCCAGAGTACAGTGCTAGTAGGCACTAGTTTGCAGAGAGAGAGGCTCAGTAGGAGGCGCTCTCCCCCTTGTGTCAGCGCCCAGAGCAGCACTATGGGGTGTTGTGCAGGAGAGTGGGTGACTCCAGCAGGGGGCACTTTTTCCTCTCTGGATCAGTGCTGAGCTCAGTGCCACCACACAGGACAGGTCCACTTGTTAACAAACCCAATGCACGCTGTAAGAACTGGGGCATCAACCCCTGTGTCCTAGCTAAATTCCAACGTGGGTCATTCCATTCTGGCTCCCCTGACAGTTTCTGCTGGATCCTCTGTTTTTCTTCACTTCCTGTCTTAGACTAGTGCAGCGTTACTACAGGTTGTTAAACGGATGCTATGTTCCACCCCAGAGGTGGCTGCACTTCAGTGGCAGGGGCAAAGCAATCCCTGCATATACCATACAGGGCCTGGGGCTTCCAGGGGAGCAGGATAGGAATGAGGCAATGTTGATCTTCCCCGTCTCCCTCCAGACATGCACTTGAGCAGTGAGTCCCTGGGCCGGAAGCTGTCGGAGCTACGGCTGTACTGCGACGTGCTGACTCAGCAGGTCTTGGACGTCCAGGAGTCCACACAGCCCCAGGACAATGGCTCCCCGCTCGATATCGAGGTTCAAAGGGAGTGGGGGGAGGTTAAAGGGGAGCTGTTGGGTTTTAGGAGGATCTGGAGGACACGAGTCCTGGCTACCCTCTCCCTCCTGCCGTGGCCCAAAGGCTGCCTGATTCCAGCAGCTCAGAGAGGGCTGCGGCATGCAGTGTAGAATCAACCAGCAGAACTCACCGCTGCAGGGCTGTGCTGTGATACCACCACCTCAAGTGGCGGGGATCCTCATGGGGTATGAGGCTTCGCAGCATAAGCAAACAGGGCGGGGTCCAGAAGGGAAAGTGTGCATGGATGTGAGCCCCCGATCTAACCACTAGACCCCACTCTGCGCCCAGTGGCAGAGAAAGAATCCAATAATCCTGATTCCCACTCCCCTGCTCTATCCGCTAGGCATGACTCTCTCCCCAAAGCTGCTTCTCTTCTGAGCAGTGCCTTGGCACGCATGTCTATGATGCAACTGAGCCAGCTAAAAAGGGGCGGGGAGGCCACTAACTCACTGGCTGGCCAGGCCAAGTCACTGCCCCTCGGTTACCCCACCTGTACAGCAGGCTTGGAGAGGCTGGTGCTACAGAAGCACAAAGGATTGTGGGTGGCCGTTCCTCTCGGTAACCCTCTGTCCTCCCTACTCCCAGAAGATGAACGAAGCCTCCTCTCTGCTCAGAGCCACCTGCAGCCAGTTCATCTCCACGCTGGAGGAGTGCATGAAATTCGCCAACGCCCGCCTGGCACCCGAGCTCTACCAGCCCTCGCCGTCCCCCCTGCCTCAGGACTTCGTGGGCACCAAACTCCCGCATTCCCATAGAGTAAGAGCCTCCCTGGGGCAGGGGGGCAGCATTTGGACAAGCAATGGCATCTACATAGGACAGATCAGAAATCCAGCACGTTTCACTTCTTTGCCAGCCCCAAGTGCGGGGAAGGGCTGTGTGGGTCGGCTGGGAGCTAGCCGGGCTCTGGGCATGGCCCCAGAGAGGGCAGAGCCCGGGAAAGCTTCTGAGCACAGTGTCTGGGGTCAGTTTATCCTCGGCCTCTTTGCTAAGGACATTGCTATGATCCCAGCATGGCTCAAGGCTGGTCCCCCCGGCAGTCATCAGATTTGTGCCCGCGCTGCCAGTCTGAGCTGGATCTGAACTAGCTCCAGAGCCGCCTGGTGCTCCCAGCTCGCTCAGTTCCATCTGACCCTCTCCCACTTTCTGGCCTCGCAGGTGAGACGCTCCCTCAGCCACACGGGCATCGTGTCCCCCGACAGGTGAGCAGGTTGGCCGTGGGGGAAGGGAGGGAGGCTTCCAGTGGCGCAGCTCTGTGCTGGGTGAGGATCCTGCCGTCCCTGCGCTCGGCTGGGGTCTGAGACTGAGCGGGATGTGGGCACAGGCAGGCAACCGGCTTCTGGGTCCCCACGACATGGGTCCTGGCTCCCTCCAAGCCAGGCCCTCGCCCTGCATGGTGCCGCCCCAGCTCCCCTAGCTGGAGATGGGGAAGGTTCCCAGATCCCCTTGGGTGGGTAGACTGGATGGGGTGGGGGGAGCAATCAGCCAGGCTCTCCCTTGGGTGCCACGCTAGGTGCCCACCCCAAGCCAAGGCTCTCACCCCGCCCCCCTCTCACAGAGGAGCAGAGCCGCCCCGGCCCCCAGTGCCGCCACAGAAGGGCGCCGTGACAGTGGTGCGCAACCTGGAGGAGATGGTGATGTTCCGCTCACAGCACTGGAGCCAGCAGGGCCCCGCACCCGACAGCCCTGTCGGCACCATCGTGGAGGAGAGGGAAGGTAGGCGCCATGGGGCAGCCTCCCTGCCACCAGGGGAGGCCAGCACAGTGCAGCATGGTCACATGGCCAGCTCGGGCGGGGTGGGGCTGGCTGCTTGTCCCATTGCAGATGATTACAGGGATTGAAGGACAGCATCAGCCCCTGACCCGCCCCAGCTCCACCGCAGAGGGCACTGTCTTCCCCCCGCCCCCCGCAGCAGGCTCTGCCTTTCCTGCTGGCCTTGCCCCACACTAGCCATGCCCCAATGGGCCCTTTGGGGCTGAGGTTCATGGCTCCCATGTGTCACACTCCTAAGCTATGTCTCCTGTGGGCAGGTGTCAGTCTCCATGCAGATGGACAGCCAGGGCCCCATTGGTGAGAGGGGAGCAGGGGAAGCAGATTCTAGTGGACAGAGCACAGGCCTGTGAGCCAGGACTCCTGGGTTCAATTACCAGCTCTGCAAGACAAGGGGCGTGTCCCTCCCTGTGCCCCAGTTTCCCCCAGGATGGCAACGCTGACAGAGCCTCTGGAGGTGGCAGTGGTGGGTTAGGTGAGGCTGTCCTGCGCAGGAAGTAACAGGCGCTGAGTGACTCTCTCTGAGGGTACCTTACGCATGCCCCCTGCCTGATCCAGCCTGGGGACTGGAGCCCCGAGCTAGAGCCCCCCAGAGGCCAGAAGCTGCTGCTCTCCCTAATTCCTCCTCCCCTCCCTTGCCAGAGGCACCGCTGCCCACGCAAGAGTCCCTGGTGGAATTGGCTGGCAGTGACAAGCGGAAGTGAGCGGCACCAAGATCCGGGCACTGCATCCACCTCACGTTGGGGGCTCAGGAACATCTCAGGCCCAGCCCTGCGAGAGCACGGCACTTCTCTGTGCTTGGGAGCTGCCAGGGACCAGCAGAGAACAATGGGGCCGTGTTCTCCTCCCAACTCCTCAGGCTGGCCCCCACCTGCTTCTCCCCTCGCCCTGCGCTGGTCCCAGCTCCGCAGGGGCGGAGTGGTGCCCTTCTGGGAAGGGAGTAGCATCTAGCAGGTAGAGCAGGGGACTGAGCATCAGGATGCTTGAGTCCTGTGACCCAGGGCAGGTCACCTCCATGCTCTGCGTCCATTTTCCCGTCTGCAGGGAGGAGGGTCTGGAAATGGCTTGGATGTGCAGGCAGAAGAGGGCAGAGGGGCACTGCGGGGTGGTATTGATCAGCGGGTGCCATGGGTGGTGGGAACGCAGGATCTCCGGGATGAGGGGACAGAGCTCCCATCCTGGGGTGGGGCAGAGGGGGCCTCGTCCCAGGAGCAGAAGAGCTACGTTCTCCTTGGCGCTGATCTCCCCTGGCGCCTGTGCTGGCCTTATGCCCTGTCCCTAGGTCTGAGGGAGAGGGAGAGAATCTGCTGAACATGGAACTGGAAAACTGCCCCCTCTTTGCTCCCCAGCCCACGGAGCCCAAACGCCTCCTACTCCGGCCTCTTGTCCCCTCCACCTTGCTTTGATGCTATGCATGATGCCATCAGTGCCGGAGAGGGGGGATCCGGGGTGTCTGCCATCACCAGCCAACACAGTATTAGAGCCTCAGAGAGCCAGCCAGCATGCGGGGGCTAATGGCCAAATATGATCCAGCAGGATCCCCTGTAATCCGTGGGAGCAGAGCCGGTGTCCCCATTATGTGGCGTGTCAGGGGAGAGCTCTCCCTGCCCAGGAAATAGTACTGCCCCCCCAAAATGGAGCTCTGAGGGGATCTTGCTCTTCTACCCCTCATCCCATCCAGTTGGTGCCTAGTTCGGTGCCATGGTGCATCAAAGCACCTCTTACAACCAGGCTTCACCCAGCAGGGGGCGCCCTCGTCACTTTCTCGCCACAGCCTCTGGATCCAGCAGGCAGGTGAGAGGAGGCTGGTTCCTCTGATCTGGCAGGGCGCCTCCCTCTGGCCAGTTCCCGTCTGCGCCCCGCTGACGGTTCAAGCCAAGGCCAGAAGCGAGAGCCCAGCTGGCCCTCCTGCTGCAGGGGCTGCTGGGAGCAAAGCGTGCGTCTTGGGGACAGTAGAAGCAGAGGTGAGAAGAAAGATGGTGCCAGGGGAGGGTTGGCTCCTCCCACCCGGACTTCACCTGAGTCAGGTGACTGCACCCAACGCTAAACTCTTTGAACACTACAGCAAGGACCTGGCCGATTCTAATGGAGCTGCAAAACGGTCCCTGCTCTCGTCCTCTGGCTCTTTGTGCTTTGACACAGGATTTTGTGTCACCAGGTTGGGGCTGTTTTTTTGCCGAGGGAAGGCAGCTGTTTCTGCGGAGAGCTCTGCCAAAGATCAGGCCTTGCAATAAAGACTCTAATTTTGAAACAAGTGGCTCGTCTCCATGTCTCTCTTTCCCCCTTGGGGGGTTTCCCCCAGGGCCTGTCGAAGGAGCAGCTGCACAGTGTGGGAAGGCGGCTCTGGAGTCGCTAAAGCCTGAAATTGCTGCAGAACGAAACTGCTGCATCGGAATCGGCAAGCGAGAGGAAGTGCCCGAATCTTCGTGGCTCTGACCCAAACCGCTGGGTCGTTCGTGGCGGCTACTGTTTGTTCTTCCCGTCTTGATCCAGGCATCGTTTCGAGCTCTCCCAGACTCTGGGAGCGACAGGAGGTTCCTGCAGCTCCCCGAGTGTTTAAGCAAAATACCGAACTTGCCTCAAAGTCGCTGTGAAATTCTCCTGCTGCAGCTCGGCACTTAGTGTTTGGATCCAACGCAGCCTGTTTCTTGTTCTTTAGCTCCTGGGTGATCTTGCTTTTGCGGAGACAGTATTTTAAAGAAAGAGCATGGTGAGTTTGCTGTGTGTTTTACCCAAATGCGCAGAGAGGCTTTATTCCCTTGTGGTTTAGTGAAAGACCAGGCTAGAGTTGTAAAGCCATCCCGACTATTCATAGTACAATAGAAAAAATCAAGAGCTGTTTGCAACTGAAGTTCTTTCAATCAAATGATCAGGCCTGAAATGCCCTTAGACCAGTGAATTTCTTGCAAATAATTGGTAACAGACACTAGCTTCTTGCTGATGCTAATGCCCCTGTTGCGGGCCAGTGCCGAGGGGTTGTTCCTCTGCTCAGGAGCAGTGCTCCGTTGTGGCCTTTCATGGCAGATTCTCAGTGGGAGGGGAAATTGGGGAAAGGGAGTATGTCCCAGGGCCGCCCGGTAGGGGGGGCAAGTGGGGCAATTTGCCCTGGGCCCTGCAGGAGTCTCCCATGAGAGTTTTTCGGGGACCCTGTAGCAGGGTCCTTCACTCTCGCAGTGCCCAAGCCATCGGGTCCGGAGCTTCTTCTGCTCTGGGTCTTTGGCGGCAGGGGGTCCTTCCGCATCTAGGACCCACCGAAAACCCCAGGCCCCATGAATCTTCTGGGTGGCCCTGGTATGTCCACCTGTCCTGGAGCAGAGGCCGGGTGCTTTGCTCGTACAGGAACATCTGTGTACTATAGTTTGTCATGTCAAGCTGGCCAAAGAGAGCGCCTGCAATCCCTTGGCGGAAGTCTCAGCCTAAACCCCAGCGCTTGGTTCAGGGAATCAGCTGGGCCCCAGCCCCAGTTCAACAGATTCGGGCTGAGACCGATCTCTCTTGCGCCTTGCACCAGCGAGGCATGACCTCACACAAGGAACAACAACGCAGCATTGCTTCCAAGGCCGAACGCTGCCTGCATGCTCCCAAAATGTCCTCGCGTGGCTGTGCAGCAACACTGCCTGGTGGTGTCGGTTACAGTGGCATGCAGGGCTGTGGGTGCAAAACAGAATTGCGCCCAACTTGATTTCCATCCGTTCCCAGTCTCGATTGAGGAGTTAACTAAAATCACTGGTTAAAATTTCATTTGAACTCTTAACAGCAATGGGAGGAAACTGTCTCCTGTTTCCTCCCAAAACCAACGGTGAGTATCAGTATTTCCCCTTGCAAAGCATTGTTCAGTTGCTCCTAATCTGGTCTTTCCCGCTCCCTATCTAGACAGGCGATTCATAGATCCTAAGGTCAGGAGGGGCTGCTGTAGGCACCTTTCTAACACAGCCCCTGGGACTTGCCTGAGTCACTACTTGTTTACAATAGAGCAGATTTTTTAGAAAAACATCCAATCTTGATTGAAAAGTCTCCATTGATGGAGAATGCAGGAGGGCCCCTGGTAAGCTGTCCCAATGGTTAATTCCCCCCCAGCGGTAAACATTTGCGCCTCTTTTCCAGACTGAATTTGAGATTTGTTCTTTGGTAAAAAAATCCGAGGGGTCAGTTAATGTCCAGAAACAAACTTGTGTTGCTCAGCACTTTTGTAAACCTTTAATTTTCACGACATCCAGCCTGTGATTGATGGGTGTCTGCTCCACAGTCAGCAGCCAGGGACTGTTCATGGCTCAAAGGGTGGAGGAGTTCCTGTGATGATAGACTGCGCAGCTGAGCCGGGAAGGCAGATTGAGGGTGCAGGGGACTCTCCCCACACACACACACGCACACTCTCTCTCTCTCTCTGATACTTCAAGACGAGTGGGGGAAAAGTAAATTCTGAGAGCCCTGTTGCTGTGTCAGTTTTAGGCAGCTACAGCCCCCTGCAGCCCAGATCCCAGCCGCCCCCTCAAATGACAAGTCCCCTTTCACTTCAGGACTAGTCTGACTGCCAGCCCTGCCAAGGGCACCTGGCTGCATAGAGGGCCACACACCAGCCCCTCTGGCCCCCTTCAATATCAAGTCTGCACTCCTCTAGCCAAGGTGGTCTAGGATGTTAATTGCCAATGGGAGTTCAAGTCCGGGGATCCAGCTCTCTGCGATGTCCGTAACAATCTACCCATTTCCTTGGTGTACAGCGGGAGATGGGATGTTTGAAACTCCCAGAGCGAGGCCCCAGCAAGTTGTGTTATTTGTATTGTGGTAGCACTTGACAGCCCCAGCTGCGACGAGGCCCTGGTGTGCTGGGTGCTGCATGTCCACATTAACTCGTTAAGGACATGCTGCATTGGGGTTAGTTTTGTGATGCAGTTTCTTTGGCAGAGGAGCTGGTTCAGGCAACAGGAGCATTTGTTCCCTGCCTCACACTCTCTAATCAGAGTCAGTTCTTAGGGAAGAACTGGGCACTGGTGGTTGGGCTGCAGCTTCTGAAAGGGGATTGGCTGCCTGTGGTTTGTGACCACCTCTGTTCCAGGACAGGTGTGTATAGTGTGACCAAATGAGCTACGTGTCAGGCTCTGTCACTGATTTCTCCTCCTGGGCAGGGAAACCGACCCAGAAGGCCCTGACGTCTGCTCCCATTTGGCAGAAGGGTGACTGTCATTGGCCAAATGAGGCAGTACCTACACCTCAGGGGCACGTCTCCCTCTGGCTGTCTCTGGAACGTGATACCCTTCGAACGCCATGGCCGATCGGTTTCAGACGTTCCGGGCATGTTCCAGGCAGCAGCGGGCAGAATGCTGGAGATTTTGGTGAAAAACCAAAAGGGGAAAATGGGGGCCACATGGAGACTCAGGCATCTGGTTAACAGAGCTAAGGGCTCCACCTACCTTTGTCATTGTCTAGAGCAGGTGTTCCCAAAAGTGGGTCACGACACAGTCCCAGGTGGGCCGCCACCTTGGGCGGAGTTTGGGGGTGGGAAGTGGTGATACCAGGCACTCTGTGCATCCAGATCAGTTTTCATATGTAGGCTGGGTAATGGCTACCACCCTTCAGGCTCAGCTGGGTGTAGTCCTTGGTGCCCGCAAACCACTGGGTACTGGTGACCACGGTTTCCATGTAGGACAGCATGTCCCAGCCTAGGCTGGTGTGCACCAGGCCACAAGGAGCGGCGCTGCCCACGCTGCCAACTAGGAACGGGGCGCAGGGCCGGGCCCCGCAGCATCAACCTGCCTCTGCCTGCACCCTGAGCACCTCCAGCCTGCACCCAGCCCCTAGCTACCCCTGCCTGCACCCTGAGCTACCCCCAGCCTGCATCCAGACCCTAGCTACACCCTGCCTGCACCCTGAGCACCTCCAGCCTGCACCCAGCCCCTAGCTACCCCTGCCTGCACCCTGAGCTACCCCCAGCCTGCACACAACCCCTAGATACCCCCTGAGCATCCCCTGCCTGCACCTAGCCCCTAGCTACCCCCTGCCTGCATCCTGAGCTAACCACCAGCCTGCACACAACCCCTAGATACCCCCTGAGCATCCCCTGCCTGCACCTAACCCCTAGCTACCCCCTGCCTGCATCCTGAGCTAACCCCCAGCCTGCACACAACCCCTAGATACCCCCTGCTTGCACCCTGAGTACCTCCTGCCTGCACACAGCCCCTAGCTACCCCCATGCCTGTACCCTGAGCTATCACCTGCCTGAACCTAGCCCCTAGCTATCCCCTGCCTGCACCCTGAGCACCCCCTGCCTGCACCCTGAGCTACTCCTTGCCTGCACCCAGCCCCTAGCTACCCCTGCCTGCACCCTGGGCTGGCTGAAAGGCTGAAAATTGAAGATGAGATCAGATTGAGCCTCACTAACATATGTTCCCAGCTGGAGAAACTGTGTGAGGAGGAGCAAGCACGACCATCCCAGTCAGAAGACTCCTGATTTGTAAGTCATTTTATAATTTTATTTACAATATTTGATTCTGTTCTAATTAGTAGAGAATAGGGCTGGGTCTTTGCTTATACAGCACAGACATTCAGATCCCACCCCCACCCCACCCCCCAAAAAATTGAACACACACAATAGCGTGCAAAGTTGGACAACAATTTTGTTTTAAGAGAAAATACCCCAGCGTTTTTTAAACAAGGTTGTGAACGTTGTTGTGTTGCGCCTGGTTCCGTTTTATTCACCATTGTGTTTTCCCTGTCTGAATGCCACATTTTGCTCTCTCCCTGCCTATTGCAGCTGCCCAGGCGGCCTCGGGTTGGGAACCCCTGGGGTTCGGGGTTTGAGATCAAAGAGCGGGTTGGTGGCAGCCGTTAACACTTTCCAGCATAGGAATCCCCCCATCTCAGCTCAGCCCCTTGTCCTCATGGAGTTTTCAAGTACTGGCACCCTGATTGATTTCTCTCCCAGGAAGAAAAACAATAATGGGTGGAGAGGAGTCTCACAGAGTCCCTGTCAGGGTGCGGAAGAGGGACATGGGGTCACTCCCCCTGGCATGCGGGGAATGAGGTGCAAGCAGAGGCCCTGCCATGGTGAAGTGGCAAATAGGGGGCACACGGAGCCTTGGCAGTGAGGGGTATGTATAGCCATTGCATCCCTGGCATACCCAGCCCCAACCTGGGTCTTCTTAGGGCTAATTCACATGCCCGAAGGCCTTTGAGATCCCAGGATGGGGACAGCGCCGAGAACGGCAGTTTAGTCTTGATACTTACTGGTTCATCCGGCACAGTGATGATTCTTCATACGGCACCCATCCACCATAGCATCTGGTCACCTCAAAATCTTTTATGTCTTTATCCTCGCATGCCCTCTGTGAGGCAGGGCACCACTATGATCCCCAGTGCGGAAATGGGAACACGGCCCGTGCAAGGATATTTTGCGTCCTGGGCGAAACTTCCACCTTGCAACCCCTCCCGCCCTGTAACATCGGTTCATTGAGGGGCAAATCCCAATGAGACTTTATAGACCCCAGGGGCCAGCCATGCCCAGGGGCTGCTCCCAAGACCAGGTTCCCCCCTCCCCACCCGCTGAACTCCCCTGGAGGGTGCACAGCGCCCACCCCATGAGCCCTTCCCACCCTACTCCACCCCACCCTAGCAGCCCCCGCCCCGAGTCCTCACTGGCTTTGCCGGGCTTGGGCCACTGCAGCAGCTCAGCAGGGAGGAGCTGCCTTCTGGGGGCTCCTGCAGCAGATGCATGCGTCCAGAGGCCCCCGTGCGCCCCCCCCGGCTCCCCCGTCACCATGCTTGGGCTCTGCAGCTCCCGGGCATGTGAGCTGCACCCCGGCGGCAGCTAACATGCCCGGGAGCCGCAGAGCCCGAGCGTGGCGAGGGGGGAGGTGGGGGGCGCACAGGGGCCTCTGGCCGCATGCATCTGCTGCAGTCTGCAGGAGCCCCCTGTGGGGGCGCCAGGCCACAGCCTGGCCAGGAGGGGCGGGGGGGCGGCTGCTCCCCACTAGTGGCGGCACAGCCTTTGAGGGACTCTTGCCCCGCCAGCTTCTCCATGGCTGGGGCTCACCGCCCCCGCAAGCCGACGCTCTGGCTCTCCAGTGCCTCTGGAAGGCGAGTCCTCTCTGCCGAGCCAGGGCACCACTTTTTGGCGCCCGCAGGGCCGTCCTTAGGATTCCTGGGGCCCTATGCAGTATTATTAAACTGGTGCCCCTACACCCGAGACACCCGACCTGCCTAACGGTGGCAGAGTCACAGTTCCCCGCAGAGTCCCCTGTACCCTCTCCCTCATGCAGAATGGACATCCAGAAGGTACCTAATTAAAAGCACTAAACTTGGGAATAAAAAATGTCAGTCACAGGCTTTTTTATATGCCCTGAAGTTTGTCAGACATTTGTTTGCAAAAACTTTGTAGTAAAGGTGAGTCAGCTGACTTGATGAATACAACGTTAAATATTATGGAATACATGATGCAGCTCTTCTCTGTTTTACAGTTTCTTAATCAGTATTTCTAAGCTGATTTTATATTTTAAATGTACTCAACTCATTCCAGATTACTACATATTTAACTCACTGAAACAGAACTTATTTTAAATTAATCAGTCACAGAGGTTTAGTGCGGTCATAACAATGTTCGTTGCTTGCAGAAAAAGGGAACCCTAATTTACTGTGTGTGATCTCCATAACAACACACGTTTATGAAATTTCACCAACTTTAAAAAAGAGGTTTCCAAAGATTTTAGGCGTAACAAAGGATTTTGTATCTTACTAAGGTAGTGATTTTGCTTAAAACTAGTTCATCAGTTAGTCAAAAGTAAAGAAAGGTAAACTCTTTGTCCAGCTATCTGGAAGCAAAGGGCTGTTGCTTTCTTCAGTGGGGGATGGGAAGGAGAGGGGAGAGGGGGAGAAAGGACAGGAAGACTTTGAAAGTGAGGTTTTTTTACTATAGTAATTAAAATATGTATTTTAGATAAGGGTGGTCTTTTGAAGAATTTATTTAAAAAGCCATATGTCTGAAGATCGAAGCATATTTGTGCATCTAAAAATCTATGCAAGGATTTTTTAGAGCTGTGATGTTATAATCTTCACCAATGAAATATTTTTAAAGCAAATTTTAAACTAAGGTCCTGTAGACTGACATGTTCTGAGTAAAAGGCGAAAGATTTATACGAACTGAAGAGAAAGCAGAGTACCTACAGCCATGCACAACTATTTGTCAGTACAATCAGAAACTGACAGTAGCTACCTGGGGGTTGGCAAATGCCTATTAAAAAGAGCTATTCAAGGGGTAATGAAGACATTTAACAGTTTCAGTGTTGTGCTAATAGGTCTGGCAGGCTGGAGACTTTTTCTCTTTTAAATCTCCTTCCCAGGAAGGCTCAGAGCCTGCAGGAAGGGTCAGAACAGGGACAGGAAAACCAGTAGGGTGGATACTAAGACCCAGTGGTGCCCCAAATTTTCAGGTGCCCTACGCAGCTGCCTATGCCTGAGGACGGTCCTGGGTGCCCCCAACCACTTGCCGCCCTAGGTGACTGCCTAGTTCATCAGTGGTTGCCCCGGCCCTGAATGGGAAACTGAGGTACAGAGGCTCAGATCCTCAAAGGATCTCGCCTAAGTGACTTGTCTAAGCTCCCACAGGAAAGCTGCGGCCCAGCAGGGAATTGAAGGCAGGTCTCTGGCATCCCAGGCTAGTGTGCGAACCCCTGGGCCATCCTCCCTCTCCATTGTTTCATATTAAGGCCTCCTTGCCGCCTGCTGTCTCCAAAACCAGCAGGACCAGATTCCCAGTTATTGTAAACCAGTGTGACTCCAGTTTTGCGCCAGTTGAGGAGCTGACCTGCTAGTGAACTGCCACTGTGATATACAAATATTTGTCAGTGATCATCAGGAGCCCCATATGCACTTGGGGGAACAGAAAACTGGTCCAGTGCAAGAGCCCCATGGACCCACCCAGCCATCGCATGGATACTGTGCTCACTAGAATTACATCCCCAGATACAGAGTAGGTTTAAGCCCTGCAGGTTTGGCAAAAACTCTTATCTAGACCTGTACAGCACCAAGCCAGATGTGGCCCTGATCCCGAGTGAGGGCTGGGCAGATTAACAGATTTTAAGGCCAGAAGGGACCATTGTGTTAGGAAAATATAGGACTTGCAAGACTGGATCAGATCTGAGGGCTGTTCAATCCAGTGTCCTGTCTATGGCAGTGGCCAGTGCCAGATGCTGTGGAGGACGGTGTGGGACAATCGGCCCCCTGTCAGGGTTCGCTCTTCACTCTGAACTCTGGGGTACAGATTTGGGGACCTGCAATAAAATCCTCCTAAGTTTATTTCTACCAGCTTAGGTTAAAAACTTCCCCAAGGCACAAATTCTTCCTTGTCCTTGGACTGTATTGCTGCCACCACAAAATGAGTTAGACAAAGGTTCAGGAAAAGGACCACTTGGAGTTCCTATTTTCCCAAAATATCCCCCCAAGCCCTTTCACCCCCTTTCCTGGGGAGGCTTGAAAATAATCTACCAACCAAATAGGTAAACAAGGTGAGCACAGACCAGACCCTTGGGTTTTTAGAACACTAAAAACCAATCAGGTTCTTAAAAGCAGAACTTTTGTATAAAGAAAAAAGTAAAAGAATCACCTCTGTAAAATCAGGATGGAAAGTAATTTTACAGGGTAATAAGATTTAAAACACAGAGGATTCCCCTCTAGGCAAAACTTCAAAGTCACGAAAAACAGGAGTAAACCTTCCTCTTAGCATAGGGAAAATTCACAAGCTAAAATAAAAGATAAGCTAATGCATTTCCTTGCTATTACTTACAATTTTTGTAATCTTGGATGCTTATTTCAGGTAGGGTTTTAGGAGATGGTTTTTCCTGCCCTGGTCCCTCTCTGTCCGAGAGAAAACACAAAGAGAGCACAAACAAAACCTCCCCCCACAGATTTGAAAGGATCTTCTTCCCTTATTGGTCCTTTTGGTCAGGTGCCAGCCAAGTTATTTGAGCTTCTTAACCCCGTACAAGTAAAGGAGGGATTTTATGCTACCCATAGCTGTATGTTTATGACACCACCAACCCCTGTGCCAGGTCCAATCCTGGCTCTAGAGATTGGTTTAAGCCCTGAATCAGGAGGTTTAATATCCCTGCTCACATCAGCATTCACTCATCTAAGTCTGTCTATTCCTGCTATCTATAAATCTATCCAACCCCTCTGGGAAACTCCGAGCCTCTTGGCCTCAATGATTTCCGATGGCAGGGAGTTTCTCCAGCCAATTGCCTTTGACCTTGATCACCTAGGCTGAGCAAGAGCATAACACAGGCCAGCAAACCTGTGTGTGGTGGGGAGGGATGGCACAAGGGAGGAGTTTACTATTCCTACCAACAGATTAGATAGAAAATGATTGATTGCTCATGTGTGTGGAGATGGATGGATGATAGACAGATGTTTGGGGGAATGGATGTGTGTGGGGATGGATGTTTGGGGGAATGGATGTGTGTGGGGATAGATGGATACCGGGATGGATAATTAGCTAGCCGTGTATATGGATGGCTGGCTGTTTCTGCAGATGGATGGAAGGATGGCTAGCCAGCTAACCGTGTAGGGGGATGACTAGCCACTGATGGCTGGCCATGTTGATAAATGGAAAATAATGCACACTGGGAAACATCCTTCTGACTACACATTTAAAATGATGGGGTTTAAGCCAGCTGTTCCCACTCAAGAAAGAGATCTTGGAGTCCTCGTGGATCGTTCTCTGAAAACATCTGTTCAAGGAGCATCAGCAGTCAAAAAAGCCAACAATGTTAAGAACCAGTAGGAAAGGGATAGATAGAAAATATCATCATGCCTCTATTAGCCTGTATTATGCTCACACCTTGAAGACTGTGTGAAGTCCTGGTCACCCCATCTCACAAAATATACATTAGAAATGGGAACCGTACACACAAGGGCAACCACCATGATTAGGGGTATGGAACAGCCTCCAAATGAGGTGAGATTAAAAAGACTGAGAATGTTCAGTTTAGAAAAGAGATGGGGGGGGGGGGGCATGACGGAGGTCTATACAATCATGACTGATGTGGAAAAAGTGACAAGAGAAGTGTTATTTACCCCTTCATGTGACACAAGAACCAAGGGTCGCCCAGTTAAATGAATAGGCAGCAGGGTTCGAACAACCAAAAAGTACTACTCCACACAACCCACAGCCTGTGGAACTCATTGCCAAGGGGTGTCAGGAAGGCTAAAAGTATGACTGGGTTCAAAAAGAATTAGATAAGTTGGTGGAGGACAGGTCCATCGATGGCTATTAACCAAGATGGCTAGAGATGCAGGCCCATGCCCTGGGTAACCCTGAACCTCTGACGGCCAGAAGCAGGGGGTGGACAAGCAGGGGGTGGACAACAAGGGATGGATCATTTGATAATTGCCCTGTTCTGTTCGCTCCCTCCGAAGCACCTGGAATCGGTCACTGTTTGAAGACCAGATACTGCAGCAAGGGAGATTTAGGTTGGACATTAGGAGAAAGTTCCTAACTGTCAGGGTGGTTAAACACTGGAATAAATTGCCTCGGGAGGTTGTGGAATCTCCATCTCTGGAGATATTTAAGAGTAGATTAGATAAATGTCTATCACGGATGGTCTAGAAGTATTTGGTCCTGCCATGAGGGCAGGGGACTGGACTCAATGACCTCTCAAGGTCTATGAATCTACTGGGCTAGATGGACCATTGGTTTGACCCAGTATGGCCGTTCTTATGTCTGGGGATGGAAGGATGGATAAACGAATGCACATGGGGATGGCTAGCTAGCTGTATACAGGAATGGATGGATGGACGGATAGCTATGTGGCTGTGTATGGGGATGGATGGAGAGACAAATGTACATGGGATAGCTAGCTAGCTTTGTATGGGAATGGCTAGCTGGCTGGGTGCAGAATGGAAGGCTGGCTGGCTGGCTAGCTAGCTGTGTAGGTGGATGGCTAGATAGATGTACATGCGGATGGCTGGCTGGCTGGCTGGCTTTTTGGGGGTGGCTGGCTCTGCATAGGGGTGGCTGGCTAGCTAGTGGGGTAGCTGGTTGGGTGGCAGGGTGTCTAGCTGGCAGGGCAGGGTGGCTGTCTGGGGCGGGGGTGACTGGCTGTCTGGCAGGGCAGGACAGGTTGGCTACCTGGCAGGGTGGCTGTTGGTGTGGGAGGGAGGGGGTGGCTGGCTAGTCAGCAGGGTGGGATGGCTAGCTGGCTGGCTGGGGTGGTGGTGGCTGTCTAGCTGGTGGGCAGGGTGACTAGCTTTGCATGGGGATGGCTAGCACAGTACCCATGGTACAACAGGTGGTTGGCTGGCTGGAGGGTGGCTAGCTGGTGGGGGTGGTTGGCTAGCCAGAGCGGCTGGCTGGGAGGATGGCTAGCTGGGGGAGTGGTTGGCTAGTTGGCTGCGGGGTGCCTGGGAGTGACTAGCTCGGCATGGGGGTGGCTAGTTGAGGGGGTGGCTGGCTGGCCAGGGGGTAGGGTGTCTAGCTGGGGAGTGGCTGGCTGGCTGGCCGGAGGGGCGGGATGGCTGGCTGGGGTGGTGGTGGCTGTCTAGCTGGTTGGGCAGGGTGACTAGCTTTGCATGGGGGTGGCTACCACAGTACCCATGGTACAACAGGTGGTTGGCTGGCTGGAAGGTGGCTAGTTGGTTGGGGGTGGTTGACTAGTTGGCTGCGGGGTGCCCAGGAGTGACTAGCTCTGCATGGGGGTGGCTGGCTGGCCGGGGGGGTGGGGTGGGTCCTAACTGGGGGTGACCTGGCTAGCTGGCCGCGGAGGGGCGGGGTGGGCTGGCTGGGGGGCGGAGGGGCGGCCGTGACAATGGCTGGCCCGGGGGTGGGGTGGTTCACGTCGGGGGCGCGGTGACTAGCTGGAGGAGTGGGCTGGCTGGCCCGGGGGTGGGGTGGCTAGATCTGGAGGAGGTGGCTGGCTGTGCGGGGTGGAAGACCTGATACAATAAGGTCGCGGAGGGCAGGACCAGCCCGTCCCATTGGCGATCAGAGAGGCTGCCGTTCGCGCTTATAAGAGTGCCGGCGCTCGGCTGGCGCATCGCTCACACGTCTTCTGCCTTAGCCTCCGGCAGCTTCCCGCCCACCCCGCTCATGCAGCGTGTCATGTCCCCGGGGTGCCGGCGCCGGCGCGGGCCGGAGGCAGAGTCTTCAGCCCGGGCTGACACGGAGGCGTCGCTGGGGATGCTGCTGGCTCTGTCTTAGGGCTCTGCGCGCTGCAATTAGGACAGATTCTGGGCAACCGGCCTGAGCCAGGAGCCCGGCTCGTGGTGGTCCCGGCCCAGCCCGGCCGGCTTTGTTGCTATGCGCCGGATGCTTTGCTGGGCATTTTACGGGGAAGGAAATAGATCCAAGGAGGACCCTCCAGCCATACATACGTGACCTGAGAGGTGAGTAGAGAGGGCTGGGGCACGGCCGTTGTGGGCCCAGGGGATGGGGTGAAGGTGGGATCCACTGCTGGGGATCCGGGAGGAGGAAGGTTGGATGGAGGAGATTCAGGGGGAAATCAGGGATGAGGTGAGGGGACCCTTTGCTGGGGATGGAGGAGGAATGGGGACAGGGAATGGAGAAGAACCCTTTGCTGGGGCATCAGGAGGAGAGAGGGGCCGGAACAGGGATGGAGGAAGGGAACCCTTTGCTGGGGATTGGAGGAGTGAAGAGGGGGAGCAGGGATAGGAAGGAAGGGACCGCCTTTGCTGGGGAATCGGAGGAGGAGAGGGGGGCAGGCGCATTGGAGGAAAGGGACCCTTTGCTGGGGATGGAGGAGGAGAGGGGGGCAGGGATGGAGGAGGGGACCCTTTGCTGGGGATGGAAGAGGATGGGGGGCAGGGATGGAGGAGGGGACCTAGTGCTGGAGGAGGAGGGGGGTAGGGATGGAGGGGGAGACCCAGTGCTGGAGGTGGAGGAGGAGGGGGGCAGGGATGGAATAGGGGACCCAGTGCTGGGGATGGAGGAGGAGGAGGGGACCCAGTGCTGGGGATGGAGGAGGAGGAGGGGGACCCAGTGCTGGAGGTGGAGGAGGAGGATGGGGGCAGGGATGGAGGGCGGGATCCAGTGCCTGGGATGTGTGTGTGGAGAGGGGAGGTCTCTTGGCTTGTCCTGTGCATGCTCCAATTGCTGCTGGGCTGAGCTACAGCCTGAGGTTCCCCCTCCCGCCTACAGGGAAGGGATGCAGGGAGCAGAGCTGACTCCCCCCAGCCCCAGGCCTGGCCCCTGGTACCAGGGCTGGTTTGAGTGTGTGAGCAGCAGAGCGGTTGCATTTCCCCCTCTGTGTGCTCCAATCACTGCTGGGGGAGGGTTCACCCCCACCACCCTGGGCAGGTTGTTTTGGGTGTGGGTGGGAGAGGACCCTGGACATGCTCAGATGGCAGCTGGTGGGAGGGAATGGGGATGCAATCAGAGTTATTTCCCCTGATTTCCCGGGGGGAGGGAGGCAGAGATGAGTTGTGTTGCAAGCTGCTGGTGCAGATCTTTGTGGGGGTAGTTCTCCATTCCCCCTTCCCCGGCTGGATCCTTTGGTGAGATGTTTCCCTTCCCCCAGGTGCCAATATTCTGTTAGCAGCATGGAGACTCCAGGATGGGGGGGAGAGAGATTGAAAGGCCAATATGGCTGTGGATGCTGGCAGCCTCAGTACATGTTTGTGCCCGCTCTGGTCCTCGCCGCATGCCCATCTGTGCTGGGTATGCAGTCCCTGTAGGAGCTGCTGCGCTGGCTGCCTCTGCGGACCCAGGTCTCCCTCCTTGCCCTGGGGCAGTGCTGGTTGGGTGGATGTCCTAAAGGATGCCAGCATGCAGAGAGTCAGGTGGCACTGGGGGTTGGAGCTGGGAGCTGAAAGAGAGGGAAGCCTGGTGCGGGAGGGGGTAGGACCCTGCTCCATCCATCTGAAAGATGGGGACTGGGCTCCCAGACCCCAGTGGGGTGAAGCAGCCGTGTCCAGAAATGACTCTCTCCAACGTGAGAGAGCAGGGGGCGCTCTCAGTGCCGCTGCCAAGGAGAAGGGGGAGCTGCCCCCCCAAGCCGGGGAGGAAAAGCCGTGGACTTCCCCTTATTTTAATCCTGGCCCCTCTCCATCCATCCCGCTGTGGATCTGCCCGTTGCCCATCCATCTGTGCCCCCACCCCACTCTGCTGCTGCCTGGCACCTGGGGTGAAGAAGTGATGTCAGGGTAGCAGTATCCCCACTGGGGGGATACCTACCTCGCCCACCTGTAGCTGTCACCTGGGGAGATGTTCTTTCAGACAGAATCACTGCTGCCCTGGCCTCCCTCCTCCAGCCTCTGGGGATACTGGGAAAGAACCAGAGCTAGGGGGAGGGAAGGGAGGTGATGTGTCCTAGTCCCCTCCTTCCCCCGGCTTCTGTCCCCTTTTGCTGGAGAGGACTCCCCAACCTGCTGAGAACATCCTCCTCATTACATGGGTGGTTGCGGCTGCTCCCCATCGCTTTCTGTATTGGCTTGACAGGCCCAGAGGCCTCTGGGTAGGCCTAGAGCAGGAGGGTGGGGAGCAGTGGGGAGGGACAGGTGACCCCCCCCATACACCCAGCCCTGAGCTGCAGGCAAGAGAGGTGGTCTCTGAAGTCCCTGTGAAGCTTGGCTTGTTGGGTGAGGCTGCCAACAGGAGAGGTTCAATCCATGCCAGGAGGGCTGCGTGCTTTGGGATGGGACTGCGTCGGGAGCTGGTCTGAGAACCCACCAGCTCATTTCATGAAGGGAGCTGCCAGCCATCGAAGCAGAGCTAGATTTGAACTGGCGGGCTGGAGGTGAAGCCTTTCGGGTCCAGTTGGGTGTGGGGATCAGGGGGAAGGCTCTGGATCCCTTTCCCAGAGCCTTTGCCAGCATTTGGGTTTGCTGCTCAGTTCTGACATATGGAGTCCAGTTCACTCCAGGGGAAAGCAGGAGGGGTCCAGGCCAGGGGGTGTCCTTGAGACCATTCTCCAGGAGTGGAGTGGGGCAGAGCCATCTCTTGGGAAGGGGGGAATGAGCCATCCGAGTGGGATAATTAACCTTGGTGTCCCTTTGCAAGCTGGGGGGAAAAGGCTGCAGCCCCTGACAGAGTCCAGCAGGGGGCACTGCTCGCCACCACTCCAGCCGCCTGCTCTGCGGGGACAGTGGATGCCAGGACCTGGCCACGTCCCAGCTGACGTAGAAGGTGGTGCTGGAGGTGGCGATCTGACGCCTCAGCTCCAGGACCATGTCCCAGACAGGTGGGTTGTGAGCAGGGAGAACAGTCCCCCTGGCTCAGGCGCATCCCTGCTTGGAGAGACAAGGAATCCCTGTGAGCAATGACAGGTGGGAGCCTGTCCCATCTTGGTCCAGGTGGAGGAGATGGTGGAACCAGGGTCTTACCACTATGGATCAGCCCCCTGGGCCCATCCAGGCCAGGATCCCTGCCTCCCCGGATCAGCCCAGTGACCATCCAACTTCCTATCCCAGGTCCTACCACGCTGGGCCAGTTCAGTTCCCTCTTGGTTCTGGTTTCCTGCCTCTGGCAGTTGCCAATCACAACGCTTTAGAGGGCGGAGAAAAGCCTTCCTAAAAGGCTGTGGCCCCTCGGAGAGGAGAGTGGGGAGGTCCCTTTCTGAGCCCCAGGGGGCTATTTCCACACGGTTGGATCCATTTCTTCCCCTCCCATCCATTCAGTTTCCATGGCTACCGCTGGCATGGACTGGGGTCCGTGGCAGCTGAGGGGGTCACGCTGCCATGTGCCCCATTGCCTGGATGTTGCAGGCTCCCAAACTTGATTGCGCTTCAAGAGAGAATTTCTCCCCAAGAGGTCCCCCTAGCACTGGGGGAGTCCAGGGTGCGCATTGCAGTGATGGGCAGAAAAGTGACCCTGTTTTGGGGGGGTGGGGGGTCTGTCTCCCCTGAGTGGCAGGGGGCGGATGCTAATCTGCCTCAGAAAGTATTAGTGTCCCCATTGCAGGCTCCCAAACTTGATTGCGCTTCAAGAGAGAATTTCTCCCCAAGAGGTCCCCCTAGCACTGGGGGAGTCCAGGGTGCGCATTGCAGTGATGGGCAGAAAAGTGACCCTGTTTTGGGGGGGTGGGGGGGTCTGTCTCCCTGAGTGGCAGGGGGCGGATGCTAATCTGCCTCAGAAAGTATTAGTGTCCCCATTTCAGGGACAGTGGGGGCCGGGAAGGGGGAAGAGGCGTGTTGAGGTCACGTGCTGAACGGGAGCAGAGATGGCAATGGAACCCAGGAGTCCTGATTGCAAGTCCCCTGCTCCAAGCACTAGGAGAAGTTTGGGAGTGAGATGTCATTAAAATAGATCTGCCACCCAGACCTTCACTGTGATTTCCCTGCACCCACCATGGGGCAGGGGGATGAAATATGTTGCTTGGTCTTTTCCCAGATTGCAAGGACTCCAGCACAGGCCCAGGGCTGCAGCTTGCAGCAGATCTTTGCTCTGGGGTTCGTGCCTTCAGGAGGGAAGTCCAGTTTCCTTGTGCCATCAGGCTTTATATTTCATTCTCTGAAGCCAGGCATGCCCCCTCCATCCTGATTGGAATTCTGGGTAGTGTAGTCCCAAAGTTACTTCCTGTTGCACTAAGAGCTACTATAATTAGACCTGCCACTAGAGGGCAACAGAAACAGGGCAGGCACATCGATCTTACACCATTCAGTGGATAGTGGGCTGCATGGGTAAGGGTTAGGGTTGCAGGGCATTAGCATTGCTTTGTGTGTGCGTGGATGGGAATAGTAGGACTCGAATAGCTGAAGGTTGGGGCGAAATGTGTTGGCTGAGCTGTGGGGGTCCCAGGGTTGGGGTAGCAGAGGGGGCTCGGGGTCAGGGATGAGGTGCATTGGCAGAGCTGTGGGGGTCCCAGGGCTTCGGTGGCAGAGGAGGCTGTGGGTGGAGCAAAGTGCATTGGCAGAGCTATGGGGGATCCCAGGGCTGGAGTGGCAGAAGGGGCTGGGGTTCAGGGACGAGGTGCATTGGCAGAGCTGTGGGGGTCCCAGGGCTGGGGTAGCAGAGGGGGCTGGGGGTGAGGAACGAACTGCATTGGCAGAGTGGTGTGGAGGTGACGGGGCTGGACAAACCTGGGCTGCTGTAATTCTTGCCTTCCAAGGGGGTTGCTATGCTGGATGGAAGTTTGTTTGCAAAACGCTTTGAGATCCTGGATGGCGCTGGAGTGGGGCAGCGTAACTCAATCCCCAGCTTCTCGACATGGGGGGGGGCAGAGTGTGTGCTGATGTCTCTGTCCCTGCTGTGCTATCGGCGGCCTTGCAGCTGTAGGCTGGTGCGTGGGCTGGGAGCTGGAGTCCATCCCCTTGTGTATTTCAAACATCACCTCATGGAACGAGCAGGGCCAGTGCGGCTGCGTGGTAGTTACAGTCATGCGAGGTCGGGAGGGGATTCATTTCTACAGGCATCTGAGGGACGTGAGCCCGAAGGCAGGAGGGGGCTCGCTGGGGATGCTTCATGGTGTTGGCGTTGGGTGAAGTAGTGTCACAGTTGTGCCTAGCGACCCTCGCTGAGATGGGAGCCCCATCATGCCTGACATTGCGCAGACACAGTCCCCTCCCCAGAGAGTGCTGTCTAAATGGGCAGAGTGGGAGGGGAAACTGAGGCCCAGAGAGGGGCAGTGCCTTGTCTAAGAGCCAGGAATAGAGCCCAGGAGTCTCGAATCCCAGGCCAGTGCTCCATCCATTAGGCCACACTACCCATGGGGATTACACAGCAAGCTCTAGGCAGCTGTGGGATTCTCTCTTTGTCACAGGACATGGGCTTGCGCCATTTACAACCCCTGCCTGTGGAGGGTGGGTAAGTTTTATTATCTCATTTTACAGAAGGGGAAACTGAGGCACGGAGCAGGACGTGACTTGCCCAAAGCTGTACAGTGAGTCAGTGGCAGAGCAGGGAATAGAACCCAGGTGTACTGACTTCCTTTGCCCTTCTCTATCCCCTGGACTGCACTGCCTTCCTAGAGCCAGGAATCCTGGCTTCCCAGACCCCTAATCTAACCACTCGATGACTCTCCCTCCCCAAAGCCAGGAATAGAATCCAGGAGTCCTGGCTTCCCAACTTCTGAGCTAACCCCTAGACCACACTCCTTTCCCTCAGGAAAACTTTCAAAAACATTGACCGTGCCTGTAAATTGCCCACACAATTTGCCTTTAAATCTGGGCTGGTTTGATGCTGTTCTGATACACTATGATTGGGACACCCCCCTCAGGCTGGGGGTGGTGGGGAGGTGCTGTGCAGGGGGAGAGGGCAGACTAGTGAGGGAGCAAGCTCTGAGAGAGGAAGGATGACCCAGTGGCAGGGCCGCCCAGAGGATTCTTGGAGGCCTGGGGCAAAGCAATTTCAGGGGCCCCTTCCATTAAAAAAAAGTTGCAAAACTATAGAATATTATATTCTTGTGGGGGCCCCTCGGGGCCCGGGGCCTGGGGCAAATTGCCCCACTTGCCCCCCCCTTCTGGGCGGCCCTGGCCACTGATTAGGGCTCTGGCCTGGGATGTGAGAAAGCTCAGTTCTTCTGTAGACTTTCCTGTGTGACCCTGGGCACATAGGCTGCGTAGCTGGGGGCTACCTGGGGTGTGGCCTGACCACATTTTAGCCTGCCACAGCCCAGCCTGGGGCAGGCGATCTGGGAGCACCAGGGCCAGGAAGAGGGCAGAGCGTCACTGGGCATCAGGAAGGGAGGGAGTGGCCCACCTGCGTGCTGTGATGAGAGCCAATGGGGCCGGAGCATGGAGCCACGCCAGCCGCAGGGGACAGGTGGGTTCATTCTACAATCCCTGCCCCCCGGCTCTATCACCTGCTGGGGACAGGAGCCGATAGCCCCCTTTTCTCCTCTCCCCTCCCCCCGGGGCCTCCCACTGCAAATGGCATCCCACATCCCCTGTTTGTGCAAGTCACCTGAACGATATTAAGACCATGGCAGTTGGGTGCCAAAAGGCCCGTGAGGACCTGAGCCTCTCTGTGCCTCAGTTTCCCCTCTTTACAATGGGGATAACAGCCCTGCCTCTCAGGGGTTGTAGGAATAAATATGTTAAAGGGTGTAAGGTGTTCAAACACTGTGGTAACGGGAGCAGAAAAGTACCTTAGATAGGTTAAGCGAGAGTGAAAGGTGTTACAGGAGGGCAGACTAGATGTTTGTAACGGTCTCTTCTTGTCTTAAAAATCTATCGATTCCCGATCTTGTTCCCCTCATGCTCCCCTGGATGGAGCCAGTGGGTGGGGCTCTCATCTGGGATGTAAAAGGCCTGGGTTCAAATCCCAGTATTGCCTGATCTGGAGCTCAGGGCCTTGACCCCATGTCTTCCGTATCCTCTGGTAGTGCCCGACTAGCAGGCTGTGGGATATAGTCCAGCCGTGTGCATTCTCTGGGCCTGAGGAACCTTCCCAAGGCAAGTCAAAACCCCCACATTTGTGCAAAAAGTTGCACTTTTGATGAATTGGTGTTTTCTGACCGGGCGGGGTCTGTCCAGTTCTCGTCTTTGTCCCCCTTTAGTGGCCACTCTGCATAAGAGGCCAAGGAAGCTGTAACAGCAGTTGCTCTTTAGCTCAAGCGGCAGCTGCTTTCGCGGCTAAGATTCCTGGGTTCAAACCTTGCTGGGGGCCTAAGCAGCCCTGATCACAACAGATCCTTTCCTTCCAGAGATCGCATTGTTCCAACCGAAGGGGTAAAACTGGGGTGAGGAAAGGACCCTCCCTGTCATCCCACCCCACTGCAGATCTAACCCCGTTTCTGAGCTCAGGAGATAGCAGTTGAGGCCAGGAACTGGTGCATGCAAGGACTGGTTCTTGGCATGGACATGGGAGCAGATCTCTGCAGGGAGGCTGGCGGCAGAGTGTGTGGGGGAGGGGAGAGGGGGGGGAAATCTTGTGATGCTCACAGGACACAGGGAAGTACAGTTGAGGGAGGGGAGGAGCGGGAGCAAGGTTTGTTGTGGGGACACTGAGTCTCAGCACCTTGGGGGGCTTGGGGTCAGCATTGTCCCTGGTTTGTGGAAGCTGGGGTGTGTCGGGGCTCTGCTGCAGCCTGGTCATCCCAGCCTACCCCCAAGAATCTGCATGGCCAGGGTCCCTTTAAGGGTGCTCTCAGGACACAGGCGGGAGTGGTTGGGATGCTGCTCCACCCTCCCCCTAGCTGAGAGGCAGGCCTGGCAGCTGCCAGCTGGTGGGGGTCCCTGCTCCCCATCTGTGCAATCTGGGCCCAGCTAATGAGGCCTGAGGCAGAGGTGGGGGAGGGGGAACAGGCTGCATCTCAACCTGCTTTCTCTATCCCCCTCCCTCCTTTGACTGATTGCTGGGTGGGGGGCAGAGAAATGGCCGGGCTGGGTAGGGGGTAGACGCGCGCCGACAGAGACTCGACAGGGCTGCGCAGTCTAATGTGAATCCATTAGCGTCCATTATGGTGGGGGAGGGGAGCTCCCAGGGGCCTGTGGGGGGAGGGGTGATGGTTATGAAACCCTGGCTTCTCTGCACGGCTGGTCCCTTTCGCTGTTCTTCGCTCTCCCCGCTGGCGGGCTCTGCAGTGCTTAGGGTGACCAGCCAGCAAGTGTGAAAAATCAGGACAGCGGGTAGGGGGTTATAGGAGCCTATATAAGAAAAAGACCCAAAAATCAGGACTGTCCCTATAAAATCGGGACATCTGGTCACCCTATCAGTGCTGCAGGAGGAGTGACTTTGAGGCTGTTGGGAGCCAGGACACCTGGGTTCTCATCCCAGCTGTGGGAGATAGGGGGAGGGGTCAGGGTCTAGCAGTTACAGCAAGGACTTGTGGGTTCTAATCTTGGCACGATGAGGGGGAGGGTTAGAGTCTGAGGGCTGGGAGTCAGGCCCCCCAGATTCTCTCCCTGGTTCTGGGATGGCAGTGGGGTGGAGTGGTTAAAGCAAGGCCTGAGAGTCAGGACTCCTGGGATCTAGCCCAGCTTTGCAACAGATTCACTGTGTGACAGTGGCTCAGTCACTGTCCCTTGGTTTCTATGATCTGCAGCGCTTCGGAGTTCCAGTCACAGACTGTGACCACATTGTGCTAGATGCTGTACAAACCCAGTACAAAAGATGGTCTCTGCCCCAAGGAGCTGTTAACTAGGCTGGGACTTTGCCTGGAGTAAATTCTGACCCCCCCCCCCCCCCCACACACACACACCGGGCTGCTGAAAACTTTCCCTGATTGCCTCAGAGTCACCATTTTCTACCCCCAGCTCTTGTGCTATCAAACCTGCTCCCTGACCCACTGGACCTGCACTGTCCATTTAAACCACCTCCCCTTTGCCAGGATCCCTGCTTGGGTCCCCCCGATGAACTCTCCTCCTCGCTGCTAGGATCATGGCAACAATTTCTAGCTCTGATTTAGCCCTTTCCACCAGCAGATCTCAAAGCGCTTCACAATTGGTATCATGATCCCCATTTTACAGATGAGGAAACTGAGGCACAGAGGGGGGCAGCGACTTGCCCACAGTCACCCAGAGGCAGAACCGGGAATACTGCCTAGGTCTCAGTCCCACTCCAGTGCTGTACCCACTAGCTGGTACTGCCTAGAAGAGCCCCCCTCCTCGTGTGCATCCTGTACGCTCTCGCTTCAGTCGCCAACCTATGCCGCTCGCCTTCCTGCTGTTGTTTCCAGCTGATCTGGAAGTAGACTGCTTTGTGGTGGGGGTTGCCCAGCTGGGGAAGGGAGGCACTTGCTGGTCCCTGGAGGGCTGTTTTCTGGGTCTGTTCATTCCCAGCTGCTCAATCCAGGTGAGCAATAGCTGAAAACACAGCGAGACTCCCCTGGTGTTAGTTTTCCAGGTAAGAAATTGGCTGTATGTGCCACGGGAATGTCACGTGATCATGGAGGGGTGGGAGGTGAGGGGTGATCGGGGAGGGAAGCTTACCCAATAGGGTCAGCCCCTGCTTCCCTCCCCAATCCTGACACTCTCACGGCAGGGTCAGGTAGAGCTGTAAAACAGGACCTTAGTTTTACAAGCCCTGAGATGGAAAAATATACATGAGAGGTCCTCCCCTATTGAAATGTTTTTGAGCCTAGGGGAAGGTGCCCCTTTCTGGGAGTCAGGAATTCAAATCTCAGCTCATTAAGGTCACCATAGGTGGTCTCAGCCCCATTGCCTTTCACAGTGGATGTGCCAGAATTACGGCCCTGGGTGTGCTATCTGTCACCACCACCATAATGATCCTGTCCTCCCTTGTAAAGTGCTTGGAGATCTGTGGATGGAAGGTGCTACAGAAGAGCAAGCTGGGGGTATTATGACTCCAATCCCTAGACCATGTGCCCCAAGCCAGGAGCAGAACCCCAAGTCCCAGCAGCCTATGCTATCTAGCAAATAGTTGGATGCACTCTGCCAAGCACACTAGCAAGTAACAGCGTGTCCGTGCTAGCAGTTGTTCCTGTGGGGTAGCTTCCAAGGTCACGGGGTCTGGCCTGGCCGATGACCCACGTGGATGGGTCTCATGGGTGCACACGGTAAAGTTTCCATTTTGTTTTTTCACCCGTTTTCTTGTTCTTTGTTTTAACACGACATCAGTGGTCGCATGTGCAAATACTGGCCTGAGCCTCTGCTTTCACCTCCTATCTCTAAAACAAAGGGGAATGGACCCACTTTTCAAAATCGCCCAGACTGATCTCCCAAGTCACCTGCATGCTTTGCGCAGTCCCTCACTAGTTCACAGGGCTGTTGGGAAGACAAAGCCAGGGATGAACCCTGGTGAGAGCCCCATAGGGCTGTCCTGTGACTGGGGCTCCTAACCGCTACAGCTAATAATAGAAACCAAGGGACAGAGAGGGGAAGTGTCTGAGTTACTGTCTCACAGGGGGTCGGTGGCCAAGCTGAGGTAGAACCCCAGAGTCCTGACTCCCAGTCCTTGCTCTAACCCAGTTGTTCCCAAATTGGGGTTCACAAAATGTTACAGGGGGGTTTGGGGAAAAAATTTCCTAATGGCAGACAGAGCTGTCCCTAGGGACCCCGGGCAGCACAGGGCCAGCAGCCCGGAGGCCCTGGATTTCCAAGAACTAAGCAGATCAAAGCAAGCATCTCTGTTACACTGAGGCAATGTAAGGAGTCGTGACGTTTCTAACAAACAGAAAGGGAGGTGGATTTTTTTTGCTGTTTTTAAAATTAAATAGGCCGCTAGTATTTTTAAAATTATGAAGAACAAGTTTAAGCTTTGCTGTAACCTGCACTGTTTGCCTGGACTGCTCGAGACCTGAATGCTTGTGTAGGAGGAACTCTTTGAGTTGGCTTCTTAGGCCACGTCTAGACTACGCGCCGGATTGGCGCGTTAAAATCGATTGCTCGGGGATCGAAATATCACGTCTGGTCTGGACGCGATATCTCGATCCCAGAGCGTGCTTAGATCGATTCCGGAACTCCAGCTAGATGACCGGACTTCCGGATTCGACACAGCGAGCCGCGCGGATCGATCCCGCGCGGTGAAGATGGGTGAGTAAATCGATTTTAGATATTCGATTTCAGCTATGCTATTCTCGTAGCTGAAATTGCGTATCTAAAATCGATTTAATCTCGTAGCGTAGACCTGGCCTTAAATACCTTCCTGCTGTTTCACATCTGATACTCCTTGACGAAACATAGGAGCCTTGTCTTATAACAGGGTTATTCAAAGTGATACAAACTACAACAGTCAGATCTTGGAAGAGTGTTGCCGTTTTCATAATGTAATCAAAATACTGTAATGATAAATAATGAAGTGTGTAATAAGCATGACATAAAAACAAATTTTAGATTTCCAAGATCACTGCTTTTATAATTTATACTCAGGTAATGGAGAAAATCCCTGGAAATATTCATTTTTAGGAGGGGGTTCACGAGACCTGACGTTTTAGCGAAAGGGGTTCACAGGTTGTTAAAGTTTGGGAGCCGCTGCTCTAACCACTTGGCCTTACTGCCATTCCAGAGCCAGGGATTGAACCCAGGAGTCCTGACTTGCAGGGGTTGGATGGTGTGTGTGAGGTCACACACTGAATGAACGGGATGAAAAGCAATATCGCAGAGCTGCTCAGTCAGGGCACAGGACGGCTGGTGCTCACGTAATGAGGCACAGGGTCCTGTGGGAAAAATAGCAGGTGATCATGCGATTGAATGCACAAGGCAGAGGCAGAGGGGAGCTGAATTAAGGTGGCGTATGCACCCTTAGGATCTTACCCAGTGGTGCTTGTGTGTTGTATCAAGCACTCAAATAAGCGTTGTGGCCACCAACCAGGGATCGAATCAGGGACCTGCAGAGCCAAGAATTGTAAGATGCCCTGGTTTGAGCTGAAGCTCTGTGAGTCAGGGTTGCCCGGGGTGGGCGGGGGAGGAGTGTCAAGTAGCCCTGGCCTGGCGGTGGTCCGGGTCAGCGGCAGCATGGCAATGGGGGGCCCTTCAGTGCTGCCGAAGACCTGGAGTGACTGAAGGGCCCCCTGCCCCCAAAGACCCAGACCACCGCTGGGTGAGTACAAGCACCACAGCACCCCTGCTTTGCCCCAGGCCCCCTGAATCCTCTGGGTAGCCCTGTCGTGAGCGGAGCTGTACCACCTCATGACCACCGTGGGGCGGGCACAGAGGAGGCTTGCTAACACTCACCGGGGGGGTTATGTCCACACTTACTAGGAAACTGAATCTGGCGTGAGCTCCAGGGCTGTCACTGGTGGGTCAGTTAGCTTGAGTCCCGCTGAGGTCGGCAGTCCTGGAGGACCTTCCCTTCTAAGGTGGCTCCATCCGTGAGATGAGTTCGGCGGATCTCAGTTTCCGCTGGCTGGCAGATGAAGCGGAGGGCCCTAGACACTGGTCTGTCCCTAGAAGGAGTCTTTGCTGCTGCCCTGAAATGCCAAGCAGCATTTTAGCTGAGTTGGACCCTGGGACAAGATGCGCCGCACCAGGCTACAGTGTACGTATGCCAGTGCCTAGGCGACCAGTTTGCTCTTCGGGCTAACATCCCAGTGCAGATAAGGTGTGTGAGAGGCTAGGTTCTCCACAGAGCTCAGCACCTGGGTGCTGTCACTGAGAATCACCCCCCCACACACACATTTGGAATTGTCCGTCCACCCCAGGAGTGGAGCATTGGTAGGCACAAGAGCTCAGAAATTGTGGCTCAGGCCTCTCCGAGGCCACAGACTTGGCTTAAAAATCCTGAGATCAAAATAATAATCAATGTTGGGTTCTTTTTATTGGGCTTCTGAGCCCTAAAGGGTCACGTCTGCAGGAAACCTCAGATTCTTTTCCTGTGAAGCACCTGGCACTGGCCACTGTTGGAAGACAGGATACTGGGCTAGCTGGACCTTTGGTCTGACCCACTATGGCCATTCCTATGTTCTGCCACCTTGCCATGACTCCAGGGGCTGGGACTTGAGGGACAACGACCGAATATCACGAGACTCATGATAAAATCGTGAGAGCAGGCAATGGTGCCACCATCTCAGCTTGGCACCTTTAAGCACGGTGCCCTCCTGACAGTGAGTGTTTCTGAATTTCACATTTAATTATCCCTCACAGTGCTGGTAGACATTAGAGAGAAAATGGTCAGGGTTCTAATTTGGGACTTGAAAGACAGGAGTTCAATTCCCGGCCTCTTTCACTGGTCTCCGATGTGACCTTCATAGATTCAAAGGCCAGATGGAATCCACTGATCATCTGGTCTGACCTCCTGAGTAACACAGGCCATGGGACTTCCCTGAATGAACTCCGGTTTGTACCAGAGCAGATATTCCAGAAAAAAACAGCCAATCTTGATTTAATAATTGCCGGTGATGGAGACTCCACCACGACTCGGGGAAGTTGTTCCAATAGTTAATTACCCTCGCTGTTAAAAACGTGCACCTGTTTTCCAGTCTGAATTTGTCTAGCTTCAACCTCCAGCCATTAGGTCGTGTTAGACTTTTTTCTGCTACACTAAGGAGTCCTCTAGTGTCAAATTGCTGTGCCTTATGTAGGTTCTTCTCAGCTGGGATCAGTTAACCTTCTCTTTGTTAAGTTAAATAGGTTGAGCTCCTTGGGTCTATCACTATAAGGTGGGTTTTCTAAAGGAGTGCTCAAGGAAGACAAGGCCATTATGGAGAAGTTAAATGACTTCTTTGTGTAGGTCTTCACTGCAGGGGATGTGAGGGAGATTCCCACGCCTGAGCCATTCTTTTTAGGTGACAGGCCTGAGGAACTGTCCCAGATTGAGGTGTCAGTAGAGGAGATTTTGGAACAAATTGCTAAATTAAACAGTAATAAGTCACCAGGACCAGATGGGATTCACCCAAGAGTTCTGAAGGAACTCAAATGTGAAATTGCAGAACTGCTAACTGTGGTATGTAACTTATCACCTAAAACAGCCACTGTACCAGCCGACTGATGGACAGAGGATGTGATGCTGATTTTTAAAAAAGGCTCCAGAGGCAATCCTGGCAATTACAGGCCGGTAAGCATGGGCGGCAGGTATCATAGGCTGGGGGAGGCTGACCCTCCTTAAACAGCCTGGTGTAGCCCTGCCCACACTCTGCCCCCAGTCCCTCTCCTGCTTGGCAGGCGGCTCTTCCCCTGTGCCATCATGGCCCCAGCTGGTGCTCCAGGGCTGAGGAGACTGCAGCTGCACTGCCCAGCCACCCGGCACTCTGGGGCTGGGGAGGCTGGAGCCGGGGGGAGGCTGGGGCAGGGACCAGCAGCCACAGTGTGTGTGTGTGGGGGATCTGAGCACGGAAGGGGCAGGGCCTTGGGCAAAAGCAGTGGGGTTGGGCGGGCTAGCCTCCCTGAGCCAGCAGTTCATCCATTGTCCATGCTGGTAAGCCTAACTTCGGTAGCAGGCAGATTGGTAAACTATATTAAAGGACAGAATTATCAGAAGCCTAGATGAACATGATTTGCTGGGGAAAAGTCACACAGCTTTTGTAAAGAGAAAAATTCATGCCTCACCAATATACTAGACTTCTTTGAGGGGGGTCAACAAACATGTGGACAAGCCATCCTAGAACTCAGCCCTCCAGCTGCTCAGCAATCTCCCTCCCTTTGAACTTCCCGCAGTCGCCTCATGTTTTCCAGTTGCTGTTGAAATCACCAGTTTTTATTGTCCAAGAGCTTTTTATTGTGATGATTCCAGTAGGTAGTTACCAGGGACGCTTGTGTTCAATAAATCCTGACTGCGTGCGTGAGCCTGGATCATCACCGGAGGGTGGGAGCAGTGCATCTTCTCCTGGCTTTGATGCTACTTCAGCCGCTAGGGGGAGGCCAAGTTGTAGTGCTCAAGGGATCTAGCATTCCAATAATGCGGCCCTGGCTTCCCAGAAGTGTCTGAGTTTCACTCTGCAGCATTTGCATGAGCATAAAGGGACCCTATCAACATAATAAGAAAGCAATTAATTTCACAGGCCAACCCTTCTTCAAAGGCGTTTAAAAACGCTCTGCGGATTTAATCACACGGTGGGAGAATTATATAGCAGAACAGGTGATAAATTATAGATCGTAACAGTGGGGGTGAGACATACCGGAGCCGGCTCTGCTCTCGGTTTCACCTGGGTGGCTCTGCCAAGGGCAGGATCTGGCCCCACAGATGTGCAGAAGAGTCTAGGGAGAATGTGCCCTTCAGCAGCAACTTTCTAATGCACTGCCAGGAGTTAAGCAGGGGCAGGGCTCCCCGGGCAGTGCCTTTTGCGGGACAGTCTACAGCAGCAGTTCTCAACCTGGGGTCTGAGGCCCCCCGGGGCGGGAGAAGGTTTCAGGGGGTCCACCAAGCAGGATCGGCATTAGACTCCCTGGGGCCCAGGGCAGAAAACCAAAGTCCCACTGCCCAGAGCCCCACTACCCAGGCCTCAAGCTGAAGCCTGAGCAGCTTAGCTTTGCAGGGCCCCCTGTGGTATGGCCCTGCTTGCTACCCCTTAATGCCAGCCCTGGCTTTTATATGCACAAAGACAGATGTGGTGCGGTTGGGCCATGGCGTTTTTAAGCATGTTAGGGGGCCTCAGAAAGACAAAGGTTGAGAATCCCTGGTCCACAGGCCAGCTGAAGCAGGTCTGCTGCTCGGCTGTGCCACCAACTCAGGTGACATTTCCCCAAAAGCCATCTAAATACCCTCTGACCTAAGGGGTGAGGAGCCTGTGAATTCAAGCTGTACCTCTCCTCTGGACTGTGGTTGGTGTCTCTGAGCACCCTGCAGCCCTTGCGGCAGTGCAAAGCGCCAGAGGCCTCCTCCAGGGGGCAGGCAGCTACCCTTCCCCCTGCCCCCAAATCAGCTGAGGGGCTGCAGAGGGTCACTTCTAGTAGAGATACAATAGAAGCCTGTTCAAGACCCTGCTGTTTACTGGCACTGCCTTTCAGTGTCCATGTGAAATCCATGCACACCTGGGTCATTAATTAGGTTTTTTGTTTTGTTTTTTTTTAATTAGACAACCCCTAGAGAGAAAAGATGATGCCAGATCAGCTTGCAGGAGAGCTGGCTTCAATTCTTGGCTCTCCCACCAACTCCCCGGCCTTTGGGCAAGTCACAGCTCTGTGCCTCAGTTTCCTTATCTGTAGAAAGCATAGCCTCTAAACAGCAGAGAGAATGTTCATTGGGACCAGGACTGTTTTCAGCACGTATATGTACAGCGCCTAGCACTGTGGCAGAGGTGATGCACAGGGGGACAGGTGGGGTCATGAGTCATCCCCCGCAGATTTGCTGCTTGGCTTGTACTGAGCATGCTCAGTAACACTGCTGAAGCTGGGTGCCCTCACTCTGCCCCCTCACTATCGGCAGGGGTTCTGATCTTGATTGTGACCTATAGGTGCTTACTGTGAATAATAACGTAACAGACTTTAAGCCCAGAAGGGACCATAGTGACCGTCATTTGTATCTGCTTTGTAAAACCCTTGCTAGTGTTCCATACTACTTTAAGTACCATCATTGGCATCAGAGGAAGCCAGGACACCTGGGTTCTGTTCCCAGCTACAAGGTCGAGTGATTATAGCAGAGGAATGTGAGCCAATGTTCCTGGATCTGGGAGGGGAGCCTGGGCCAGTGGCCACAGCACGGACTCGGGAGTCCCGGGAATGTCTTGTGCAACCATAGGCAAGAGATAAGAGTCCTTGGCTGCTTGAAGCTGGGGAGGGTCTGTGGGTGAACCCTCAAGAAGGGTTCTGTGAGTTCTGAAGGGTAGGATTGTGGCTTTCTCTTGAAAATTGGTACCACTGCACTCGGCGCTGTATGCAACAGCATTAGGGACCTGGCCATCTCATCTGCCTGCTTCTTTTCTGGGCTACAGAGAACCCGCAATGCACTAGGTGTTGCAGAAAGCTGTCTCTCCTCCCCGCAGAGTTCCTGAGCTAATCTTAATCTGCCTCTGTCCCGACATTTATACCATACTTGTCACTGGGATCCTGGAGTCCCAATCTGGCTAGAAACCCTCCGCAGCAGAGCGGAGAAGAGGTTTATTTGCTTTAAAGAAAAAAGAGACCACTTTCCGTTGGAATTTCTCTCTCTCTTTCTTTTCACACCCACGGTTCCTGCTGCTCTGAGGTTTGCTGGAGCTCCATCCACCCTCCCCACCCAGGGTATAGGTTGGAGACTGCATTTGCTCTGCCGGGTTTTCTTTCAATCCCCTGATGTCGAGCTGAATAGATTGAGAGGTTGGTGGGGAGGAGGCAGCATGGGAGACTCAGTCTCACACCAGCCCCAGTGGGGGGTGGGGAGGGTTGTTTCAGTAACCCCGTTAACCCGAGGGCCCAGCAGATTGGTGAGTGGGCGGGGCTGAGACTGGCACAGCTGTTTAGACATCAGGGGTTGGGGATGGGGTGCAATTCCTCTGAAAGCTTTAAACTACCCCCCCCCTTTCGTATCCGACTGCAGCTCATTTGAGCTCCAGCGCTGCCCTAAATCTTGGGCACAGACACCAATGTGAACTCCTGCAGAATCTGGGACACTTTTCTCATGATTCCCCAGTCTCACCCCCCCTCTGCAGCTCTTCTCTGACTCCATCCCTATCCCAGCCACCAACCCTCCTCTCCAACAGCTTCGCACCTTCTCCTCCATTATCTTCCTTCCCTCCCTGGGCCAGCAGGAGACGCTGTGGCGGCCACAGGAGGTTCCCCCATCCCACTCACCTGAGCGTGAAGCACTGCTTCAGCTGTGGCAGGGGGTGAACCATTGGGGGGAAAGGGGGAATCTCCTCAGGATCACGTGTAACTGGATGTTTTCAGGAAGCCAGAACAATATGCTGCCCCCATGGGTGGTTTGGTGACAGCAGGCATTGAACCTGGGACCTGTGGATCTAAGAGCCTGAGCTATAAAACCTACAGCTGTAGCAGGCTCCTCTGCCTAGCCACCACTAAAGGGGGACAGAGTGCCACCAACTTATGTGGGTGCTCACAAGAGCTGGGAAAGCCTGATGCTGGCATGGAAGGGTGTTTGCAAAGCCCCCCTAAAGGATCCTCGTGAGGGACGGACCAATCCCCGGCTCTTGGCTTGCACCCATCACAGCAGCGTCGCCAACTAATTGTTCTTAGAGCCCCAGCACCTGGAGGCCAGTGATTGATGAGATAGGCTCAAGAGGTGACTTGATCCTGGTGTATGAGTACCTCCCCAGAGAGGAAATACTGGGTACTAACAGGTCTGTGATCGAGCATCAGGAACCAGGGCATGGGTGGTCAGGTTCAGTGGTTAGAGTCCTAGGTGGTCAGGCCTGGAAGGGTCAAGCCAGAGTCAGTAGCTAGGGTCCGGAGCCCAGGGTCGGAGTCAAGAGGCAGGAACTGGGAGTGAACACGAGCAGCTAACTGGGGAGTTCTCCAGGTGAAGGAGGAGTGATTACATGCCCCTGGGGGTAAATTTGTTGCCAGTAGTGCGGGTCGGCAACCTATGGCACGAGTGCCGAAGGTGGCACGCAAGCTGATTTTCAGTGGCACTCACACTGCCCAGGTCCTGGCCTAGGTCCGGGGAGCTCTGCATTTTAATTTAATTTTAAATGAAGCTTCTTAAACATTTTAAAAACCTTATTTACTTTACATACAACAATATTTTAGTTATATATTATAGACTTATAGAAAGAGACCTTCTAAAAATGTTAAAATGTATGACTGGCACGTGAAACCTTGAATCAGAGTGAATAAATGAAGACTCGGCCCACCACTTCTGAAAGGTTGCCGACCCCTGCTGTAGTGTGCGCGTTTGTGGTGTGCTTGCTGCTTGACTGAACTATACCGTGTGCTCTGTTTGTTTGGGGGACCGTGTGCTGAGCCTAGCAGCCTGCTCGGCAAGCCTGAGAGCTTCTTAACGAGGCTTTGACCCCTAGTGCCCTTAGCACCCATCAATCCTTAACCAGGGGATGAGGCTACTCAGGAAGATCAGGGCTTTAAAAAGCTAGCTTCTAAGCAACCAGAGGAGCTAGCCAATAGGAGTGGCTAACAGGGGAGTTTTGCGAGGGAGTTCACAGGGGCAATGAACATTGAAGCAAGTCAGTAGCCCCCGGGACTGGGGATGCTGCTATAGAGCAGGATGGAAGCAAGGATGGAAGCCAGAATTCACAACAAAAGGGCTCTGTCCTGTGGAGGCATGGTTGGCTTTGTTGTATACAAATTTGACAGAGGGTTGGAGGATGGCCCAGTTACCTGGGCATTGTTGCTCCAATGCTTTATTCATCCTCTGCATCTGGGGTATGCAAGGAGGCACGGGCATGGATCTGTAGTAGCTGGAGGGTTTCGTGCCAGAAATGCGAGATGAACTGGGGCCCTCGGTCTGAGGTGATGCAGCTGGGACGACATTTATTACTAGGAGCTGAGCTGTCGTCTCAGCTGAAGTCACATGGGCAGAGGAGATGAAGTGTACCATCTTGGTCAGTTGATCTATGACAGTTTGCAGTACCATGTGGCCATTTGAGTCAGCAAGTTCTACAATGAAATCCACAGCAATGACTGCCCATAGCCACGGCAAGACCTTCAGAGGCAGGAAGGTGCTGAGGGGTTTGGTGCGCAAGCACGTTGGTGGGAGTGCATAAATCGACATCAACCTGAATTTCAGCCCGCATCTGGGGCCACCAAAAGAAGCGCAGGAGGCTAAGGCGGTAGGTTTTGAGGTGCCCGAAGTGCCCTTCTGGGGGTTGTCATGGATCAGATGTAGAACCCGCCAACCAGGGACGTCCTGGAGGAGCAGATATGTGGCCATTAAAATATTGCATCCTGCATGGACCGTTGTTTCTCATTCTTGGCTCTCGGTTGCTCTGAGGAGGGGGTTCCCCCATCCCCTGGGTCAGGAGGGTCATCCTGAGAGGCCGATCAGATTAGTATAGTGTGGTGGTGAAGACGTCGTTGGGCTTGGGCAGATAGGGTTGGTCCCAGTAGCTTTCTCCCCTTTCTTGTAATATTCTCCCCTCTAGGACATGGTGTCGCCCTTGCCATTCTTGGTCCCCGGTCAGTAAGTCATCTCAAAATGGAAGCAGGAGAAGAATAAGGCCCACCTGAGTTGTCTCGTGAGTCAGTGACGTGGCACAGATAGTGGAGGACTTTGTGATCAGTAGACACTTGTACTGGGTGTTCAGTGCCCTCCCAGATAGGGACGCTGCTCTTCAAATGGTGATGTCATCACAAGATCTCATCGTCTTGTTCTGCAGGGGTGAGCTTCCACAAGTGGCGGGTGCTGGGGCCTGTATCTCAGAAAGCACGGCCTCCATGGCCAGATTAGATGCGCCTGCTTTCACGATGAACGCTTGCGTTGGATTGGGGTGGGAGTGAAGGCAATCGTGAGCTGTTCAAAGGCTTTTTGGCCTTAGGCAACCAAGTGACTTTGAGGGTCTTGCTGACGAAGGCTGTAATGGGGGCTGTTCACGCTGAGAACCCCAAGATGAAGTGACGATTAATTGGCGAAGCCAAGGTTGCGCTCCACTTCCTGAGTGTGCCAAGGTACTTCCCCGTTGCAAATAGCTTCCTCCTTGTTTGGATCCATTTTAACGCCGTCCGGACGTACCCCAAAAACTCTGCAGCGGGTTGGTAGAAAGAACACATTTCCAGTTTTGCTTACGGAACGTGCTGCTCACACCTCTCCAGGATGGTCCCGATGTGGTGTTTGCGCTGGTCCAGATTCTCCAAAAAGGCAAGTATGTCATCTAACTTGGTGACAAGGTATTGATCCAGAATGTCCCCAAATATATCACTGGTGACGTGTTGGAGGGTTGCAGGGGTGCTAGTCAGTCCGAGTGACAGTAACGAGTTCGGAAAGTGGTCTTCCATTTGTCCCCTGCCTGGCTGCAGACTGGATTATAAGCCCCCCTCAGACGGCTACTTTGGAGAATATCCGTGCAGATCTCATGTGATCCAACGTTACTGGGAATACCAGTTCCGAACTGTCACTTGGCTCAGTGCCTGCTCATCTACACAGAGGAGCAGAGTCTGCTCTTTAGTTTTTAGGACCAGGGCAGGGGCCCATGTGGGAGATGTTGAGCGGCGAATAAACCCTTTGGCCTGGTTTTCGTGAATGGAGAGTTCTGGTTCGGACATTTCTATGATTCTATGATAAATGTGGCCATAGGGAACTTTTCCCTTAGGTTGTAGGTCAATAGGCCAGTCATAGTCTTGGTGCAGAGGCAACACGTTCCTTTCTATGTTTCTTTTTTCGGAGACATCTGCATAATCCTGGCAATTTTCCCATCCCTGGCACATGCACGGGTGGACTGACCCCGGGGAATGGGTCCCTGGACCCAGTGACTTGCTCCTGTTGCTACAGAGGCTGGCCTGCCAACGTTGCTCAGAGGAGAAGCTGGTCTTTTGTGCTCACCAGATAATGGTGGGGTCAAGCCGTGCCAGTCAGTTGACCCCGAGGATCAGGGGGAAATGCAGGGAATGGATCACACTGAACTGCAGCACATCCTGGGGTTCGTGGATATTCTTCAGGAGAGCCACATTGTCGTGGGTGACGTTAGACAAAGAGACACAAATATAGAAACACGAAGGTTTTCTAACCACTGGAGGAGTGAAGTTTCTGGAACGCCTACACAAGGGGAATAGTGGGGGAAAACTTGATCGGTTAAATGTGGATTTAAGATCTAAGCTTGATAAGTTTATGGAGGGATGTATGGATGAGTGATAGCCTAATTTGGCACTGATTTTGATTATGCAGCAGGTATAGTATGGCCCATGGTTCTGTGATGGGAATGGGAATCTGAGTTACTAGACCAGAGAATTTCTTTCTGGGTGCTGAGGATGGATGAAAATACTTGCCAACATGCTCAGGGTTTTAGACTGACTCACCAATATTTGAGGGAATCAGCAGGATTTTTTCTGGGCAGATTGCAGAGACTGGAAAAAATAAAGGTTTGGAAAAAAATTTTTTAGGGTGGAAAGGCTGGGGGAATATTTGGATAAATGTTTTTTCGCCTTCCTCTGCGGCGTGGGGATGGGTCATTCTGGAGGATTCTCTGCAGCTTGGGGTCTTCAACCACAATTTAAGACTTCATAGCTCAGTTAATAGGTTAGGGGTTTGTTATAGAAGTGGATGGGTAGGATTCTGTGGCCTGCTTTGTGCAAGAGGTCAGACTAGATGATCATAATGGTCCCTTCTGACCTTAAAGTCTATGAGTAAGAGGGTCGCACTATGGCTTCCACAGTCTTCGGTGCGGATGTCTGTTGAATGGGGATTTGCAGAGCTTGAGCTGTCTCAGGCTTTGTGTATCTCAGTGGCCCTAGCGTCATTGAGTACCCACCGCAATGCCAGCTGTTGGGTTTCACTGGGGATGCGCAACTGAATTGGAGCCTGAAGCTGCGTCAAGGGCTATCAAGACCTAGGAGGTGGGAACCAGGTGTAGTCTGGTGGTTGCCCCCAGGCCGGCCCCCTTACAAGACCTGAGCTTGCTCATTTCCCCATCTTTTCCTGGCCAGCTTCCGTGATGGGCATGAAACGAGCATGTGTCCTGGCTTGCCAGAGTAGAAGCAGAGGTTATTGCACTGCCATCTTTCCTTCTCCTCCATGGTCATGTTGACCTGCATGGCTTCGGGGGATGAGCTTGTAAAAGCTACTGCTGGCCCCCCTTAATAGCTTACAAGCCAGTGGGGGGGAGGAGGGGGGGAGCCTCACAAACACAGTAGCCTAAACTTTTAAACTATCTTTTTTTTTTCCTGCCTCAAAGCAGAAAAAACTTGCTTCAAACCAGTTTTTACTAAACAGATAACAGAGTGTAAGATTTAACAACTACCAATCAAGTGTTAACACGCAAGGGTCTTTGTCTAAATATGTATAAAAGGTTTGTAAAATTTGTGTAAGACAAAGTCTTTTGTACCAAGGTACAGGCTCTCCTTTCTTCTGCAAAATAAAGCATTTTTCCTTATCCCTGTCAGGCTGTTATTGGCTCTCAGCTAGGCAAACCCAATATTTTGGTAACAGTTTCTGGCGACCCAGATGGGACTCTCCTAGCTTGGACATCGGACTCTGGACGGCTGGGGCGAACTAGGAGCGGTGCCACTGGGGTGCTTACTCCTCTTCCTAACTTCACAGCAGCCCTGGGGTTCGTGCTCCGATAAGGTGAGCCCTAATATGATAAGGAAATAGTATCTGGTTCTGGTTTGTTATCTGGTTCTGGTTCTGTTTTGGTTAACCAGTTAATGTTTTTCTGTTGTATACATTTGGGCGTTAGGTGTGTGGGCGGAACTGAACCTCTCGTTTGTAGTTCCTCAGGGTGGAAGCCATTGTGTGCGATGAAGCTCTGAGGTCGAATTGAGATCTTTCTGTCCTGTCCCCTGTGGCGGTCAGTGTATAAAAGTAGAAAAACCTGGATTAAACTGTAATTCCCTCTGCTCTCTGTGTAATTTTCTGTTCTGTTTGAGTGTCAGAAGACAGATGGGTGGGTCTCTGGATAAACCCTCTAAGGATAGTCCTTTGGATTATATGTTAAGTAAATGATCTTTACCCGGTGTTCAGAAAGAAATGTCAAGAGGAAATTGAATAGTTAAACGCCAATGGGCCATGTGTTTTTGTCCAGGTGGCAAGCCTCATGAGGGAGGACTCGGGTAGTCTTATGAGTAAGAATGTTTAAGGGAAAAAACCAGGAAGAGTGGGGGCTAGTTAAGAAGCCCACCCTCCTAGCTAAACTGGTAGTGAAACAAGTTGGTGCCCATGTAAGGGATGGTTCAGCGAGAAAAGCAGGATCGGGCCCAGGTGGGCGGGCAACAGACAAAAATTGAAAAACAGGTTGAAAAATTCTAAGGGTGTAGTGGAAGGAAGGAGTCAGTAAGTGTAAGCATGGGGATTTCAAATACCCAGGACAATATTTGAAATGGTGATTTGAGTTGATAAAAGTGGTTGTTGGGAGACAAGCAAGTAATTAAGAAAAAGTAAGAAGTTAACTCCGTAGTTGCTGGAGGGAGCAGCAGTTAAACTTTGTAAAAATGCTAAAGAGGGTTAGCACAGGGCTGTGTGACACCCTCTTTTCCTCCCTCCACTCTTGTAGCTGTTTTGTCAAAGCAGATAGCTAGATCAGTGCAAACATCCAGACCTGAGGGGGCTTCCAACTGGTCTAACTCATCCTGGACCTTGTGAGTCTCCACCGAAACTGGTACCCCTGGACCACCTCGTTCCACTGGGTGTCTGCCACAAGCCGTCGGAAGTGCAGGGTGTAGGAAGTGGCTGGCCCCTGTCCCTGTCGGGCAGCTTCAGCCAATCACATGTGGTGAGAGTGACAAAAGATCATGGAAAAGGCTCGGAAGAAGGTGCTCCAGTCTGTCAGTGCTGGACTATTCTGCTCGAGCAGGAGAGAGGCCCAGTACAGGGCCTCACCGATCAGTACATTAATTACCTATCCCACCTAGGCCTGCTGTAGGTCCAAGGGTGGCTCAGAAACAGTAGTTGGGACTGGGTGAGGAACCCCCTGAATTTTCGGTGGTCTCCATCGAACCGCTCCTGGAAGGGCACCACAAGGCCCAGCTCAGGTGGCAGGTCCATCGCTCACCCGTGATGTGATGCATCCCCTTCTTGTGGGTGGGACGCTTGCTCGCGGAGAGACTAGTTTTCTGCAAAAAGTTGCGCCACCAGGGCCCACAGACCTGAACCCTGGGCTGGTCGGCAGGCAACCTGTTCCTGCAGACCCAGCACCCCTTGCAGCTGGCTGGGCAATTGGATAGCTGCTCCCTCCATGTCAAGAACAGGGGCACAGGTGGTCAGGTTTAGTGGTTAGAGCCATAGGTGGTTAGGCCTGAGTGGAGTCGAGTTGGAATCATCAGCCAGGAACCGTATCCAAGGAACAGGCCAGGAACTGGAGGGCAGGTTGGGGAGGCAGGAACTAGGCAGCCTTGTTGCACAAACAACTTCCTTGTTTTCAGTACGGGCATAAATAGTAGGTCTGGGCCAATCAGAAGTCATGGGAGGGCGGCCAGTCGTCAGGGCCGGTGCAAGGATGTTTTGCACCCTAGGCGAAACTTCCACCTTGCGCCCTCCCTCGTCCCCGAGCCCTGCGGCGGCTCCCTGACCCCGCTCCATCCTGAGGTGCCCCCCCCCCAACCATGGCAGCTTCCCCGTGGCCCGGGGAGCCATGCAGCAGCTGCCCGCCTCAGATCACCCCTGCTCCGCCTCCTCCCCGAGCACGCGGTGGCTGCTTCACTTCTCCCGCCTCTCAGGCTTGCGGCGCAAATCAGCTTAGGCACCACAAGCCTGGGAGGCGAGAGAAGTGAAGCGGCCACGGCGTGCTCGGGGAGGAGTTGGGGCAGGGGTGAGCTGGGGCAGGGAGTTCCCCTGCATGCCGCCCCCCCCTTACTTGCTGCAGGTGACCCTCCCCGTGCTCCCCTGCCCCAGTTCCCTCCGCCTAAATGCCGGTGGCGACCAGGGCAGCCGAAGATCCGGCTGCTGCGGTCACCGCTGAAGAAAATGCCGCCCCCCCAAATCCTAGTGCCCTAGGCGACTGCCTAGATCGCCTAATAGGTTGCACCGGCCCTGCCAGTCATCTCTACCCATGGGCGGCACTTCCTGCTGTGACTGGTCTCCCAGGATGGGAGGTGCATTTGATGGTAGTGCTGCTGGGTGGAAGCGCTGACTGCCCCTGGACCCAGGTTTGAGTCCCAAGAATCCTCCCGCCTATCAAAGAAAGGCAGACCCAGGACCAAGGGCTGGAAGTTAAAGCCAGCCAAGCTCAAATTAGAAATAAGACACGTGTCTTTTCAAAGTGGGAGCAATTAGCCATTGGAACCGTCTGTCACAGGAAGTGATGGATCCTCCATCCCTTAATGCCTTCAGACAAAGGGTGGCTTCCTTTCCATAAGATGCTTTAGCCAAACACAAGTTTTGGGCTGAACACGGGGCTAAGTGGGTAAAATCCTCTGTCCTGTGATTATACAGCAGGTCAGACTGGTGAATCTAATGGTCTCTTCTGGTCTTAAAAAAACATGAATCTCAGCTTTCATGAACAAAAATAAGTTCCTAGCCCCATGGTGGTAAAGCAAAGATGGCAACGTAAACCTTAAAGGCTCAGAAGGCAAATACAAAGAACCTACATTTATCATGTCTTTAATATCATGATCTCATGATTTTTTGGGGTCTCATTCATGACTCTGAGATTGGCAGAATGGTCAAAGGCACTTCCCACTGTAACTTGGTGAAGGGGGGGGCAGAGTTGTCAACAGCTGGTGGGAAAACGGCAACGATTGTTCGTCGGAACTGTAGGAAAAGTTATAATAGTTTTTGTCCCAGTTCTGGGGCGTTGCCAGGAGGATTCAGAAGGGGCTTCAGGCGTCGGCGCAGATGGGTGCCCTTTCCCAAGCTGGTGCTGCTGGGAATTTGGGAAGAGGATGCCAGGCTCTGGAGAAGCAGGATTGTCTGTTAAGGGACCCTTTTCCAAAGGTTTCCAGGAAGCCCTTTTTGGAGGAACCATTTTGGCCTCCCATATGGCTGGGCAACATCCTCTAAAGGCCTTGTTTTCTCTCCCTGCCCCCTGTGGGGGTAACAGAATGGGCAGCGCTACTCCACTTTGCACTTCCTGTATTCTGGGCCCTGCAGGAGCCTTCAGCGTCAGTTGGAGCAGCCTCGGGGCTGCTCTAAATTACACTCTGTCGCCCCATGGAAACAGAGAATAGTCCTAGTGCAATGTGCTCTGGCCATACCCCCAATCCGCCTCCCAAGCCAGGGACTGAGAGCAGGGCAGGTTCACATGGCTGGAGCACTCCCCTCTGCTGGGGGAAGGGGGATTGTCAAAGGGTGTGTGCCGATCACCTAAAGTAATCATGTGTGTGAGTGTCTCCCCCAGCTCCGCCATTGACAGATAGCTCCACTGAGTTGTTTAAAGCAGTCTGATTGCAATGCTGAACTTTCCACTTTAAACAGCTGATGAATAAATAATGCCCAGCACTTACCTTAATAAAATACTGGCCATCCTTTGAGGGCAGCTCTCCTGCTGCGAGCATCATGCCAGCATTGCCACAGCACATTGGGAGCTGAACTCAAGTGGAAAATCTGGGCCCAGAGCTCTTTTTGTCAACCTGGCTGCAAGGCCAAGATTCTGGATTACGCCGACAACGATGAACATTCCTGCCGCGTGTTTCATCTGAAAGCTCTTGACCCAGTCTAGGTCTTGCTCCTGCAACGGGCTGAGCGCCTTGAACATTCAGTGAGAATTGGGGAGCGCTCAGCATTCTGCCAGATTGCGCCTCTTCTGATGTGGCTGAGTTCGGACGCGTGCTGCAGAATCTCAGGGTTCATTTAAAAAAAAAAAGCTTCTGGCCTTTCTGGTTGGGAAGAAAACATCGAGACCGGAACCTGAGTGTAACTGACCCAGCAACGGCTGCCTGAATTTGCAGAAAGCCTGAGATGATGGCTCTGAGATGGGGCGAACAGTCCTGAGAGTCAGTGATGCATAGAAGCGCTTCGCTCTAGCACAATGGTTTTCAGTCTGTGGTCCGTGGACCCTGGGGGCCTGCAGACTATGGCTAAGATTTCCAAAGGGGCCCATGCCTCCATTCGAAATTTTGTAGAGGTCTGCGAATGAGAAAAGGTTGAACATCCCTGCCCCAGCAGACAAAAATCTAAAGCGAACGAATGGCTGGAAGTTGAAGTTAGACAAATTGAGACTGGAAATAAGGCGTCAGTTGTTACCGGTGAGGGTAATTAACAATGTAGCCGGGGTCCTGGTGGATTCTCCATGAATGACAATGATGTGATGGACAGGTGTTGTCATGACAACCTTGCCCCAGTGGTGGAGGGCCATGGTACTGAGCGATGCCAGCTGACATTGGGTGGGACATGTTGGCATGGCGTTGCGGTGTGCCCGGGATGACCTGGCCACAGTGCCGTGCAGGGTGGGTGCAAGGATGTTTTGCGCCCTAGGCGAAACTTCCACCTTGCGCACACCCCCCCTTCCCTGAGCCCTGTGGGAGCTCTTCACCCCCCCACACCCTAAGATGCCTGCCCTGAGGTGCCCCCTTCCCTGAGCCCTGTGGGAGCTCTTCACCCCCCCACACCCTAAGATGCCTGCCCTGAGGTGCCCCCTCCCCTGCAGCAGCCCCCTGCGGCAGCTCCCCCCAGCCCGGGGAGCCGTGTGGCAGCTCCCCGTCTCAACTCACCTCTGCTCCGCCTCCTCCCCGAGCACGCCGTCACCGCTCCACTTCTCTCACCTGCCAGGCTTGCAGCACCAAACGGCTGATTGGCACTGCAAGCCTGGGAGAGAGAGAAGCAGAGCGGGGCGGCGTGCTCAGGGGGGGAGGAGGAGCAGAGGTGAGCTGTGGTTGGGAGCGGTGCCCCTGCATGCCAAGCCCCCACTTTACTTGCTGCAGGTGGCCCTCCCTGTGCCCCCCTGCCCCAGGTCCCTCCGCCTAAATGCCGACAATGACCAGGGCGGCTGAAGATCCGTCCACCGTGGTTGCCGCCGAAGGACCCAAAATGCCGCCTCCCAAATGCTTGTGCCTTAGGTGACTGCTAGGTCGCCTAATGGGTTGCGCCACCCTGGTACCGTGCTGTGCATTGCTGCGGCGGGATGGTGCGTCGGCCGCCTGGTGGTGCTGCAGAGAGGCTTGCTGGAATGTGGCGGCCACATGGGGCCATGTTGGCCCAGCGCCTAGACACTCAGCTGTCCCATCGGCCTGCATGCAGCAGAGGGATCAGGCCTTGGGGTTTTCCCTTTTACAAACCTCCCGTTGGCGTCTAGCACAGGCGAAAGGTGACGGCCTGGACGTGAACCCTTTAGGTCGCCGCTAAGGATGACGGGCCAGACATCGCTGACACCTGCCTGCTTCAATGCCCTGGGGAGGGGCAAAAGGGGACCCCATTCCTCTGCTGAGCCTGCCACTTATGGGGGTGGTTTGGGAGGTTGATAGATTCATAGACTCTAGGACAGAAGGGACCTCGAGAGGTCATCGAGTCCAGTCCCCTGCCTTCATGGCAGGACCAAATACTGTCTAGACCATCCCTGATAGACATTTATCTAACCTACTCTTAAATATCTCCAGAGATGGAAATTCCACAACCTCCCTAAGCAATTTATTCCAATGTTTAACTACCCTGACAGGAACTTTTTCCTAATGTCCAACCTAAATCTCCCTTGCTGCAGTTTAAGCCCATTGCTTCTTGTTCTATCATTAGAGGCTAAGGTGAACAAGTTTTCTCCCTCCTCCTGATGACACCCTTTTATTAGATACCTGAAAACTGCTATCATGTCCCCTCTCAGTCTTCTCTTTTCCAAACTAAATAAACCCACTTCTTTCAGCCTTCCTTCGTAGGTCATGTTCTCAAGACCTTTAATCATTCTTGTTGCTCTTCTCTGGACCCTCTCCAATTTCTCTGCATACATGTCTTCCTGTGCCCCTGGGGAGTCGAGACCCCCCCCAGTTTGTCACCTGAGGCCATGAAGCAGCAAGGACTCTCTAGTCCCTGGGTAACGCCCACTGAGCCGCTGCGGCTGCATATCTCTTTAGGGAGCTCCTGTGCAAAGTGGGTCTGGGCCATGGTGTGTCTGGGGCAGGTGCAGCTTGTAAGATGCAGGTTCGCTCCTGAGGCCCTGCAGCTACCAGACACTCAGGCTGACGCTAGAGCCTCTCGGCCATGAGTCAAAGCTCCGATCCACCGGTGAGAGAGCCAGGCATCCGGAGAAGGGAGGCTTCCACCTGAGAGAGGGAAGTGCAGGCAACCAATGCAGAGCAACACAGGCAGCTCCCGGTGCCCTGGCAAAGGAGGAAGACATTGGCTGTGGGGGGATCAGACCAGCCATATCATCCAGCTACCCGTGGGGTGTGATGCTGCCCAGGGAGGTGACTTAGAGCATCCCCCAAAGCATCCAGTGCTAGCTGGTGCCCTAGAGAGGACACCAGACTCAGGGAGAGATTGTTCTGCTGCTGGCAATTCCCACATGCCACATTTTCAGGGCTGGAGTATGAGCCAGTGTCTAAAACACAGGCACGGGTGTCAGGAAAGCAGGGCTCAGTTCCCAGCAGGTCACTTCTCTGCTCTGTGCCTCAGTTTCCAGGAACTGGCAGAGGTTGGATCAGACCCCTGATCCATCTAGCCTATTATCCTGGCTCTACAGTGGCCAGCACCAGATGCAGCAGAGGAAGGTGTAAGAACAGTGCAGTAGCAGGTGTGGAATGACCTTGCCCCCAGGTTAGATTGGGTTCTGCTCTGGAATTGTTAAATTGACTTAAACCCAGAAGCAGAAAGTTTAAGATCTCGGCCCATGTCGGTGTTCACTCTAACTCAGCTATTCCTGTTCCCTACAGAAATGTCCAGCCCCTTTGGGAACCTTGCTAAGGGCTTGATCTCCATGCCTTCATGTGGCGGGGAGTTCCACAGTCCAATTATGTGTTGTGTGCAAAAGCATAGACTTTGAGCCACTTTGAATTTCCCACCTGTTTAATTTCATTGAAGGCCCCCTTTTTCTTGTGCTCCGGGAGCAGATTCTTGAGGGGGGGGGGAATAATTCTTCCATGTGGGTCACTGAGGGCATTGTTTGTAAAGCACTCAGATCCTCGAAGGGGAGGGTGAGATATCATTGACATTTCACCAGCACTCCGTCCATGTCCTGAACCATGTTAATGATTTGATTACACTGTGTCTCTCCAAACACAGATCTTTGCTTTCCTCTCTGAATTTTATGTGGCCTTTCTGAGTCTGGCTGCTCATTCCAAACTGATCTGAAGTTTCTTGGGCTGCGTCTCTTGCAAGGGTTCACGTCCCAGCTCCCTGCCTCAGCTTCCCCATCTATAAAGTGGAAATAATGATGCCATCCTCCTTTGCACAGAGCTTTTGGGATCTGCTGATGGAATGTGCTTTGTAGGAGTTGGGCGTTTATTCTGAGCAGCCCTGTGCCAGGAATACCCCACAAACTGCCCTTTGCCAATCCCAAAGCAAATCCTGAAAGGTGCTGAACACCCCCAGCTCCCACTGGCTTCAGAGAGAGTTGCAGGTGGTCAGTGCTACTTCAGATTTGGCCGTTATTTAGTGGGGCTCTTCAAACCCTCCCTGCTTCCAAAACAGGGGGATTTGGGAGGCAGCGTGGTGCAGGGGATAGGCCATGAGCTCGGGACTTGAGAAACTCTGTATTCATTTTCATGGCCCCAAAGGTGTTAACTCAGACCCTATCCAACATTAAACAGCGTCAAACACAGGCCACAGAGGCTTCCACCTGCTTAGTCCCATGGCAAACTTAACCTTAGATTAAAGCACGGCCTCCCGGGGGGGCAAGTGGGGCAATTTGCCCCAGGCCCCTCAGGGGCCCCATGAGCCCTGGCTCGGCGGCAGTCGGGTCTTCGGCGGCCGGGGTCCCTTCAGTTCTGCAGAAGACGTGGAGCGACTGAAGGGCCCCCCGCCGCTGAAATACTGCCAAAGACCCGGACCGCCGCCGGGTGAGTACAAGCGCTGCAGCTCCCCCCGCTTTACCCCAGGCCCCCTGAATCCTCTGGGCAGCCCTGGATTAAAGACAGAAGAGAAAGAGAAACAGTAAATCCCTTGACACGTAAAGGATTAAATAGGTTTTTTGTCTTAAAAACATCCTTTATTTCCTTGCCCTTCAGCTGGAGAGAGACCATAGGAGGAAAAACCCCTCTCTTGGAAGATCTTGGCACAGGCAGTAACTGTCCTTCTGGGGGACAAGGAAGAAGTTTGTTGAAATAGGAGCCATCCCGATCCTGTTTCCTAAGACGACAAGACAAACACACAGAAAGTGGGGTGTGGGGAAGGGGAGTAAAGCAAAGATACAAAACACAGCTTCTGCACTGGTGTTGGCTTTCCAGCTGCCGGCAAAAACACAGCCCCAGCAGGCGGGCTTCCCAGCCCTGCTGAGCCCCGGCAAACTCATCCCAGCATTGGGCTTTTGAAGGCCTTGCCTTTCAGTTCCTGACAGGCATAGAGCAGTGTTGCAAAGCGCGTTGCCTTGGCTGGCGCAGCCGGATGCTTATGAGACGGAAGGAGAAAGGGAGAGAGACGGGAAAGAGAAGAAAGGAGGTAGGGAAGAAATGATACAATTTGCGGGTGGGGGAGACACAGCGTTCAGGATTCAGCGGGTGGAGGTCACAGTGGCAGCCGGCTCAGGACAGCTTTCAGGATTAGGGTGAAGAAGGTTCAGGGTCCCAGGGAACGGTGGGCATGGCAACCACGGTGATGATGCTCTTTCAGTTCCCTTCTTTCAGTCAGCCAGTGTCGCAGTCGCCGCCGACTGTTTGTCCATCTACCTCTTCACCCCTAAATGTCTTGTTTGTAGAGCCCCAGAGGGAGGGATGGGTGGAAGAGCCCATCCCCTCTCATTGTTTTGTCCGCTAATTAGGCCTAATTTCTGACACAATGATTTTGGCCCATTGATTTTCTGTCTCACGCTTTGCTTGTTTATCGGGCATGACCCTTACCCAGCCCTTGAGTTATGGCCAGAGGCCTTTTGGACTCCTTCCGCCTGTGTCTCGTGTTTTGCAGATTTTCCCCATCGACACTCGTTATCGGTTATTGTGACACCTTATGGACGGGCCCTGGCTTTTCACAGTTGAGCTCACAATTAGGGTAAATGTGCAGGCCCAATTAAAGTTCCCTGTTCTGCCCCAGCCCCACTGGGTGACCGCAGGCCTCACTCTGTGACTCAGTTTTCCCATCTGTACAATGGGGATAAGAGCACTGGCATGTCTCAGAGGGGCACTGTGAGGATAAATACATTAAAGACCGTGTGGTGCTCAGGTGCTATCCTGATGGGGGCCAGATAAGTACCTTAAACAGGTAGAGATTTGGCTTTTATATGTAGATTCACTAGCCTGTGTCCTAGTGCTGAATCTAAGACCTTGTTTCTAGAGATAATATTCTCAGCTCTTCTCATCAGCAGATCTCACAGTGCTTTTCAAAGCAGGTTGATGTCATGACTCACGGGGAAACTGAGGCACAGAGCGGGGAAGTGTCTTGCCCAAGATCACCCAGAAGGCCAATGGCAGGGATGGGACTAGAGCTCTCCTGACTCCCGCACTCGGGATCTGTCCATTGGCCCCACCTTAAACTGCAACCATATTTGGATCCACCCGTCTTAGCCAGGTCTTTTTAAAAAAACAAAATCCCACTTTTTTTCCTGGCTGTCTCTTTCTGTTGCGGGCTCATGGCATACAGTGGAAGGACTGTAGCACCTGGCATCAGAACACTGCCAGCCCGACTGAGAGCCAGGAGCCTTTGGTAGAGGACCTGCTTTTGGTGAGAGCTCTTGGTGCTTCCTCTGACCCAAAGCAGCTTCAAGAGGCAGCATTGCATAGTGGCTGGGGCACTGGACTGAGATTCAGGAGACCTAGGGTCTGTTCCCAGCTCTGCTGGTGACCTTGGGCAAGTCTCTGTGCCTCAGTTTTCCCCTCTGTAAAATGGAGATAATGATATTGCTCTCCTTGGTAAAGTGCTTTGAGACCAACAGATGAAAACCACTTGATAGGAACTTGGGATTTATCAGTCTGACCAGCCACAAAATTCAGTTCCTGATCTGTCTCCTCTCAAGTTTGCAAATGTGGTATTTGGATAGGACCACTATACGGATAGTGGGGCAGTTCAGACCCTCTTATCCAGATCCAAAGCTTGGATCACATTGATCCCTGCTGCCGCTGTGGAAGTTAACCAGTGTAAGTCAGGTGCCGATGGGGATGGGAGAGAAAAATTAGCCTGTCTCCATCCAACACACAGTAGGTGTGTGAAAGATCAAGAGAGGGGCATTCCCCCTCTAAATCACCATCTGCTTCTGGGGTTTGGTGCCTCTCTCATTGGTAATTTTAGAACAATGATTCTCAACCAGGGGTACACATACCCCTGGAGGTACGCAGAGGTCTTCTGGGGGTACATCAACTCCTCTAGCTATTTGCCTAGTTTTATAACAGGCTACAGAAAAAGCACTAGCGAAGTCAATACTAACTAAAATTCCGTACAGACAACGACTTCTTTCTACTGCTCTGTATACTGTACACTGACATGTAAGTGCACTATTTATGTTCTAATTGGTTTATTTTATAATTAGATAGTAAAAACGAGAAAGGAAACAATTTGTCAGTGCTAGTGTGGCTGGGACACTTGTGTATTTTTATGGCTGATTTTGTAACCAAGTTGTTTTTAAGGGAGGTGAAACTTGGGGTATGCAAGACAAATGAGACTCCTGAAAGGGGTACAGTAGTCTGGAAACGTTGAGCACCACTGCTTTACAGCAAGTCTCGCGCCTCCGTTGCAAACAAAGAAAAATCCAGAGGCAGCAGAAAGTTTGAAGGAGAGAAAAGAAAAAAAGAGAGAGCGAGAGAGAGAGAGAGAGAAAGGTGTAGCACCAAAACAACCCGTTTAGGAAGCTAATTTCAGACCCTCCAGTCCCCTCTCCCCGTCAATCTCTCTGCTCTCCAGGGACAGGTGATGAATTTTTCATATCAACAACACATTTGTGAAGGCTGGGGGGATGTTTGGGTGGTTGGTGGGTTGTTGTTTTGGTTTTTTTCCCCCCTCCTTTCTCTCAACCACCAAATCCAATGCCTTCTGAGGAGACCCCCGTCTGCTTTGCTGATTGGCGATGCGGTGAAGTCGTTGGGGAAGGTTTGCAAGGGGGACGCGGCTTGTTGCGAGGGAAATCAGCAGAGCGAAGGAGACACGGCTGGATGATGCCCCTGTTGTGAGGCAAGAAAGGGAAAGATCCGTGGACTGAGGCTGCAGGGAAGGCTGATCAGACTTTCTTAACTGCCAAGTTGAAGAGAAGTTTTGTCAGACTCAGAAGATGCGCTGATGAGGTTTCATATGGGGCTGACATTGGAGTGGGGGACTCAGATCTCACTGGGAACTTTCCTTGGTGCAGGGACATAAAGCGTCAATAAAACTAGCTTGAAATGTTTCCCCAAGAGTGAGGGCAGCCCAGCAAAGGGGAATTTTGTCAATGTTCTAAATCTTCATCAGTTTCCCTCAAGGTGACACTGGTGGGGAAGCTCACAAGTGCATGTGATTTCCTGGCAGGTGCGGCTTCTTCCCGTTAGTTTCTTTGTTTGCTTGGGGTTTTTTTTCTTCCCCCTCTTCCTCTCTCCTGATCCCCGTATCCTTTGTGCCCACCCTGCCCTCCCCAGCTGTCTTGGCCAACTCATGAGCCCATCACTTGTGTATGGGTTTTGGCATCATTCCTGTGAAATTCACCTAGTCCCACAGGCTCTTTGGTTTCCACCCAACACAGGCTGGGTGGGAGGTGAGTTCCACCTACACGTTTTAGCCCCATAGCATGAGCCCCGTAAGCTCATCTCAGTTGACCTGGGTTCTGAGACTCACTTCCCCAAGTTTTATTTGCCATGTAAACGTACCCACTGAGACGTTATTCAACACAGAATCCTAGAAACCTAGAGCCGGATGGGATCTCGAGACATCATCAAATCCAGAACCCTGTGCTGAGGCAGGACCAAGCAAATCTAGAGCCATCCTTGTCTAACTGGTTCTTAAAACCCTCCAGAGCCAAGGATTCCACATCCTCCCTTGATCACCTGTTCCAGAGCTTAACTTCCCTTAGGGTATGGCTACACTTGAAACTTCAAAGCGCTGCCGCGGCAGCGCTTTGAAGTGTGAGTGTGGTCTCAGCGCAGCGCTGGGAGAGAGCTCTCCCAGCGCTGCACGTAAACCACATCTTCTACAGATGTAGCTTGCAGCGCTGGGAGCCGCACTCCCCGTGCTGCGGCACTGATTACACTGAGGCTTTACAGCGCTGTATCTTGCAGCGCTCAGGGGGGTGTTTTATCACACCCCTGAGTGCAAAAGTTGCAGCGCTGTAAAGCGCCAGTGTAGCCATGGCCTTAGAGTTAGAAAGTTTTTCCTACTGTCTAATCCAACTGTCCCTATATATGAATGTAAAGCCAGCTGGCTCCTCTGGAGCGATGGGGCTAATTCCCTCCCAGCCTGTTCTATTCCCGGGAAGTGAGTCCTGAAGGGGAGCGGCAAAACCAGACAGACAGCGGCCCTCTAAGGCCCTCCCAATATCTGCCAGACAGGAACACTTGGCTATGGAGCTAACCCTCCGCTTCCAGTGTTGCAGTCATTCTGGTTGGGTCTGTAAAATCCAGATTTGGATCAGAACTTCCCTAAGGTGCAGGGTGTTGGGCTCAGGCCTGTCTCTGAAGAAGGGTCTTGATTTCTGGTGCTGGTCACCATTAGCAATAAACATGATCTTCTTCAGCAAAGACATTCAGACGTGGAAGGAAGTGGATCTGGGCTGTCTTCTTGGAAATACCCAGCTGGCTGGCTGTTGCTTGCCCAGCTGCCCATGTCCATGCTGGTTCCTGCATCTTCTGTCCAGACTCCAGCTGAGATGGGTGCCTGCGCCTTGCGTACTTCGCGCCTCCCACTAGCTGGTCAAGCTCCCTGTCCCAGTGGGTCAGTGCCCGTGTTCCAGTTGTGTGTCACAGGGGGTGGCCCCTCTGGCTCACTGCCTCCTGCTGCAACTGAGAGGGGTCTGAAGACACAAGGGGGGCAGCTCACAGGCATGGACGGGGCTCTGGTCTCCAGCCCTGCACAACACCCCCTTGTGGCAGCAGCGCTCAGGGCAGGATTTCAGGAGGCAGCCTGTTTCCTTAAAACTGTAGTTGCTGTGGTTGGCTCAGCCTGGAGGCCTGCTGGCCTATCCCTGTCAGCGATGAGTGCAGTTTGGGGGCTTACGGGCCCTGCCCTATTGGCAGGGGTTCAGCCTGGCAGCCTGCTGGCCCCTTGCTGTCCACGGTGGGTGTAACCTGCCACCCCAACTTCTCTGAGGCATTCATTGTCTTGCTGTCCATGCCGACACATGCAGGAAGTTCCAGCATGGAAGGAAGTGGGTGCACGGAGCTCTCTGGCTGTGGCATGGGGCCAGCTGCCCCATGGTACGTTCCAGAGCTCAGGTACTCCAGGAGCCAGGACTTCAACCCCGTGTTGCTGGCTGTTTCCTGCCCCTGACAGGTTTGGTTGTCCTCCTCCAGCTGCCCAAGCATGCCAAGGCATTGCCTGGACATTCGTGATTCAATCCTCCTACCCCGTGCTGAGGCACAGAGATGGGAACCGACTTGCCCAACTTCATACTGGCAGGGATGGGAAGAGAACCCAGGTATCCCAGATTCCCCCCCCCCCCGCGCTCTAACCACTAGACTCCACTCCCTCACAGGGCTAGGAACAGAACCCAGGTGTCCCAGATCCCCCCTCCTGGTCTAACCACTAGACACCACTCCCTCACAGGGCTGGGAACAGAACCCAGGTGTCCCAGATCCCCCTTCCTGCTCTAACCACTAGACCCCACTCCCTCACAGGGCTGGGAACAGAAAGCAGGTGTCCCAGATCCCCCCCAGCTCTAACCACTAGACTCCACTCCCTCACAGGGCTGGGAAGAGAACCCAGGTGTCCCAGATCCCCCCAGCTCTAACCACTAGACTCCACTCCCTCACAGGGCTGGGAAGAGAACCCAGGTGTCCCAGATCCCCCCAGCTCTAACCACTAGACCCCACTCCCTCACGGGGCTGGGAACAGAACCCAGGTGTCCCAGATCCCCCAGCTCTAACCACTAGACTTCACTCCCAGCCCAGGAGTCTAGGCTCCCAGCCCCCCCTTCTCTAACCAGTGGACCCTACTCCCCACTGCTGAGCCAGGATTAGAACCCAGGAGTCCTGACTCGCAGCCACTGCTATCCCCCGGAACAATAGTGCCACAAAAGTGCAACCTCTGGCTGGCCTGGGCATTGCATGGATCCAGCTTGCTTGGCAGCTGAGGAAGGTTCCCGAGGCCTCGGGTGGGGCCCACTGGCATCTTGGCTGCAGGAAGGTGGGGGAGACACAGTGCTGTCAGGAGTGAAGAAGAGGAAAAGCCTGAGCGAGAACCTGCCCAGGACATTGGGGCAAACCCCCCAGCTCTTGCAGCCGTGCAGCAGGACCTTGAGTCAGCATTCGGGGCCAGGACCTTGGTTTCATGGGACACCCCAAGAAACAGCAACCGCGTGGTGCCATGCCTGGGCATTACACGTTCATAGGGTCAGAGCCTCAGCAGGGGTGTAAATTAGCAACACTCCGTGGACTTCAGCTGGAGCTGAGGCCCCGGCCCACTGACTCCAGCAGAACTGTGGCCGATTTACACCAGCTGGGGACCTGGCCCATAGCTCTTCAGGCCAGACTCCTTGCGCAGGCCAGAGACCCTTCCCCAGCCCCCCGGTAGCGGAAGGAATCCTTCCCTTCTACATCAGTGACACTAGTACCAAGGGCAGAAATGTGATCTTGAGCGTACTGGTTAGGGAGACGCCTGGTCTCGGGCAGAGCCTCCCCTGGTGGCTGGGTTTACTGTTCCCATGGCGAGCCGCTCCAGGGGGCGAGTCCGCACCCTCTTTCTCTGTTAAGTTGTGCTGGTTTATTTCCCGTTCACACTTTTCTAGACGCAGCTCCCAGCTTTAGCAAGGCGCTTCCCCCACCCCAGAGACTGTGACTTGGGGAGGTTGAACTACTTAAGTCTGTCACTCAGGTTTTTCCCAGAGATCAAATAGTTTGGCTAGCTCTTCTCACCAACGTCCCATATAAAACACCAGCCCTGCTGGTTCTGAGAGCTCGTCTGAGTCACCAACAGCCCCCCCGATACTGATTGGGCCAGAAGCAGCATAGTTTCGGCAACTGTCTCATTCCTCAGGAACAAGGTGTGTGGTTTCATAGAATCATAGGGTTGGAAGGGACCTCAGGAGATCATCTAGTCCAACCCCTTGCTCAACGCAGGACCAATCCCCAGTTAGATTTTTACCCCCATTCCCTAAATAGCCCCCTCATGGATTGAGCTCCCAGTCCTGGGTTTAGCAGGCCAATGCTCAAACCACTGAGCTATCCCTCCTCAGGTGGAGTGTGGCAGAAAACTCTAAAATCCTGGAGGCAGGGAACAGGGTAGTGCCACCTTCACATAGCAGGTGGGCCCCAGCTCTTGCCCCGGCCAGCTCCATGGAGGTAGAGCTGCCACCCCGCTGAGCTTGCCCCATCTGCACTAGGATTTGCTAAGACTCATTTTGCTAGGGAAGATGAGCCCCGTGCCCAGCGGCATGGAGCTGAACTGTCCCAGTATTTGATCCTTTGTGGGCTAGTGGATGTGCAGCTTGACTATCACGATGGAGCTGGTTGGGTGGATGGGTCCAATCAAGACTTGGGGCTCCGTAGCCTCTGGAGCATGTGCAAAGTAACCTGGTGCCGAGGCTGAGTCTCAGCTGGGGGCGTTGAGTGAGTGACTTGCACTGAGCAGGAACAGGAAGGCCCACAGGAGTAGGCTTTAACTTGCATCCACACAGCAGACGGGGTGGGTTACAAACCCGGGGAAAAGCAGAACGCAGGCTCAAGCCCCTACCCCCAGCTAGCCTGGTTTGAGGCACTACCGAACCGGGGTTGGAGAGTTTTGTGTGTGGATGGTAGCTGGGTTAGGGGCGACCCCTGGGTGAAAGCCTGGGCTACCTCTGCAGTGGACACAGGTAAAGAGGATGTGTTTGGCTGTGCTGGAGAGGTCAGGACTGGCTGCGGGCCATATCCATGAGCTTCCCCCCCCCCCACCCCCCCGGTGAAATGGTGTTTTGTTGAAGGGCAGGTTTGTGCCGAGGGGGGGTACTGAGAGACCAGGCCGTGGAGTAAACACCCCCCAGCACACAGGGGTGTTGGCCCAGTGCTGGGTAGGGCCGAGGGAGGAGGCATTAATGAATTGCCTCTTTCGCTAGCCTGGTGTTGGGAGGCATTCGGGGGGTGGCCCTTCCAGCTCAGGACCGGTTATGGCTCCATCCAAGCTAAGGCAGCTTTGCACCCAGCTGTGTGCAGCCAAGGTGCGGCACCCCCCGCCCAGGTGCAGGGAGTGACTACATTGGCTCGGGGGGGCGGTGGCTAGCTGCTCCCTCTTCCCCCCCACATGATGTCCTGACTCCCCCCACCGCCACTTCTGGCCCTGCTGCTCCACCATGTCAGTTACCTTCTCCCTAGGATCCTGCCCCCAATCCCAGGACGACCCCCATGGGTGTGCAGTGGATGTGAGGCAGGGACAACCACTGCTGTAGACTTTGACTCAAGCTGGCGTGGCTTGTACTGTGAGCCGGGGAGAGCCCTGGTTCAATCCCTGTTGTCAGACATCACCCCAGCTTCCCCGGAGATGACCTTCCCTCCTTCCCTGGTTTGTTTCGCACCATATCTCAGCTTCCATTAATATTTTATAACATGTTACTGATGAAAAATTCAGATTGACTCCAGGATCCTTTTGCTCCATTTAACAAGGTGACGGCATGTCTGGCTCCCTGCCCGCAGCCCGTGGAGAGGGGCCCGTGCCGTCGCAGCCTCTCCCCCTCCCCCTGCACGTGAGGCCCCCGCCCGGCGCTGATTGGCACGGTGGCTGGGTTGTCGGGGCAGATTTGCGGGCAGCTGTTGCGAGGCAAAGCGGCAGTGCCACGAGCCGGGACGCAGGTGGCTCATCGTTGGGGCGAAGCCGGGAGCTGAGGCTGAAGGCGGAACAATGGAGGGGATGGGAGCGGAGCAGAGGCTGCTCGGCAACAGGGGTCCCTGGGGGTGCAGACGGCCACGCGGCTACGTCAGGGAGGTGGCTCTCAGAGCGGCAGCGCTGGCTTCTTGGGGAGCAGAGTGGCCACTCGAGGCAAGAGGGGTTAGAGCCAGGCTGGCAGTTAGCTGACCGGGGATCCCAACCACGGATGGACCGGTGCCCCTTAATCCTGACCCACAGCCCCCTGCTGTTCTGGTTCTGGGCTCCCCCTCCAGCTTGGCTGATGTCCCTCAATCCCACGCCTCCCTACCCCCCCACTATTCCAGGCCCCTGGACTCCCCGCATTCCCAGCTCTGTCCCTGCCCCTCCATCCCAACTTGCACCCCACCTGCTGGTCCAGCCGTGACCTCCCTGCATCCCACACAGCTCTGTCCCTGCCCCACAATCCTAACCCCCCAGCTATTCTAGCCCCCTGGGCTACCCCTAACACACCCACACAGAGCTCACTCTTAGCCCAGCCCTGGACCAGTCCTACAGCCCGGTGGCCATTGCGATGCAGCGCTGAGTCTCTTGGGGACGAGGCTGAGACCACCTAACTCATCCCCTTGTGAATCCAGGGCTGCAGCAGTGTCCGGCCGACCCCCTGACCCAGGCCATGCCCACACCCTCCAGCGCAGCTTCTGCTCCCGTGGGAGGGGGGCAAAGTCCTGCCCTCCTCAGTTGGCCTGGACCCTATAAACCCAGAAGGCAGCTGGAGTTGCTGCAGCATGGGGATTCAGGGTGGGGGTGAAGTTTCCATGCGGTGGCCAAGGAGCAAACGGGTTCTGGGAGGGGAAGATCACCAACTCTCTGTGCTACTGCTGGAATGAGCCTCCGCTGCTTTGGTACCTGGGTTGAGTTTTTCGTGTCTGGACCATTGGTGCATAATAACCCCTTCCCCATTTACCATCTCTCTATCTAGGCATGTTTCTTCTGATATGAGTTTATTTGTACACCTGTAGCCCCCAGGAACCCCAGTCAGGCCCCAGGACCCCGTCGTGCTAGATGCTGCACAAACACTGAAGAAAAAATTGCTGCCCCAATGAGTTTATAATCGAATGCTGCCACCTCTGGGGTGGGACATGGCAGCTGTGTATACAGGGCTGGCTTCACCAGCTGTTGCAATGCCACCGCCTCTGGGGTGGGATGCAGCTGCTGTTTGGTAGCCGCACACCAACACTTTCTGTCGTCTTAGGGGCCATGATACCAGGTGATAAGCACAGGATAAGAACATAGACGTGGATGGGAGTGGGGTGGGAGTGGTGATCTGGCAGCCTTTCCAGTCATTCAGCGTGTTATTCTCCTTGTTCCTGTTCCGCTCCCAGGACTCTGCCATTCGGGTGCAGTGGGTGACTCCCTGCGCCGTGGTGTGTCCCTGGGACGGTTCTGCCTCTGGGATTTGAAGCCCTTTGCTTTGCAATCTCCAGTGCCTTTGACATAAGCGTCCTGGAGCCTGCGCAGATTCCCACAGGGGAGGCTGGCTCAAGTAACTGTTTGCTGTTAATGCATCGTCGCCGTTGGGTTTTTCCTTTGGTGCCAGTGGCGTGAGAGGCCTCACAGGTGTCACCACTGGCCAGTTCTCAGCACTGGGCATCGTTGCCTGCTTCTTGGGCCCAGATCTTGATTGCTGGCACCTAGGGCCATATCTAAAGCGATTCAGAGAAACACCCTCCCCCTCCCTCTCCCCAATCCCAGTCCAGGATCCAGCTCTGAATCAAACCTTTAGGCTGGTTTTGGTTGGGGGGAGTAGAACCCGCTGCTTCCCAGACTCCAAAATGAATAAGCTAATTAACTCATTTAAAGACATAAACGAGGCCACAGTAGCCCAGCAACAAGCCCACCCCCCATGTCCCCCGCCCCGGGCGCTGCCGAAGGGGGCAGCTGGAGGTTTCCAAACAGGGCTGGCTTGGATCCAGGTTCCAGGTCTCGAACTTTCCAGGGATGTATGTGGTGAGAGCAGGGTGGGGCGGGTTCTGGTTCTGAGGCATCTCTTGGAAGGGGCCAAGGTTCAGGATGGCTGGGAGGGTTTGATTTTACCAGGGGCTCGCACTCCTTCTGTCGCAGTCAGCGCAGGAAATGGACTCAGCCCCACTGGCCCACGCCCAGGGTCCTCTCCCCAACCCTGCCCCCCAGTCCCCTCACATGGACTCTTCCACACAGTCCGCACTGCCCCAAGATGCACCTTCCCCCCTCTTCCATACTGCTGTGCTTCTTTCCAAAGTCTTCTCATGCTGCATCTGGCCCTGGTTGCAGGAAGGGGTTGTCCTATAGTTCAGAGCACGGGGGCCTGGACTCCTGGGTTCTGTTTTTAGCTCTGGGAGGGAAACATAGTGCAGGAGGAGACTGAAAGCCAGGACTCCTGGGTTCTATCCCCAGCTCTGGGAGGGAAGTGGGGTCTAGTGGTTAGAGCAGGTGGGTCTGGGAGTCAGGACTCCTGGGTTCTATCCCTAGCTCTGGGAGGGGTGTGGGAGTCAGGACTCCTGGACTCTGTTCCCTGCTCTGGGAATAGGCGTGTTGGGGTATTTATCAGACAGAGCAGGGGTCAGGGGGCCAGGACTCCTGGGCTTTACCCCAGCACTGGGAGAGGAGTGTAGTGAAGTGATTCTGGTGGGGTGGGGCCACAGCGAGTGCAGACTCCTGACCTGGGTTCTTATCCAGTTGAATCACCTGGAGCAAGTCCCTCTCCCATGCCTCGGTTTCCCCATGTGAGGTGCCCCTAAAGTGCTCTGAGATTGAGGGAGGTGAGGAAGGAGGGTAAGTGCTTATAGTCTCTCTCTCTCGCTCTGAATTTGCCCCTTGCAGCAATCTTGAACCTATCGAATAGTAAAATCCCAGAGGCTCCAACAGGACAGACTCTCCAGGGGCAGAGCCAACTCCAGACGGGAGAGGCGGGTCCTGCTGCCGCCTACCAGCCCCCAGCTGTTACCACGAGGCTGGGCGACCGTGAGCCTCGCCGGTGCTGATCCACTTAGATCGATCTCCTGCCCTACATCCTGCCTAAGAAACTTAGAACAAGCCGGACCTCATTCCATTGGTCCGTCTGGGCCCTAGATACAGTGAGTCAGCCTGTGAATGGACATGTGTGCGTACACGCATACACACAACACACACACAGAGTCTCCCATTGGCTCAAAGTCATCTTGCTGCTGGCAAGCACAACAGAACCTGACCCAGCAAGACCCTGCCCAACCCCTTCCCCCACCCCTGTGATTCCTTATATTATAGGATCAGGGATTAGTGTCCTTGATCCTCCCTCTTTGGGCTGATTGGACTATCCTGGTGCTGCCCCTGCTCTGGGGTTTGGATGCTCCCCTGGACCACCCCACAGCAGCGAGACAGTTGGTTAGTTTACTGCAGTCCCAGCAGGGGGCGGGGCAGGAGCGCTGGCTCTGGGGGGAGCTCCTGGCTACCCAGGCCTGGCCTCTCCCAGCAGGGGGCGCTGTAGGGAGTGGGGCAGGAGCACTGGCAGAGGGGGCAGCTCCTGGCTATTCCAGCCCCAGCCATTCCCTCCAGGGGGTGCTGTAAGGAGCGGGGCGGGAGTGCTGGTTGTGAGAGGAGCTCCCGGCCTCTCCCACTAGGGGGTGCTGTCAGGAGTGGGGCAGGAGCGCTGGTTGTGAGAGGAGCTCCCGGCTACTCTAGTTCTGGCCTCTCCCAGCAAGGGGTGCTGTAGGAAGAGCCCCTTGCTATCCTGCTATGTCGGGGGAAGGGGAGGGAGCGGGAGGCTCCTCAGGTGCCCCACCTCCCAACCCCTAATCTGTTTAGTTGCCACTTTTCTGCTCCCTCTCCTAATGCGCCCTAAGGAATTAATGTGGAGCCGCTAATCGGCTCGGAGGTGATGACCTCTCTTCATGCCAGGCCATGGGGGTGGGGGTATAGGATGCGGGGAGGCTGCCAATGTGTGTGTGTGGGGGGGCATTTGAGAGCCCCACTGAGCAGGGGTTGAGCCCCTTTGATCACTGAAATCTTTCGGTCTTGAATTAAAGCCCCCCCCCCAGCTCCCACTCTCCCACAGGGAAAGATCACACCTCATTCACACATGGGGAAACTGAGGCACTGAGGGAGGGGAGTGACTTCTTGGGATGAGAACCCAGGAATCCTGGCACTCTGCTGCCGCTTTAATCTTCCGCCCAGTCCTGGTGTTGGTGTGCAGCATGGAAAAGTGTGGAGTCAGAGAGGGCACCCCAATCCCACCCTGTCCCACCGAGCCTGGCTGGTGTCGCTAGTGGAAGCCCCAGATGTAGGGGGTGGGGGGGATTCCCTACCTCTCTGTGTGCAGGGGTTGGGTGTGGGGGAGTCTCCCATCTCTAGCTGCTGACCAGCTGGGACCCTGCTTAGCTTGGGCCCTGCTATAAGGAGTACTGGGGCACCCCCTTATTATGCCTCTGCGGTCCACCTCCACCGCTCCCTACAGCACTCCCTTCTGGGAGAGGCCAGTGCTGGAATAGTGGGGGACTCCCGCCACAACCAGTGCCCCTGCCTGGGTAAGTATGGGAGAGCCACAGGGGCAGTTGGGGGGATCATGGGGCAGTTGGTTAGCAGAGGGAGCCCAGGGGACAGTTGAGGGGATCATAGGACAGTTAGGTGGTGGAGGAAGCCCAGAGGGCAGTATGGGGGAGTAGTTGGGGGGATCATGGGGCAGTTGGGTGGCGGAGGGAGCCCAGGGGGATAGTTGGGGGGGTCATGGGGCAGTTGGGTGGTGGAGGGAGCCCAAGGGGGCAGTTGGAAGGTGTCATGGGGCAGTTGGGTGGCAGAGAGAGCCCAGAGTGGTAGTTGGGGGGGTCATGGGGCAGTTGGGTGGTGGAGGGAGCCCAGAGTGGTAGTTGGGGGGGTCATGCGGCAGTTGGGTTTTGTGGGAGAGAGCCCATGGGGGGTGTAGTTGGGGGGGTCCATGGGCAGTTGGGTGGCGGAGAGAGCCCAGCGTGGTAGTTGGGGGGGTCAGGGGCAGTTTGGGTGATGGAGGGGAGCCCCAGAGGGGTAGTTTGGGGGGGTCATGGGCAGTTGGGTGCGGAGGGAGCCAGGAAGGTAGTAGAGGGGGGGTCATGGGGGCAGTTGGGTGCAAGAGGGGACCCAGGGGGGCAGTTAAGAGGGGTCATGGGGGCAGTTGGGTGGTGGAGGGAGCCCAGAGTGGTAGTTGGGGGGGTCATGGGGCAGTTGGGTGGCGGAGGGAGCCCAGGGGGGCAGTTGGGGGGGTCATGGGGCAGTTTGGGTGGCGGGAGGGACCCCAAGGGCGGTAGTTTGGGGGCATCATAATGGGGGGCAAATTTGGGGGGTCATGGAAAGGCCTGAGATCAATAACAAGATGCTCCTGGCCCCACGTGGGTTCTACTCACTTCTGGCGAGCCCCCCTACACCCTCCCTCGTTGTCGCGCACGTGGGACCCCCTCCCCCCTCCATGGGTGTCAGCGATAATATTAGTGCTGACTTCAATGCTTCGAGCGCTGGGATCTGTTGCCATGGCAATGCCGCAGCCCCCCCCCCCCCCGTAGTCGGTATTCACGTGATGTTCAGGAAACAATGACATGGAGATCGGCCGGCCTGGATTTTGGGCTGCAGATTCCGCCTCCATCCCCCTCACCACGCTGGGCTGTAGCAAACCCTGGGGGATTGAGTCGGGCCTCAGAGCTGGGGGCAGTCGGGGAGGGGGAGAGCAGGTGGATATTCAGTGCTTTCCCCCCCCGCCCCAAAAAAACCACTGCAGCGATTGGGGCTGTGTTAAGAGGGGGTGATGGAGACCCTGTGGCTGCCAGGGATGGGGCAATGGGGCGAGGCGACATGGGCTAGTGGACCAAGTGCTGGACTGGGAGCCTGGGTGCTGTATGCTGCATAACCTGAGGCAAATCACTGCCCTGCTCTGTGCCTCAGTTTCCCCTCCTGCCCTCTATATGGATGGAGCGCTTTCAGGCAACGGCTGTCTCTCACTCTGTGACCATGCAGAACTTGGCACTGGGGTGTGTGTGTGTGTGAGGGGGTCCTGAGTGCAGCACTGCTCTCATAGAATAATTATGAGGGAGCAAAATGATTATAATGGGGAGCTGGTGCCGATGGCAGAACCCCACTGAAGTCTATCCACTAGGCCACACTGCCCACCCCCTGAGGAAGACAGATACATATGCACATACTTGTCTTAACCTGTGTGTACACCTGTGTGCTGATACATGTCCACACATGTTGATGTATGTTGCTGTGCACACACACGTTATCACCTACATGTTCATGCCCATATATGTCAATGTATGTTGACATGTTGCCACATGTTCACACTTCTATGTTGATATGTGTGCCCATATATGTCTGTGCATGTTGACACATGTTCACACCTACATGGGTGCACAAGAATATGGCCACATGCACATGTGTTCACACCAATCTGTTGAAATGCGAGCACACATAGCTATCAGTGCGTGTACACACACTTTAATGTATGCGTGCTGAGACCAGCACCTTTGTATGTTGAGCCAGATGTACACATGTTCACACCTCTATGGTGACACCTGCACCAGGTGCACAGTGATGTGCAGGCATGCATGTGTGTAGATGCATGGGGGGGGTGCACATGTATGTTACCACACACATTGGAGAGAAAGGGAGTTATGCCGGGTGGCTTCGTTCAGTGAACGCAGGGTAGCGTCAGTCTCACAGGGACACTACTGGGTCCCCATGGCTAATACAGGCTGTGGCCATGCTGAGTTTGACCCTCCCACTGGCTAGCTGGGTGGGTGGGTGGACAGACACATGGATGGCTGGATAGACAGACAGACAGAGATTTCAGAGACTGGCTAAGAAGGATGGCCCAGTGGTGAGGGCACTCACTGATTCCTTGGGACACCTGAGTTCAAAACTCTGTTCTGCCACAGACTGCCTCTGTGACCTTGGTAAGTCACTTAGCCTCACTCTGCCTCAGTTTCCCCCTTTGTCCAGTGATACTTGGACTACTGTCCTCCCTCCCAGGGGGACTGGGAGTGCTTTGAGCTCCCTGACAAAAAACAGGAGGTATCATTTGTTGCCAACTGTGGAACCAGTAACCCCTGGAGGAAATGGAGTTTGCTTGAGACTGGAGTGATGTTTATCTTGCTGGTGGCCTTTGGCATCTGGTCCCCTGCTCTTCACAGGGCCAGGGGTCCCACTCAGCCTTTCTCTAGGGTTTCCTCCTGGGGCAGCAGCATGAGGCTAGAGAAGGAGGGGGACTCCGATCAGGGCTAGCTGCTTACATGGATGGGAGTTTTCTCTGCAGCACGTACTTGGCATGAGAAGCCCGACTCACTGCTGCCCTGCACCCCGTGCAGCCATGTACACCAGTGCAGAGCAGGCGTGAAATGCTACCTGAGCAGAACGGGGAAGGTTTTTCACTCACATTGCACTGGTGTAAATAACTTAACCTGGCAGAGAGCAGCTATGAAACAGTCTCAGTGTGAATGGTCCCAGGGTCCTGGTGGCACTGCCAGCCAGAAGCTCACAGCTCCAGGGTCCCAGTTGGCAGAAGCAGGGCACTGCTGGCAGGAAGCTCACAGCTCCAGAGTCCCAGCTGGCAGAAGCAGGGCACTGCTAGCAGGAAGCTCACAGCTCCAGAGTCCCAGCTGGCAGAAGCAGGGCACTGCTAGCAGGAAGCTCACAGCTCTAGAGTCCCAGCTGGCAGTGGCAGGGCACTCCTGGCTGGAAGCGCTCAGCATCGGAGTCCCAGCTGGCAGTGGCAGGGCACTGCTGTAACAGAAGCTCACAGCTCCGGAGTCCCAGCTGGCAGTGGCAGGGCAGTGCTGTAACAGAAGCTGTCATTACTGTGCTCAGGGGCGGCTCTAGACATTTTGCCACCCCAAGCATGGCGTCATGCCGTGGGGGGTGCTCTGCCGCTCGCCGGTCCCGCGGCTCTGGTGGACCCTCCATATCGTGCTTGCGGGAGGTCCACCGAAGCCGCGGGACCAGCGGACCCTACGCAGGCATGCCACCGAAGGCACCTTGCCTCCCGCCCTCCCGGCAACTGGCAGAGTGACCCCGCAGCATGCCGCCCCAAGCACGCGCTTGGTGTGCTGGAGCCTGGAGCCGCCCCTGACTGTGCTTCAAGCATCCTCTGATGCTAAGTCCTTCGATGCCAACTGAGGTCAACGATCCCAGGATGTATGTGTATGCGGTGCGGGGGGGCGGGGAGCACAGGGGAAATGACCACATTGGCTCATTAAGGAAACGGTTTGGGCAGGAAAGACCGACAGTCTGATGATTGCATCACTGAGCGACTCTGCTGAGAGCCAGATTCCACCCTCCCATCCCCCACTATGTCCTGGGGGTGCACAGGCCTCAGTGTATGATTGAGAAAATCATATCCGGTAGCTTAAGAGACAAACCTCCCAACAGCCCCCTCCCCCATGGCTCCTTTCCCCGATTCACCCTACCAGTGGGAAAATAAAGCCCCTTCACTAAGGGATGAAGTCATCTCCCAGGCCGGCTTTCGGAAATGCCCTTTGAACTCAGGACTCCGGTTGGGCAGGGAGGATCATGTTTCCTGACACTCCCTCCCCTGGGGAGGCAGGTTGCCAGGGAACAAACCTCCCCCTCCTCCTCCCCATTTTTCCCCATCCTCAGCTAGAGGATGGATTCTGGAGCTGGCTCCCACTCTCTGAACCAGATTCTGGTTCTGGCCCAGTGATGGAAGCCCATTGGCAAGTCTGGATACAGATCGGATCCAAACTGCACCCCACCCCCTGTCAGAAAAAAGGGTTCTGGATCCATCTGTGAAGTTCTGGTTCAGCCCACACTGAGAGATGCCTGAATTGCCAAGGCATCCTTGGGTCCAGCTTTGCACCCCGTTCTGGGGGGGTTCAGCCCCATGGTCTCACTGTAATGATATAAGTTGGAGGGTTGGTTCAAGAAATGCAGCAGGAATTCGGCCCAGGATCCAAATTATTGTGAACAGGGGCAGGGAGGGAGGGCATTTAGGTTTGGGTTGTCAGTGTCATGTCCTGTGTGTGTGATGGGAGGCGTAGGCCTGCTGGCAACTATATATATATAAGCTTGGTGTCCCTGTGTGTGAATTGCCTGGTGGTTGTTTTTTTACCTTGCTGACCATGTAATGACATTGGTGGCTGGACACTATGGTTGAGGGCACCCTAGCAACACCTGAAAATCATTGTGCCCACAGCCGAAATGCAGCCAGCTCTGGGGTGGGGCTTCCTTATTGAGGGGGAGAAGCCACTGAGCCTTGTAGGCAAATGATCATGTGGGACAGGAAATGAAAAACAAGGATGGGAATGAGGGCTGTAAGGCCAAAACTAGGGAATCCAGAAGGGGACGTGAAGCAGAGAACCCCAGACAGCACCTTAACGGAGTTCAAGGAGTCAGTGGTTGCAGCCCAGACGAACTCTGCCTAGAGATGTGGTGCAACAAGGAAATGGAAATAGGCTCTGAAGTCAAAGAGTACCCTCCTGTAGCACTTGCTCCACCTTGTCTGGCGGAAGCCATCTTGGCCGGTGTCAGGAGGAGGCTGAAAAGCAGGTCTTGTGGCCCCATGGGGCCATGGATAGGGTGTATAAGAAGATGCAAATAAGGGGGAAAGTGCAGCCAGAACCTCAGCTGGAGGTCCTGGAGGAGGCGAAGAGGAGCTGCCGCCTGGCATGCTCTACACAGATGTGCACCCGGGTCTCACTCTTGCCGCAGAAGGACCAGGTGTCAGGAGAGTCTGTAACGACAGCCAGACCCTCAGGTGCTGAGGACAGGAAGCAAAGAGCCACAGGTCTCCCTGCAGGGGGAGTGCTGGGCATAGACACACGGTGGTGGAAGCTGTTGCAGACGCACCAGGGGATCGTTAATAACCGCAGAGAGTTGGCCATCTTGGGGTGACCTCTTCTAAAATTTGACACTTCCAGCAGCCAAGCACCACACAAGGCGCAGCGCTCACCGCACAGGAAGAACATCTTCTTCTGAATCATCCTCACCACAGCTGACAGCCCTCTGGGGTTTCACTGGGGATATCCCAGCCAAACAGTAACCAAGCAGAACGTTGCATAGCTCCTGAGTCAGACCAGGGGAGGCAAGGGAAGGAGATACAGCAAGAATGGCTGGGGAAAATTTTGAGATTTTGGCAAAAAAATCAAAATTGGAAATATTTTGATTCAGAAAGGCACCACAAGACCTCATGGGAATTGTAATCCAGGTGCCTTGTGCCCCTGTTCTCCTCTATTGGCTAGACTTCCTATTTGGACTACATCTCCAATGATGCACCATGCTCACTCACCAAGAGGGAAGGAGGCTGTGTATTATGGTAGATACAAGGCTGCAGTGCCTCATGGATGTTGTAGTTTGGATGTGTCATGTCTCCATTCTCCTTTGAATGCCAGTTCCCCTGGTTGGACTACATCTCCCATGATGCACCATGGTCTCCCCTCTTGCCAAGGGAAGGCTGTGCATCATGGGAGATGAAGCCCAGCTGGGGAATGTGGCCCATGGAGGCGAATGGGAGCGCCCACACTACGACTCCCATGAGGCACTGCGGTGGCATTGCAAAATGGGAATATTCCCAGTGTGAGGTATTACATTTAAGAAAAAATTGGAATTTTTCAGTAGGAAGAAAAATGCTTTTTGTAAAAAACTGCGATTACTCAAAAAACTGATTTTCCCTTGAAAACCCCCCACCAATTTTGATGGAAAATTTCCAGCCAGCACTGGCTCTGAGCAGGACATGGCCCCAGAGCTCTGCAGAGATCCCTTTATTGTGAGGAACTGGACCCAGCACCCGGCCTCTGGCGTGAGGTCCCAGTTATTGACTCTGTTTCTGCTCCTTGGGAAGCGTGGCAGGGCCACAGCCAGCTTAGGCCCAGAATTTAGGTGGTAAAAACACCCGAGGCACCAGATTCTGATCTCAACCACACATTAGACGGGATCAAAATCTGAATGAGAAGGGCTATAAATCCTCATTCTTCAGAGCACGAACCAGCACCTGAGAGGGCTTGAGAAGGAAGCCGTTCCATTACTGGCCACATTAAGTTTCTTTCATCCTGTGACACATAGTATTGTCTGCTGTAGAAGACCAGAGACTGGATTAGGCAGATTGGACAGTGCCTATGTTCATGAAACAAAAGCATTATCCGGTCCCAGTAATATGTTACTTTTTGGAGAAAACGGGTGAAAGAAGAAGAAAAGGAGACTGAAACTGTCTCCCCTGTTGCACTGGTGACCATGTGGTAACACACTCTGATAGCACCCACGTGCAACATGTGCTTGTGTAACCCACACGGCACCAAGAACCTGCAAAATGAGGAACCTGAGCGTGTACCTAGAAACAGAAAGGGAAGATGACCAAGCATCATATCATGACCATGTCCCTTTTAATATTAATGCTTCAGATCAGAAGATTTGCCATCAGACCATTTGTCTATCAAATCCACTAGCTGGTTTCCAACAGTGGCTAGTGGTAGATATTTAAGATGCAAAGTAAGATGGAAAAGAAAATCCTCCTTAAGCCAAATAAATCTAGTCTCTCATATGGCAGCATATGGCCTTTGGATTCCTTCCTGACCCCTGCTGTGATCAGTTCATTCCCTGGAGCATGGTGGTTGCTACCCCTTGTATCATCATCATCTTTCTTTGTACAGCTTCAGCTGTCATCTTTGGTCATTAAATTATGTATCCCTTTATAAACCCAGCCCCTGTGAGTCACTCTTTGTTATCCCTCTGACACTGCCTTATTTCTGTAAGGGCGACCCCATTTTAAAATCCCACGTCAGGCCCCGGAAATCATGAGATTTTAAAAAATGATACATTTCAGGTGTTTTTTCTGTGCCTTCTGGGCTTTGAGCCATTAGGGGTCATAGTTCCCAGCTTCGACAAGGGCCAAAAACTTACTTTTTCTTTTAAATGAAAGCTGAGACTCTCTTGTGATAGACTAATAGAAATATAGGGCTAGAAGGGACCTCAAGAAGCCAGCTAGTCCATCACCCAATGCTGAGGCAGTGTTAAGTGTATTGTCAGTCATCACATCACTCCAGCAGCTGGGACTTTAAGGAGAAAAACAGGTATCACAAGACTTGCAATCAAGTCACAAGAGGTGGCAACGCTGCATTTGCATTACAATAGCATGTAGGTAGGGCCCCCACATGAGATCCGGGCACTGCTGTGCCAGAGTGCTGAATAGGGCAATTCCTGCCACCAAGAGCTCACAGTCGAAATAAAGCAGAACAAGTGGGGAAACTGAGGCACCGCATGATTAAGTGACTTGCCCCCAGTGGGATTCTGTGGCAGAACAGGGATTCTAACCCGCTCTCCTGAGTGTCCCTTAAACGCTGGGCCAGCCCTCTGCGCAGGGCCAGTGCAACCACTAGGCGAACTAGGCAGTGGGCTAGGGCAGCAGGTGGTTGGGGGCGCCCAGGGCTGTCCTTAGGAATAGGCAGCTGGGTAGGGCACCTGAAAGTTTGGGGCACCACTGGGTCTTAGTGTCCACCCTACTGGTTTTCCTATTCTTGTTCTGACCCTTCCTGCAGGCTCTGAGTCTTCCTGGGAAGGGGATCTAGTAGTTAACAGAAAGTCTCCAGTCTACCAGACCTATTAGCACAACACTGAAACTGTTAAAGAGCCATTCAAGGGGTAATGAAGACATTTAACAGGCATTTGCCACCCCCCAGGTATCTACTGTCAGTTTCTGAATATACTGACAAAAACAGTTGTGCATGGCTGTAGGGATGGCTGAGGGGTGAAAACATTATCTAAAGTTTACTCAGAACATGTCAGTCTACAGGACCTTAGTTTAAAATTTGCTTTAAAAATATTTCATTGGTGAAGATTATAAAATCACATCTCTAAAAAATCCTTGCATAGATTTTTAGCTGCACAATCATCTTTAACCTTGAATGCTTTGATCTTCAGACATATGGTTTTTTTAAATAAATTCTTCAAAAGACCACCCTCATCTAAAATACACATTTTAATTACTATAGTAAAAAAAATTACTTCCAAAGTCTTCCTGTCCTTTCTGTTCATCCATTTCTCCCTTCACACCCTCTCCCGTCCCCGCTCCCCACTGAAGGAAGCAACAGCCCTTTGCTTCCAGATAGCTGGACAAAGAGCTTCCCTTTCTTTACTTCTGACTATCTGATGAACTAGTTTTAAGCAAAATCAGTACCTTAGTAAGATACAAAATCCTTTGTTACGTCTAAAATCTTTGGAAATATCTTTTTTAAAGTTGATGAAATGTCACAAACCTGTGTATTGTTATGGAGATCACACATAGTAAATTAGAGTTCCCTTTTTCTGCAAGCAATGAACATTGTTATGACCACACTAAACCTCTGTGACTGATTAATTTAAAATAATGTCAGCTGCAGGAGCCCCCAGAAGGCAGCTCCTCCCTGCCGAGCTGCTGCAGTGGGGCCCGACAAAGCCAGTGAGGACTCGGGGGGGGGGGGGCCGTTGGGGAAGTGGGGGAGGGCTCATGGGGTGGGCTGTGCACCCTCCGGGGAGATCAGGGGGGCGGAGAACTTGGGGAGCAGCCCCTGGCACAAGCTGGGCTGGGCAGGCAGGCTGGCCCTGGGATTTTAAAGGCTCCGGATTTGATCCTCATGAACTGATTGTTCGGGAAGGGCAGAGGGACACAAGGTGGAAGATTGGGCCAATGGGGGGGACGCCAAAATATCCTTGCCGGGCCTGCCTTGCGTCAGAGATTTCACCACCCTCAGTGTTGAAAGTACAGCATTTCCTCCTAGGAAATCAGCCTTCCAGTTTCATCAGGAAGGCTTCCCATCTCGGGAGGCGCCTTAAAGGAAAGGGCAGGCCAGTCTCAATCTGACTTCCTGCTTGAATCCCTTCACAGCCATACCCACTTTGCAGGCTCCATAATCCTAGTCTCTTGTTGCATTGCCAGCGTCTGTAGAAGGCTGTCCGTGTGTCGAAGAACGCTATGGGCCTCAGGGCTTGCACAGTTGCCAGTGTGCCCATAGGCAGTGGAGTGAAGTGGTGGTTTCGTTGTGTTTGGGTCAGGAGGGGAGCAGGGGTGAGATTTGCAACCCCAGCATGGGGTGTTTTGGTTCTGTGGGTTTGGGGATTAAACAGAGAGAGAGGGGTGGCAGTCTTCCAAGGGTGTTGTCCCCACCACTTTCTACAGGGTTCTTAAAGATTAATTTTGCCACCGTTTGTCTCATGCAACAGGTGGAGTTTGGCACTTGATCTGGCTTGTGGAATGAAGGAGATCTCCAGTTGAGGCTGTGTGGGATGTGTCCCATGGAAACAAGCCCTCCCAGAGAGAGATTAGACCAAGGTTTAATTGTATGATAGGGTCTCGCCGGGTTGGTTGACTTAGCTGGTGGCAGTGAGGCCTAGGCAGGGCTCGGCTTCGCTCCCCCCTCGGGAGGTCATGTAGTTAATATTTTGGATTTCAGAAGGGAGTTCAGGTCTTGCAATGAATTTGAGAGTCCAGGACCCAAAAAGGGAGCAGAAGAGAAGAGGATGACATGAAGCCCCCTGGTAATCTTTGTAATCTGCTGATCTGTTTCTGGAAGAGTTTCCAGATGCATGGGACAGGCAAGCAGCACAGATCACTTCAGCAGAATCCTTGCTCGCCTGTTAGCACATATTGATCCAAGAGATCTTCGCACTTACAAGAAGTCAATATCATTCCCCCCATTTTAACAGCTGGGGGAAGTGAGATTGCAGGAGGAGTTGACTTGCCCAGACCAGTAGTGAGTGAGAACAGACAGTCCTTGCAGTCACTCCAGTTACTCTATCCCCTGGACACACCAGGAATAGAAGTCGTGTTGGGGTGGTCAGTAGTCTTGTATATGTGTTATTTTAATATCAGGATAGATCTGCCTGGCGTAGTAGATTGATAGCTCTGTTATCGGTTAGATCTGACGTGGGATGGGATAGGCTAGATACAGCTCGTATCGTGATAGATCTCGTATGGAAGAATGGGTGCAGTACAGCTCTGTATCGGTGATAGATTCTGTGTGGAGATGGCGTTAGATAACTAAACAGTCTGTTCGGATAGATCATGTGTGGAGATGGTACGCCAGATCAGCTCTGTATCGGATAGATCTGTGTGGAGATGGTAATAAACTAAGTCATGTATCTGGAACGGAATATGATCTGACAATGGGATGGGTTAGATAATATAGCTCATGTAATATGGTAAGGATAGATCTGCAAGGAGATGGGGCTAAGCTAGATACAAGACTCATGCTAATACGGAGAGAGATCGGTAGTGAGAGAAGACTGGGTAGTAATTAACCAGGCTCTGTATACGGAGAGGATATACTGTGTGGAGATGGCAGTCAAAGTAGCAGAGCTACAAGCTCTGTATCGGGATAGATCTGTGTGGGAAGGAAATAGGAGAATAGATGCCTAGATACCGCTCAATTGTATGGATATAAATCTGAAACTGGAGATGGATAGAGATAATCCAACTTCGTTTCTCGGAACTTTAATAATCGTTCATACACTGTGGAGATGGTAGGCTAGAATACACGCTCTGTTTATCGGGATAGATCTGAACAAACCTGTAGGATGGAGTATTAAGATAATATAGTACGGTATTGGACGGATAATCTGCATGGAGATGGTAGTAGATACAGTCTGTATCGGATGAATCTGTGTGGAGAATGGTTGACTAATATGTCGGGTATTGGGACGGATAGAATCTGCATAGCTGGATCTTAGATAACAGACTCTGTATCGGATATGATCATGTGTGGAGCATGAGGTAGAATAATACGCTGTGTATCGTGGATGATCTGTGTGGGAGATGGATAGAATAAAGACAGACTCTGATATCGAGAATAGAATCTGATGTGGGATGGTACAGATAGCTCTGTATCGGGATGCTCTGGATGGAGATGGGTAGCAGATACAAGCTGTATCGGGATAGATCTGCTGTTGAGGATGGTACTAGAATACAGCTCTGTATCGCGATAGATCTGTGTGGAGAGAATGGTGCCGATCAGCTCGTTGTATCGAGATAGATTCTATGTTTGAATGGGTAGCTAGTAGTCATGTACTCGGGTAGATCTGTAGTGGAGATGGGTGTAGTACAGCTCTGCTTATTGGGATGGTAGATTGCAATTGGAGATGGGTGCTAGATACGCTCTTGTGATTGGATGATAGATCGTGTATGGAGATGGGTAGCTAGATACAGCTCTGTATCGGGATAGATCTGTGTGGAGATGGGTAGCCAGATACAGCTCTGTATCGGGATAGATCTGTATGGAGATGGATAGCCAGACACAGCTCTGTATCGGGATAGATCGGTGTGGAGATGGGTAGCTAGATACAGCTCTGTATCGGGATAGATCGGTGTGAAGATGGGTAGATAATACAGCTCTGTATTGGGACGGATAGATCTGCGTGGAGATGGATAGCCAGATACAGCTCTGTATCGGGATAGATCTGTATGGAGATGGGTAGATAATATAGCTCTGTATTGGGACGGATAGATCTGTGTGGAGATGGATAGCCAGACATAGCTCTGTTCTGAGAATGAGAGACAGAGAGCGCCTCACTTTTCATTCCTAGATCTCAAAGTACAATGTAGCAGCCCCTGCTAAAATCTGTCCTTCAGACACGTGTTTTGCTCCTTGAGCAGGTGTTTTCCCAGGGGCATCCCCCTATCCTTCATTCTTTCCCACTGGGCATGTTTGCAAGAAATTGACACATTCGTTTCTTTTTTCCTTTTTGTTTTTCCTCAGTGACCTTGTTACCAGCCCTGGAGGCTGGCATGCTCTAAATGCACCAAGTGGGCACTGTGCCACAATAAGCTTCCCTGCCGCCTCCATCCCTATGCTTCTATCGATGTTGGCACCACACAGTGGCTCACCAGTTGGCATTGGAAACGGCTGGAGGTGGGTGGGATGGGATGGAATGAGGCCGGAGCTGCTAAGAGTCTGGGATGGGATTTTCTAAGGGAGTCAGGCACCTAACTTGTGTCGAATTTCAATAGCATTTAAACCTCTAATTTCCTAAGGCTTTTTGCACCATCTCAAGTTAGTGACTTCATGGTAGCTCCTAAAAGGCTATAACCAAGACCGAGGCCTCGTTATGCTGGATGCTGCATAGACAGCAAGGGAAGAGCAGCCCCTGCCACATGGATCTCACAGTCTAAAGAACGAGAGGGGAAATTGAGGCACAGAGTGGTGAAGTCAGCATAGAATCCAGGCCTCTTGAGACCCTAGTCCAGTGCCCTAGCCACTGGGCTATGCTGCCTCCTATAAAGTAGTTTAAACCTCACAACCCCCTGTAATGTAGATAAAGATTATTATCCCCACGTTCCAGATGGGGAAACTGAGGCACTGAGCTGGGATGTGACTCCCCCAAAATCACTCAGCAGGTCAGTGGCAGAGCTGGTGTCTCAAGCACAGAGTGTCCCCTCCCCAGACTCACAGCACGTCATCTGCAGGTGCCGGCTCAGTTTGGGGAAAATTTTCAACAAAATCAGTTATTAGTTTGAGTTAAACCCATCATGACAACCTCAAGCATCCCCCACAAGGCCACAGCAGGCTGCAGATCAAGCTGTGCCAACGCATCAGTCCAGAACGGTTGCTGAGGTTGCTTTTATTATACATAGCAATAGCCCCTTGAGGCCCCAATGGAGATCAGAACCATATTGTGCTAGGGACTGCACATCCACATGGTGAGAAAGTCTCTGCCCCAAACAGCTGACAATCAAAAGAGACAAATGGTGTCAGGGGAAACTAAGGCACACAGTGGGGCACTTGCCCAAGATCACCCAGCAGAGCCAGGAAGAGAACCCAGGTGTCCTGTGTCCCAGTCCAGCATGCAGTGACAAGAGCCCTGAACGTGGGATGAAGGTATTGCATTCTGCATGTGTTTCTCACCTTGGAGGCAGAAGGAGATTCTTAGCGATGGTGAATGCTCTGTCGTTCGCATCAAGCATGTCTGGGCTTCGCTAAGAGGTGTCCCATAACTCAGCATTCCCTTGCTGTCTAAGGCTTGACTGGGGGAATGTTGTGCTTACCTAACCGACTGCCCTTTCACGGGCTAGTTTTGTTTGTGGAATAAGAAGGAAATGAGGATGAGAGGGCAGGTATAGCTCAGTGGTTTGAGCATTGGCCTGCTAAACCCAGGGTTGTGAGCTCAATCCTTGAGGGGCCATTTAGGGATCTGGGGCAAAAATCTGTCTGGGGATAGGTCCTGGGTTGGACTAGATACCTCGTGAGGTCCCTTCAAAGCCTGATATATTCTGTGAAGAAACAGCCCAGAAGAGGTACCTGATAGGTTATAATGTGGCCTAGTGGTTAGGGAGCAGTCTGGGGCTCAGGACACCTAGCTTCTATTCCTGGCTCTGTCACCAACCTGGGGCAAGTCACTTTTCCTCTCTGGGCCTCTGTTTTCCCTGCCACCCTTTGTCCCTTTTGATGGTCAGCACAGCAGGGCTACCATCATAGCTGGAATAGAAACAATTTATACCAAAGTAAAGAGGGTAAACTGAGGCACAGAGGGGGATGTGACTTATCCAAGGAGATGCAGCAAGGTAGTGTTGGAGCCAGGAACAAAGCCCAGGAGTTCTGACTCCTAATGCCCTACTCTAAGCACCATACCCCCAGAAGAGCTGCTAACAGAACCCAGGGGTCCTGCTGCCCAGTCCCCTGATCTAACCACTGAAAAACACTGCCACCCTTATCATAAAGAGGTGGGCTATCATAAGAGAGAGATGGGCTACTACCTCGCAGGTCCCTCGGGTTAGCCCTCAACCCACACCCACTCCCTCGGGGTGCCCCCCCCAGTCCATTCCACTTTCCTGGGATAATTATCTCTTTATTAGACACACAGATCGCCCAGCCTCGGTTGCCAAGTTTTGTTCTATGGCTGTGGGACTTGTAATGCCACTAGCCAGGTGGGCTGCAGACATAACCATGAGACCCTGGGTGAATCTAAATACACACAAAACTCATGGCTGGCTGGTTCTCCTGCTCCTCTGGCTCAAGAGGGCTCTGATGATCTAAGGATTGGCATGGACACGGGGTGAAGTGGGCACTGGGAGAGGGGTAAAGGGAGGGTGTCTGGGTACTGAGTCTATGGGGTACCAGGATGTTGAATGTCTTGGCCTAGGACCTCAGAGGGGCCTGGGCTTTTGCAGGGCTCCTTATGTGCGTCACTGCCATGTGCCCAGCAGCACTCTTGTTGCCATGTGCTCAGTGCCCTAGCACCTGTGCCACATTGGTGCAGGATGGGCAAACAGGGCCCTTCCCCCCTTGCGATCCTCCCCTCTCCCTGCATGCCTGTGCCATCCTGTTTGGCCAGCCTCAGCCCACCTCCCAGAGGGCAGGGGCTATGGAGAGGAGGGGGGGCCCCTGCAATTCCGGGAGGAGGCGCAGGCAGAGTGCGGGTGCTGCCCAGTGCCCTGTGGATGCAGAGGGGGCTAGTCTCCAGGGGCACCAAGCGAGATCCCATGGCTGGGGGGGGCGGGGGGTGCTGGTAATTCCCCACCTCACAGCACCCAAAGGGTTAAACTCACCTATGAGCGGAGTCTCCCCCCCCCCCCATCCGGACGGGAGGGGCGGATCCCCCGGCCCAGGGATGAGCTCAGGGCCCCACTCTGCTCACCTTGGCTCCTGCCTGCCCAGGGATGACATCAGCACGGGGGCTACCTGCGGCAGAGGCGGGCGCCGGCGCAGCCCATTGGCTGGCTCCCCGGTGGGGGCGGGGCTGGGCAGAGGTTGCTTCACTGGCAAAAAAAAAAGGGGGGGGGGGAGGCTTTGTGGAGGCGGTGCAGAATCAGAGCGAGGGAGCAGCCAGCAGCACATGGAGGGGAGGCAGAGAAAGGGGCAGCGTGCCAGAGAGAGGAGAGAGCTGCATGGGGACGGCCGGGGAGACAGACACACAGACAAGGTGGGTGAGGTAATAGCTTCTATTGGACCAACTTCTGCCTGGGAGAGAGATCAGCTGGGAACTGCCCGGAGCTGCGGGTCCTCAGAGTCCACAGCACCCAATAGGGAGATGTGCCTGGGGAGAGAGAGATGTGGGGGGTGTATGGAGATAGATAGGTAGGCATGGGGATAGATAGAGGGGGGTGTATCGAGATAGACAGGCAGGCATGGGGATAGATAGATGGGGGGGTGTATGGAGATAGATTGGCAGACATGGGGATAGATAGAGGGGGGGTGTATGGAGATAGATAGGCAGGCATGGGGATAGATAAATAGAGGGGGGTATATTGGGATAGATAGGCAGGCATGGGGATAGATAGATTAGATAGAGGTGATGTATGGAAATAGGCAGGCATGAGGATAGATAGAGGGGGTATATGGAGATAGATAGGCATGAGGATAGATATCTAGATAGATAGAGGGGGTATATGAGGATAGACAGACAGGCAGAGGGATGGGTTGATAGATAGAGGAGGTATATGGGGATAGACAGACAGGCAAGGGGGTGGGTGGATAGATAGAGGGGATATATGGGGATAGACAGGCAGGGTGGTGGGTGGATAGATAGAGGGGATATATGGGAGTGGATGGATAGATAGAGGGGGTATATGGGGATAGGCAGGGTGATGGGTGGATAGAGGGGGTATATGGGAGTGGGTGGATAGATAGAGGGGGTATATGGGGATGGATAGATAGAGGGGGTGTATGGGGATAGGCAGGGAGATGGGTTGATAGATAGAGGGGGTATATGGGAGTGGATAGATAGATAGAGGGGGTGTATGGGGATAGGCAGGGAGATGGGTTGATAGAGGGGGTATATGGGGACAGGTAGAGGGAGTGTATGGAGATAGCATATGGAGAGAGAGAGGAGCAGAGCTTTATAGTAGCCCCAAGGAGAAATCCCAGCGCTGGGGACACGCTGGGAAGGAAATAAACAAAGCCAAGGCAAAGGGCCACGTGAGGGCGCCGGGACGGCACCGCAGCACCCAGCTGGCGAGGGTGGGATCGGGTGGGGAGAAGAGAATTGGGCTGGAGGGGGGGGGAGGAAGAGGGCTCCCCAGGGCTGGCTCGCTGTTCCCTCTGCGGCTGGTGACAGGTGAGTGGAGTGAGTCATTTCCATGCAGCTTGAGCTCCTGGCTGGGGAGGGAGGCAGCAGGTGGGGTTGGGGGGTGATGCTTGGGGGGGGTAGCCCCCCAGTTTGGAGCAGTTCCCTGGGAGAGGAGCGGGAACCCCAGGATGGCTGATCTGTTTGCTGAGGGCCCCCGTGGGCAGACTGTGCCTGGGCACGGGGGATCAGTGGCTGGGAAATGCCAGGCGGGGGCACAGGGCATTCGCACCTGTTGGTTTGATGTGTGCGGTGCTGAGAGGACACCAGACCCACCTGGCCTGGCACAGGGCTCTGCCAGCCCTAGGTCATCGCTCATAAAGGGGCTGCATTGCGGGGGTGGGGGGGGAGGAGGGGAAGTGTGATGGGGGGCAGGCAGGAGTCTGGGCACTGGGGTGAGGGTATGAAGGGATCTGGCACTGGGGTGAGGGGTGCAGGAGGGGCAGGGTGGTGAGGGGTTTGAAGGAGTCTGGATATCAGGGTGAGGGGTGCAGGGGGTATTGGGGGGAGGGATGCAGCGGGTATTGGGGTGAGGGGTGCTGGAAGGATCTGGCACTGGAGTGAAGGGTGCAGGAGGGGCAGTGTGGTGAGGGGTTTGAAGGGGTCTGGATATCAGGGTGAGGGGTGCAGAGGGTATTGGGGTGAGGGGTGAAGGGGGTATTGGGGTGAGGGGTGCTGGAAGGATCTGGCATTGGATGAGGGGTGCAGGAGGAGTCTTGCATTGGGTGAGGGGTTTGGGGAGTGTTCAGCACTGGAATGAGGGGTATGAAGGGGTCTGGGTATTATGTTGGGTATCAAAGAGATCTGGTATTGAGGTGAGGAGTAAGAAGGGATCTGAGTATTGTGCTGAGAGGTATCAGAGGGTCTGGCATTGGGGTGAGGGTACAAGGGATATTGGGGTGAGGGGTACCAGAGGTTCTGGCATTGGGGTAAGGAGTGCAGGGCGTGTTGGAGTGGGGGTGCAGGAGGAGGTTTTGGGTGAGGGATGCAGAAGGTCTGCAATCCCCTCACTGAATCTTCTCTTACCCAATATTGCAGTGACCCAAATAGGTGCAGACAGACAGACTGACCATGGGCTCAGATGGGTCCATGTCCCTCTCTGCACATCCCCAGCAGAACACCCATATCCTGCCCCCACTGCCACCCCCCCAGACCCATGTTAGCCAGGCGTCAGTACTGGACATTTCATGCTGGACTGGTTCCCGTGTGTGACTGAGCCCAGGACCTACTGACCCACTGAGGGGGGCTGCTCTGTTCCTTACCGGCATGGCCTGCCCTGCTGGCGGGGGGTTCTGCGCAGCTGTCACTCCAGAATGGTGACGGCAGACAGACATGGGGCCAGAGTTACCCCGGGGGGGGGGGGGGTGCTTCAGCCAGCGCTCGTGCACTGGGGCGGAGTGGTGGAATGGATCAGCCCATCACAATCCGCACTGGACACCTGCTTACTAGATAGAGATGGACACATTGGACAGGGTTAGAATCACAGAAAGGGGAGAAGGAATGAGGGGGTCTGTTTCGGGGTGTGCAGGAGACAGAGCAAAATAATATCACCTGGACAGTCCAGCCAAATGATGGTTAAGGGGGATGAGAGTGAGATTATCTATCTATCTATCTATCCATCCCCAGCTCTCCTCTCTAAACTTCCTCAGTATATCTACATCCCCATGCCCCCAGTGGTCATTATTTGAAGGCTGTGAGCATCCAGGAGAGAGAGAGAGGAGACCTGACACTCACTATAAGGGGGTGATAAGGAGCCCGGGGCGGGGGGGTGTTTACAAAGGGGGAAATGGAGCATTGGTTATGGAGAAGTGGGATTGGCCTAGCTGGGGAAGTTCCTTCGCTTGGGGCATTTGAAGCCAGGCTAGGGGGAGTTAAGCCAAGTTCAGTAGGGAAGGGCACTGCTTGGCTGGGGGTGGGGAGCCTGTCAGGATTTCTGGCCTCCAGGTTCCCTCCCAGGCTCTAGTTGTGACCCCAGTTCACAATGTGTCACCGTGCCCTCTTCCAGGCCCCGATGCGCCACTCACACTAAGCCGCATGTGCTGCCCCAAATGTCAGTCAGCAGCCTCAGGGAGAGACATACCCACATGGAGTCTCGCTGGGGTGGCCCAAAGCCTAGCCTAATTTGCATACAGGTGGCTTGCCAGCCAATCACAAGCCCGGCTGACAGCCATTGGCTCACCCTATGTGGAAAGGGAGTGGCAGGTGCATTGCCTGGGAGCTGGGGCATGGAGGGGGAGACTGGGAGGATCTGGCCCAAAGATGGCTGAAGGCTCTGATCTCCTTGGGCTCCGAGTCCCATATGCTGCTCCGAGCCAACATCCCCTCCTGTCAGCCCCAAGGGAGCCCAGGGTCAAGTGAGCCAGTTTCCAACCTGACTCGTGCATCGTCCGTAGAGTCATGGCTGGATCCTCCCCGCAGGTGACAGGTGTCACAAACAGGATGATCTCGAGCTGGGCCCAGGAGTTGCTGGGAGGGGCACGAATGGGGCAGGATCCCGCTGCATCCACTCTGCTGTCTTGTAGCCCCGGGGAGTCAGGAAGCTGCCACTGCTCTGCTGGGAGGTCGATTGCCTTGATGTGTCATTGCTGGAGGATTTTGCAGCCAGGCTGTAGTGGCAGATCAAGGTATGGACAACATGTGCCCTGCGACTCCATCACCTGTGGTGCAAGCTGGTATAAGACCTTTCCCCTGCCCTGGTTTCACCATGTCATTACTCATCGTCTGATTGGTCTATTTTTAGACCCTAAGCACTTGATAGCAGGGAACCACGTCTATAAAGTGCCCTGTGCGACCTCTTTAAATTATAGGAATCTCCCCCACCCCCAGCTGTGGTGTGGGTGGGATGAGTCCAGGAAGCACCACACAGCCAGCACCTTCCATCTGAGGATCTCATAGCACTTTGCAAAGAGTAATTAATTTAGCCCCACCAGCTCAGAGCATTATCCTCACATAACAGATGGGGAAACTGAGGCACAAAGTTTTCCCCCCTCCCCCAGAGAGAATAGAACTCAGGAATCCTGATGCCTAGCCCTGTGCTTTAGGCTCATGCTCCATCCTTCCAGGACTGAGACTAGAAACCAGATATCCTGAGTCCCAGAATCTGGGTCTAACCACTGCTCTATCACCCCCTCCCAGAAGCAGGAATTGAACCCAGGAGGGCTGATTCCTGGACCTATGCTTTAAACCCAAGACTGGCTTCCTTGTCCTCCAGCAGGCTGGGGGAGTTAGCAAGCCCCTAAGTTACCCCTGGAGCCCAGTGTGGGGAATTAACCCGGTGTGGGCCAAGCAGCTTTCAGTTTTGATGTCATTTGCAGAGAGAAGCTTGTCAGCAGGCTCAGTGAGGGAGAGCAAATGCAGGAAACAATCCCCTTTGACCCGGCCTTTTGGTGACCCATTGGCTATCACGCCGCCCCCTTTCCCTGAATGAGCCAGACCTGCCTGAGACAGGGTCAAGGCTCGCAATGTGCTTGTAAGGGTCTGTAACGATGGCAGGGTGAGACAGGTGTCTTGAGGTGTAAAGAAAGAAAGAAAGCATCCATCCATCCATCCATCCCCATATCTATCTATCTATCTATCTATCTATCTTTCTATCCTCATACCCCCGCCCTTGTTCCCCCACTCCCTCTGCCTCCACTGGATCTATCTAGTGATCAATATGGGATTTCAATGCACAGCTGCCATTGAAATTCACTGGGATTTGTGTACCTAACTCCCCTAGCCTCTGTGGACAACCTCAGCCTCCCTGTGGATTGTCTCAACAACAGGATCCCTGATATTGCTCATCGGATTTATACTGAGAGTTACCATCATGGGTCCCTCCTCCCGGCACTTGGTGGTCCTGAGCAGCTGCCCCTGTCTGCACCGGCCCTTGTGGGGCAGGGGGGCAGTGGTGGCCTTACTGTTCTGGTCAATGGCTGGGTTTGGAGGGTGTGGGGGGGTATCAGCTCCAGCCTGGGCGATGCTGGTCCCATCCGGTGACTGCTGAAGAGGTGACGTGGCATGGCCTGTGGTGAGGGCTTCCCCTGCTACCTCAGGGAGGGAAGCAGCCAGACAGGGCTGGTTCCTGGTTCCCGCTCAGCCGCCTGATTTCCCGGGAAGCCTGCTGCGCTGCATGCTCAATGAGCTGAACTCTGGCACCTGTGTGGGAGAGAGCCTGGCACAGCGTTGCCATCTCCCACTGCAACCTCGGCTGTCCACAGGGCATGGGGGTGCGCGCACACACTGAGACACAGCTACACACACACACAGCTACACCCCGACACACAGCCACATCCACCCTGACACACAGCCACACAGAGAGCTATGTACACACAGCTGTACACATAGCTACACCCTAATACACAGCTACACACACATAGCTACACCCTGACATACAGCTACACACACATGGACACACAGACAGCTACTCACACACAGCTATGCTGACACACAGGTACAGACACATAGCTACACACAGAGACACCGACACAGTTACACACAGAGACACACACAAACAGCCACACCCTGACACAGCTACATATACACAGACACACAGTTACTCACAGAGCCACAACACACACAGCCACACCCTGACACAGCTATACACACACAATTACACACAGAGCCACACCCTGACACTGCTACACACAGAGACACACACACTCTGACACACAGCTACACAACACACAGAGCTAGGCATAGACACAGTTACACACTGACACACAACTACACAGACAGAGCTCCACAGCTACGAACACACACAGCTACACGAACACAGCTACCCGCACACACATACTCCCATGAACACATGCTCGGGGGCACTGCGCTGGAGGGCCAGCTGCAGGGAAAGATCCTGAGATGCACAGGCTCCAGTCGCTTGGGCTGGGGACACACGCTCCTCCCCACCCCCCTGCAGATGTGGTGCCAGCACGATGGTGCTCCAAGGGTGCATCTCACACCTGGGCACTAGTGCCCGGAATCATTGCCAGACCTGAGTCAAGCCCCTGATGCCCCAACCACTAGGCAACACTGCCAGGAATCTTCCAACATGGCCTCTCCCCCAATGCGGTGGGTCTGTAGTATTAACTGTCAGTCCCAGAGGGGGCCGGGACCTGCCCAGCTAGAGGCAGGGACATGGCAAGGGACCAGCCAAGGGGCAGGTCGGGGATTTCAGCACCTTGGAGAGAGCTCGGGCTGCTGCTCCTGGGTGAGTCCGGCAGGGACTCAGGCAGGAGCAGAGAAGCCAGCAGCTCCCTGCCCTCTCTGGCCATGCGATCGCACACCAGGGCGCTCCTGGGCTGTCTCCCTCGCGACACCGACACCGCCTTTCCCATGGGTACAGTCAGTGGGAGGCGAGGTGCCTTCTCCTCGGGCATGCCTGGTATGTTCAGTAGCATGGTGGGTGCCGTCCACTTGGGGATGCTGGCAAATCCAGCCCCATGGCAGGTGCCCAGAAGTGGAGCGAGCAGGTGGGCGTTGAATACACCTGTTTGCTCCCAAGGAGGCTACGATTTCCAGTGGGATCTTATTCACAAGGATATTTCTTCCCCTCCAGGCCCTGTCTCCCCCAGGCCCTGCCAGGGACGCCCATCGACCGCCAGCCCAAGGGGTGCGGGGGCTGCTGATGCCCAGAGCCCGCCATGGCCTGCCTCCATGATACCCGGACCCCCTCCCCGTCCTTCGCCAGCTTCAACACCATCCTGACGGAGAGCTCCCTCCGTAAGCTGGACCCCGACGCCTCGGACTGCACCCCCGAGAAGGACCTGACGCCCACGCAGTGCGTGCTGCGGGATGTGGTGCCCATCGACGGGGGCGGCCACAGCCCCACACCCAGCGAGGAGACGCGCGACCAGTTTGCCAACAGCGTCCTGCAGCTGCACGAGCACGAGGCCGGCGGGGGAGCCGGGGCAGGGGCTGGGAACCCCGAGGTGCGGCACGCTCGTTACCACGCCGACCAGGTCCGGATCCACTGCCAGACGGGCAGCGGCTTCCTGGAAGGGCTCTTTGGCTGCCTCAGGCCTGTCTGGACCATGATTGGCAAAGCCTACTCCACCGAGCACAAGCACCCGCAGGAAGGTGCGTGGCCCTGGGTGTGGCAGGGAGGGACCTTAATGGAACCTGGGCAACAGGCTGTAGGAGCTGGCCTGGCCTGGCCTAGTGACCAGCTGGGGGCGCTGATGGGCTGCTCCAGCTCTAGGTTGGATACTGATCTGACCTGCGCCAGGGCTCGATCAGGAGCAGCTCCATGAAGTCATTGGGCCTGATCCTCCAGCTGGTGTAAATCAGCAGAGCTCTGTGGGAGTCACTGGGCCAGATCCCCAGCTGGTGTAAATCAGGAGCAGCTCCATGAAGTCATTGGGCCCGATCCCCAGCTGGTGTAAATCAGAAGAGCTCTGTGGGAGTCACTGGGCCCGATCCACAGCTGATGTAAATCAGCAGAGCCCCATGGGAGTCACTGAGCCCGATCCCCAGCTGATGTAAATCAGCAGAGCCTCATGGGAGTCACTGAGCCCGATCCCCAGCTGGTGTAAATCAGCAGAACCCTCTGGGAGTCACTGGGACCGATCCCCAGCTGGTATAAATCAGCAGAGCCCCCTGGGAGTCACTGGGCCCACTGGTGTAAGGTGTCTGTCCTGTCCTGCCATTAGTCACAGCGGGGCTCTGTCTCCCTCTAGTGGCTGGATCATGTAAGGTGGTTTCTGAGACTGCTCTTGCAGCCAGCTGAGCCACGCTGGCTCGTGCCTATGGAATCCGGGGGTCCGTGTTTGATCCCAGCTGCCCCCCAGGGCATCGCTGAAGGCCATGCTAGGACAGTGCTGCTCTCAGTGTCGATTCAGAGTGTCCTACAGAGCCCCCCAGGGAACAGAGGGAAGAATCTTGCCCCATTGGAATAGTTACAGGCTGGTCCCTGGCCCCTACCATCCCCATGTGCTCAGCTTTGTCTCTGGCTGAAATGCAGCCACCTCTGAGGGGGAGACACAGCAGCTGTTTAACCTGCCAATGACCTGCAGCAGTCCAGGGTGGGAAGAGAAGATGCAGGACGGCCTGTTCCCGCGAATCTCCCGCCAGGGAGAGGGGATGAGATATAGGGGGCACAGAATGGAATCCTCCAAGCCAGGGCTCTGGGGTGAATTCCCCAGCTCTTGAGGCGAGTACCGAGGTCTGTAAGGGCAGGGCCTGTGGTCGGCATCTCCCCGGGAGGTGGAGAAGGAGGAAAGATTAGATGTGGGGAAATATCAGCTCCCATGAAGTCTCTCTTCCAGAGTCTAGCTCTACCCAGTCTACATCCCCTCACAGCTCTGGCCCTCCCTGCCCAACCAGCCCTGCTCCCATCCCTCGCTCCAGTTCTGCCCAGCTGGGCTCCTCGCCAGGCCTCTTGCGTCTGTGGCTGGAGTCAGACGAGGGGATGGGAGGACAGGGATGGAGGCTGGGCTGGCCCCGAGCCCAGGCTGGAGTGGGGGCTGCTGGCAGCATTCTCTCAGCATGGCCCTGCCACTGGCTTCCCTGCAGCAGTGAGCACGTCGGCAAGCGTGAGTGGGTGTGAGCGAGCATGACGAGTGGGTGAGCCTGGGAGTGTTTGTGTGTAAGCATGTACATGTGAGCGTGTGCCTGAGTGTGTGTGTGGGGGGGGGGGGGAGTGTGTGCATGCAAGCCTAGGAGCGTGTGCCTGGGAGTGTGTGTGAGTATGTATGGGTGAGTGTGTGTGCTTGTGAGCCTTGGAGTGTGTGTATGTGGGAGCGTGTGCCTGAGTGTGTGTGTGAATATGTGAGCATGTGCATGGAAGCGTGTGTGTGTGTGTGTGTGTGCATGTGTCTAGGAGTGTGTGCATGTGAGCCTTGGAGTGTGTGTATGTGTGAGTGTGTTCCTGAAAGTGTGTGTGTGTGTGAATGTGTGTGTGTGCCTGGGAATGTGTGTGAGTGTGCATGAGTGTGTACATGTGAACATGTGTGTGTGCCTGGGAGTGGCTGGGTGCCTTTCTGAAAGTGGCAGGGTGTGTTAGTGTGCATGGAGGATGTGATCATTTTAGTGTGCATGCACCTGTGTGTCTGTGTGTGCAGCTGTGAGTGCCTGCACATGCCTGCATATGTGTTAGTGAGTGAGCGTGCAGAAGGCGTGCACCTGGCACACCGTGGGCAGCTCCCCCTGGCCAGGCAGCCAGCTGCCCCTGTTTGGTGGCAGAGCCAGCTCCGATGCTGTCAGCTCCGAAAGAGCCGGGCCAGGACGTCTGATCCATGACAGTGAACCCCCACTCCTACGAATGCACCCGAAGGCCCTGATCCTGCGCAGACAGGGAGATCCCAGGGCAGGGGGGCGCTCTATGTTTCAGTGAGGGGGGGTGTCACGGCTTGTGTCTCCAGGTGGAGCTGTGTCCATGGCTGTGTGCAGCTCCCTGGCCCACTGGGCCTTGTGCTGAGCCCCATCGGGGGAGCAGCCTGGGCCCCACAGCACGAGGGATTCCGCTGGGACACGTGTTTGCAGCAGGCCACTCTAGCGGGGTCTGGGGCCTGCAAGATACCAAAGCCCTGGCTAGGGCCTGCCCCACACCCTCACGGGTTCTGGCCTGTCACAGAGGCCGCAGCTCAGAATGGAGAGGGGCTGGGTCACACTGGCCCTGTCAGCTCTGCTGGGATGGGGTCACAACTGCCACAAGGAGGGAAGCAGGAGAGAACAAAAGTGCACTGCTGGAGTTGACAGATGTGCAAGAATTGTGCACGCACACTCACGTGTGTGCACATGTGTGTACACATGCACACTTGTATACATGCACCCATCCACACATGAACTCACACATGCTTGCACACACACACTAACCACAACCCAGGGACTTGCCTGCGGGTTTTAATCACCCAGATGTTCCTTTTTCTCTTTCTGTCTGCTGGCGGTCTCACCCGAAGTGGAACGTGTGGACTCAAGGCTGTGCCCAGAGTAGTGATGGGGACATGCCCACAGGGAGAGAATCTGGATTCTCCTGTTCCACAAGCACCTGCCATTGGAGCAGGAGACTCTCCATCGCTTAGCAGGGTAGGGCCTATGGCACACAGCAGGGCAGTGCTGATTCCATCCAGCAGAGGGTGGCAGTGCTCCCTCCCCAGACACAGAGTTGCAGGTTCACTGCGGTCACACTTATGACCCAAGAAAGCTGGGAGCCGCTCTGCCTCAGCTTGGCAGGTGCCTGGGTGGGGAGGGGCACCAGGTCTTGCGATCCCCTCACCTGTGGCTGTTTGGTCCTGATTCCTGGGAACTGATTCTGCAGAGAGTCACTAGGGAGTGGTGCCCAGGGCAGGTGGCACTGGCTCTGGGACTCACCCCTGCCCCATCCCTCCAGACACGTGGGAGGTGCCGTTTGAGGAGATCCTGGACCTGCAGTGGGTGGGCAGCGGGGCGCAGGGCGCTGTCTTCCTGGGGCGCTTTCATGGTGAGGAGGTGGCGGTGAAGAAGGTGCGAGACCTCAAGGAGACGGACATCAAACACCTGCGCAAGCTCAAACACCCCAACATCATCACCTTCAAGTGAGTATGGGGGAGGGGGCTCCTCAAACAGGGGGAGAGGGCCCTCAGCTCCCCCTCAGCATCCACCTAGGGTACACAAAACCCAGAGCACGCCTCCCATGTATCCACAGTAATGCACACGCATGGGATGCAGGGTCTGTGGCCTTGCCAGGCTGTGCCCACCCCCACTCCCCATTTGCACCCCATTGTGTCTGGGCATGCAGTGGTGCCCGCTCTCTAGGAGGAGCTCTCACCTTACAGCTGAGGCCAGAATGGGTGAGGGGCGCAGGGTTCCCTGGGAGGGGCAAGGCCGGGATGTCCCCACTATGCCCAACTAGACAGGCATCTCTGCCCAGCTGGCACCATCTGTTCCTGGCCCTGAGGAGGTGCCACCTCCTGCCCGGCTGGTTCCTACCCAGCCCTGCTGTCCTTCCCCTCAGGGGCGTCTGCACCCAGGCTCCTTGCTACTGCATCATCATGGAGTTCTGCGCCCAGGGGCAGCTGTATGAGGTGCTGCGAGCCGGGCGCAAGGTCACCCCCTCCCTGTTGGTCGACTGGTCCATGGGCATCGCAGGTGGCATGAACTACCTGCACCTGCACAAAATCATCCACCGTGACCTCAAGTCACCAAAGTAAGTGGCAGCGACGGGAGCTAGTGGGGGGTGAGGATGGGCATGGGGCCTGCAGAGGAATGAGGGGCACAGATGGACATGGGTCCTGCAGGGGAGGGGGCACAGATGGGCATGGGGTCTGCAGAGGAATTGGGGGCAGGGTGGGGCATGGGGCCTAGAGGAAAGCAGGGATGCACATGGGATCCACAGGGGAGGGGGCACCCCCTAGGTAAGGGCAGAGTCACCAGCTAGCGCTCTGAGACCCATCACCCCCACCCCCAGCCTGCGCGAACCCGCCCATCTCTTCCCTCTGCTGGTGAGTGCAGGGGATGCAGCCTGATCTATCTCCAGCATGAGCCATTCCCAGCCTTGCCAAGAGGGGAAACCCCCCACCCCCCACTTTGCTCCCTGGGGGGCCTCCAAGGACCCACCACCTGGGGTGACAAGAGGCCTCAGGGACTGCCCCCTGCTGATGGAGGGGCTAGCACACAGCACTGTCTCCTGCTGGTGGAGGGGATAGCACCCACCACCCTGCAATGCCCCCTGCTGATGGAGGGGATAGCATCCAGCACTGCCCCCTGCTGGTGGAGGGAATAGCACCCACCACCCTGCAATGCCCCCTGCTGATGGAGGGGATAGCACCCAGCACTGCCCCCTGCTGGTGGAGGGAATAGCACCCACCACCCTGCAATGCCCCCTGCTGATGGAGGGGATAGCACCCAGCACTGCCCCCTGCTGGTGAAGGGGATAGCATCCACCACCCAGCACTGCCCCCTGCTGGTGGAGGAGATAGAATCTCCTACCCTGCAATGCCCCTTGCTGATGGAGGGGATAGCACCCAGCACTACCCCCTTTTGGTGGAGGGGATAGCACCCCCCCTACCCATGCTGACCCCCTCTGCTCCCCACCCAGCATGCTGATCACCTACGATGACGTGGTAAAGATCTCGGACTTCGGCACCTCCAAGGAGCTGAGTGATAAGAGCACCAAGATGTCCTTCGCTGGCACCGTGGCCTGGATGGCCCCCGAGGTCATTCGCAACGAGCCCGTCTCAGAAAAGGTCGACATCTGGTGAGCATGGGAGTCTGGGTGGGGAGGGTTGGGGGGAAAGGTGTGGGGGGGTCTCCGAGCCCATGGCAGGGACTGGGGTGGGGTTCGGGGTTGGGAGGGCTCCTGGCCTAGGGCAGGAACAGGGGGCAGGGGTGGGGGCAGAGGAAGAGATGAGGGTAGGACTTGGGTTGGGAGTTACATCCTCTGCAATGGGGTGGGGGCAAGGGGATCCTGGGAAGAAGATGGGTCAGGAAGGGAGCTGGACTCTAAAGGGTTACAGTGCCGCAGTTTCCTTGCTCACAGCCTCTGCTCCTGCCCTGCAGCACATTGAGGTCCTAGCCAGGGTGGGATTTGAAGGGGGATTTGGGGAGGGCCCACAGAAGTACAAGATCTCGGGCAGCTGGAGGGGTCAGTGGGGGGCAGGCGTGTTTTGGAGCTGCGGGAAGCTTGTCCATGGATTGTAGACTTCTCCCTGGCCTGGCCTGGCCACCAGCGGACGTGGGGGGACAGGGGACACCCTGCTGGATCCAGATGATCTTCCCAGGCTGGCACCAGCTCCTCCTTTCCCCATCACCCGGTGCCTTGGGAGGTATGAGGGAAGAGGAGGGGCTGGGAGGGAGAAGCTGATTCTGGCACCCCCCACTACTGGAGAGCTCCCCACATCTGCTGACACGTCCCCCCCAGGTCCTTCGGGGTGGTACTGTGGGAGCTGCTGACAGGCGAGATCCCCTACAAGGACGTGGATTCCTCGGCCATCATCTGGGGCGTGGGCAGCAACAGCCTGCACCTGCCTGTGCCCTCCGGCTGCCCCGACGGCTTCAAGGTCTTACTGCGCCAGTGCTGGTGAGTGCCCCCAGTGACCCCCCAATGACCTCCCAGTGCGGGTGAGTGCCCCCAGTGACCCCTCCAATGACCTTGCAGTGCTGGTGAGTGCCCCCAGTAACCTCCTAATGACCTTCCAGTGCTGGTGTGTGTCCCCAGTGACCCCTCAATGGCCTCCCAGTGCTGGTGAGTGACCCCCCCGAGTGCTCCTCCAGTGTTGGTGAGTGCCCCCAATCCCCAGTGATCCCCAGTGCCTGTGACTGACCCCAGTGACCCCTCAGTGACTCACCTTCCAGTGCTGGTGAGTGCCCCCAGTGATCCCCAGTGCTGATGAGTGCTCCTAATCCCCAGTGATCCCCAGTGCTGGTGTGTGCCCCCAGTCACCTCTAATGACCTCCCAGTGCTGGTGAGTGACCCCCCAGTTTCCCTCCAGTGTTGGTGAGTGCCTCCCAACCCCCCAGTGACCCCACCATTGCTAGTGAGTGCCACAGTGCCCCCCCAGTACTGGTGAGTGCCCCCCAGTGACTCCCCAGTGCTGGTGAGTGCCCCCGACCCCCAGTGCTGGTGAGTCCCCGTGACCCTGTGTACTGGTGAGTACCCCCCAGTGCTGGTGAGTCCTCCTGATCCCCCAGTGACCCCCCTGAGTGCTGGTGAGTGACCCCCAGTGCTGGTAAGTCTCCCCCTAGCATCCTCCACAACAGCCCCCCTGGTGCTGGTGAGCCTGGCCCCAGTCCCCAAGCTGGCAGGAGGCAGGACCCCCGTGGTTCACCCTCCGAGGCTGAGCCCCCTAGTGCTGCTCCCCACCCCATTGCCATGTGGGCCAGGTGCAGAGTCAGCCCAGAGTGAAGCAGTTGATTCCCCCCCTGCCCTTCCTTCAGCTGTCCACTCCTCCCCCGGCTAATGCCACATGCCAGGAGTCTGCTGGGTCTCAACCTCATCGCCTGTAAGCCAGGTGCCTTATCACCCCACACAAGCCAGAGGGGCCCAGGCTCCCTGCTGGGGGTCCCTCGCCTGCCCCAGGACCCAACCCTGTCTCTGCCCCCCAGGAACAGCAAACCCCGCAACCGGCCGTCCTTCCGCCAGATCCTGCTGCACCTGGACATCGCCTCGGCAGATGTGCTCTCCACGCCCCAGGAGACCTACTTCAAATCCCAGGTGGGTCCCCCAGTGCAGCCCCCATGCATCATCCAGCCCCCTACCGCTCTTCCTTCCAGCCCCCTATGCACCTGCCCAGTCCCCCACCACTCCCCCTTCCAGCCCCCATGCATCCACCCAGCCCCCCACTGCTCCCCATTCCAGCCCCCCATGCACTCTCCACTCCTCCCCATTCTATCCCCTGGATCCCTCTTCCAGCCCCCCATGCACCCACCCAGCCCCCCACTGCTTCTCCTTCCAGCCGTCGTCCTTCCAGCCGCACTCCCCTCGCTGTCAGTGCTGTCCCCAGTGCCCCAGCAGGGGGTGCTGTTTGGAGGTTTAGCTGTAGACTCACATTCCCCTCCTCTCCCCCCTGGTGCTTATTGAAGCCCCCAGGGAAGACCCAGGCCGGGGCTGGGGCAGCAATGAAAGAGCTGAGCCCCCCGACACCGTTCCCCGAGGTGCCCTGCAGGGGGTGCTTGGCCCTGTGGCGGGGGGTTCCTGTCCTGGGGCCGGTGCTGAGACCCGTGTCGCCCCCTGCAGGCCGAGTGGCGCGAGGAGGTGAAGCTGCACTTTGAGAAGATAAAGTCGGAGGGGACGTGTCTGCATCGGCTGGAGGAGGAGCTGATCAACCGGCGCCGTGATGAGCTCCGGTCAGGAGGGGCCCGGAGCAGGGGGGCGTCTCACTGGGATGGTGGGTGGAGATGGGGCAGGGATCTCCATGGCAGGGGGATGCCCCATTCAGATCAGGGCAGAGCTTGGGAAGGCACAGGGCAGGGGTCCTCTGAGGGGAGGGGGTGACATTGCATCTGATGGGGGAGAGGGACCTTTGGCCCCACCTCCAGCTGTGTGACTGACAGCTCCCCTGCCGCCCCCCCAGGCACGCGCTGGACATCCGGGAGCACTACGAGCGCAAGCTGGAGCGGGCCAACAACCTCTACATGGAGCTTAACTCTCTCATGCTGCAGCTGGAGCTGAAGGAGAAGGAGCTGCTCAGGTGAGGGCACCCCCCAGCCTGGGGGGTCCAGCCCCTCATCACTGGCCCCTCAGGGATCCAGCCCCCTATTACTGCCTCCCAGGAGAGGGCAACCTACCCATCACCATCTCCTGCAAGGATCCAGCCCCCCACAATCACTGCCCCCTCAGGGATCCAGCTCTGCATTACTGCCAATCTAGGGGGGCCAGCCTGCCAATCACTGACCCCGGGGAGATCCAGCCCACCCCCCCATCACTACCCCCTGCAGGAATCCAGGCCCCTATCACTGCCCACCTGGAAGATCCAGTTCCACCCCCCATCATTGCTTCCTGGGGGGCCCAGCCCCCCATCACCACCTCCTGTGGGAATTGATCCCCTTATCACTGTCCCTCTGGGGAAATCCAGCCCCCCATCACCACCCACTCTGGGATCTAGTCCGCCATCAGCACCCCCTGTGGGGATCCAGCCCCTCCTATCACTGCCTCCCCGTGGAGCCCAGCTTGCCAATAACTGTCCCCCAGGGGCTCCAAGCCCCCCCATATCCAACCACCAGAGGGCTCCAACCCCTCATCACTGCCCCCGTGGGGGATCCAGACCCTGATTCCAATCTCAAAGGGGGGGTTCAGCTCTCCGATCTCTGCCCCCAGGGGATAGCCTGATCCCCCCAACACACACGCATGGTCCCCGAAGGGCTGGCTCTTGGGGATTCCCCTGCCATGATCTCCCACCTGCTGAGTCCAATGAACTCGGAGCTCCCACTGATTTACACCAGCTGAGGGTCTGGCCCCTGCCCCTGCAGGTGTCGGAGGAAGGAGTAAATGCTCCCTTCCCACCCCCACCTCCAGAACTTTCCTCAGGCCCATTCCTTCCTGACCTTGGAGAGGGACAACTTTATGCCTTGGAGCATGAGGGTGAAAGAGCATTAGTCTGATCTAGGCAATGGTGGGGAGGGTGCAGTGCCTGGACTGGGGCTGAGTATGACGGGGACAGTGCCCAGGCCAGGGCTGAGTCTGATGGAGGCCAGGCCCGGGCCAGGGCTGAGTCTGACGGGAGCAGTGCCCGGGCAGGGCTGAGTCTGACGGGGCCAGGTCCGAGTCTGACGAGGGCAGTGCCCAGGCAGGGCTGAGTCTGACGGTGCCAGGTCCGAGTCTGACGAGGGCAGTGCCCAGGCAGGGCTGAGTCTGATAGGGGCAGTGCCTGGGCAGGGCTGACTCCGATGAGGGCAGTGCCCTGGCAGGGCTGAGTCTGATGGGGCCAGGGCTGAGTCTGACGAGGGCAGTGCCCGGGCAGGGCTGAGTCTGATGAGGGCAGTGCCCGGGCAGGGCTGACTCCAATGGGGGCTGTGCCCGGGCAGGCCTGACTCTCTCTCCCTGGCAGGCGGGAGCAGGCGCTGGAGAAGAAGTACCCGGGGCTCTTCAAGCCCCATGCATCGCGCAGTCTCCTGCACGGCAACACGGTGGAGAAGCTCATCAAGAAGAGGAACGTGCCCCAAAAGCTGTCGCCGCACAGCAAGCGGTGAGGGGCCTGGTCTGGGGCCGCAGCCACACTCCTCACCCTGGGGTGGAGGCGGGGTCAGGACTCCTGGGTTCTGGCCCTTGCTCACTGTGTTATGAGGAGGGACAAGCCCCTTTCCCTCTATAATGACCTGGGGGGTGGGGGCTGTGAGGTGGAATCACCACTAGGCACCTGGGGGGAGACTGATGCTCAGGGAGGTGAGGGAGGGAGGGGCTGAGGTAGAGGGAGGTGGGAGGAGGGTAGATGCGGGGCCTGAGGCTCAGGGACGTGGGGGAGGGAGATGGGGGGGCTGAGGCACAGGGAGGTAGGGGAGGGGGGCTGAGGCACAGGGAGGTGGGGAAGGGAGATGGGGGGGCTGAGGTACAGGGAGGTGAGGGGAGACAGCTGGAGAGGGGGAGCTGAAGCACTGGAGGTTGGGGGGGGTCTGCGGCTCAGGAGGGTTGGGGGATGGGAAGTGAGGCACAGGAACATGGGGGAGGGAAGCTGAGGGGGGGAAAGGAGTTGGGGGAAGATGCAGGACTGGGGACAGGGAAGGCACCTGGGATCAAAGAGGGGCACAGGAAGTGGGGAGGGGAAGGGTGCAGGGCTTGGGAGGGAGGGGTGCAGGGACTGACCCCCCTGACCCATGCTGTCCCCCAGGCCGGACATCCTGAAGACAGAGGTGATCCTGCCCAAACTGGACTCAGCCATTGCCCAGGTGTCAATACCCGCATGCCAGAAGGGCCCCACCTCCCCGGGCCGGAGCCGCCGGGCCAAGCCGCGCTACCGCAAAGCCGGTGCCAAGGGCAGCTGTGGGGAGCTGGCAGGGCCTCGGGCCCCAGAGCCGGCGGATGTGGGGCAGCAGCTGGAGATCCCTGCCGCCCTGCTTGGGCTGCAGCACGACCTGCTGCGCCGGATGTCCTCGTCCAGCCCTGACCTCATCAACACCACTCTGGAGGCCGAGGCCAAGAAAGAGGGGGCCCGTGCCAGGCCCGAGTCGCCCCCAGCCGAGCAGCCCCGCAGCGAGACCCCCAGTGAGGACACGGCCTCTGTGCCCTTCTCCAGCAGCCCCGACTCACCCTCCTCCAAGCAGGGGGCCGTGGGGCCAGCGGACAAGAGCCACCGACTGTTGGCCCTAGCCCAGAGGCTGCAGCCAGGCGAGGAGCCCGACAAGGAGGCAGGCATGGCGGGCAAGGTGGGCAAGGCCTGTGGGGTGCCGCAGCAGCATCTGACACCTGCAGAGCTGCTGTACCGAGCGGCCGTGACCCGGAGCCAGGTGAGCACGGCTCAGCGGGGGCTGGGCCTTGGGGGGTGGGGTGCCTGTGTTGATTTAAATGGGTTGACTGTAGGGGGCAGTAGGGGACTGTTGGTTGTGAAGCTGATGGCCTGTAGGGGGTGCATGCAGCATTGGTGGGACTGGAACACTGCGCCCAGCTCTGGGGTGTGCGTTGTATGGGGGAGATCGGAGAAGCCACAAAACTGGCTGCAGGCTGGAGAAGATGCTGGCAGCGAGGGGCTCAGCAAAATGTGGCTGGAGACATGCCTCAACCAGGGCTCCTGGGCCCTTCGCAGGGGAGACCAGGCACTGAGGGACTCCTCAGTCGAGTGGGGACCAGGCAGGATGGGAACCAACAGCTGGAGTTTAAAGCCACTAGCTTCGAAGGAAGTATTCAGCCCCAGTTTGTCCCGGGGCAGGGGGGGGTGATGAACCATGGGGACACGCTCCTGGGATAAGGAGGAGAAATGGTGTTCTCCAGTGTTCGGAGGCTGCTGGCCCAGCCAGACTGCCTGTGGGGAAAGTGGGTCAGGTCCAAGTTACTGGGCTCCTGAAGGGGCTGATTGGGGGGAATTCGCTGACCTGGGCTACCTGGTTTGGCTTGTTCCCCCCCATCCCTCAGCATCCCCATCCCTGTGCCCTGCCCCAATCCATCAGCTCCCCTCCCTGTGCCCCCCATCCCTGTGGATCCCCAATCCCTCAGCCCCTCCTTTTCACAATCCCTATGCCCCTCCCTAGTCCCTGTGCTATCCCAGTTCTGGGCTGTCCCCACAGCTCTGCCAGAGCTCCACAGTCCTGACATGCAGCCTCCTGCTATCCCAGCCCTGGGATCTGGTTGTGCGAGTCGTTTTCATTACCATCCGAGGGCTGGGCAGAGTCAGTAGATTGCTGGCTCTCACGTGGCTGTTCTGGCTGGAGACAGGCCCTGGGCGTATCCTGCCCTGTGGGCAAGCGGGTGTCCCGGCTGTCCAGGGCAGCCTGTGTCCTCCTGTGCCCATGGGGTTCACAGCAGCCCAGGCAGGGGCAGGTCCAGCTAATGTGGCTCTTCTCTGCCTTCTGCTCTCCAGAAACGAGGGGTCTCGTCCGAGGAGGAGGAGGGAGAAGTGGACAGCGAGGTGGAGCTGCCACTGAGGCAGAGGTGGGTACGGGCCTGGGCTCCTGAGCCTTCAGCATCATTGCTCAGCCATGTAGCCTTTCTCCCCTGCCATTGGCCTGCCGTGCCCGGTGGGCCCTGGTGCAGGGCAGGGGTCCTTGTGGCACGGTGTGGGTGTTTGTCACGCTATGGGGCTCTGTAATAGTGCTGGAAACTGCTCGTTGTGCTTAAGACCATGGCTAATGGTCCTAGTCGTTAGAGCAGGGCAGGGTTGGAAGCCAGGATACCTGGGTTCTTTTCTCAGTTCCGTGTGGCTAGAACGGAGGGAGGGGTGGCTAGACACCCCGAATGCCTGGGTTCTATCCCTGGCTCTGTCACTGACCTATTGTACAGCATTGACTCACTGAAGAGTCTCTGGGCCTCAGTCCCCAGCAGGGACAACGCCCCCCACTGGTGGGTGATGGGGGGCTGCTCTGCTGACAGGTGGCCCCAGGGGCTGAGCAAGCGCCAGTCGCTTTCCACCTTCAGCTCAGAGAACTTCTCGGATGGGGACGGCGAGGAGGGGAACACGAGCGACGCGTCGCCCAGCGGCACGCCCGACGTGGCCAGCACCAACACAGGCGAGCGCTCGGACGACATGCTCTCACAGAGCTCCGAGATCCCGCTCGATGCCCTGGCCCACTCCGACGGCCTGTCCGAGAAAGAGGCTGCTGTCCGGCAAGTCAAGAGCCAGCTCAGCGCTGAGCAGAATGCCGCTGAGGTGAGTGAGTGCCCCCACTGCTGAGGGCTGCGGGGTGCAGGGGCTTGAGGGGGGTCCCATGTGCCCCCCCCCCGCTGGGGAATACAAGTGGGGGTGGGATCCCCAGTGCTTCCCCCACTGGGAGCTGGAGAGTGCAGAGGGCTCAAGGAAGGTGGCAGTCCCTGTGCCCCCCCCACTGGGGACTGGAGGGTGCAGGGGGCTCGAGGGGGGTGGCAGTTCCTGTGCCCCCCCCCCGGGGGCTGGAGGGTGCAGGGGCCTCGAGGGGGGTGGGGTCCCATGTGCCCCCCCTGCTATGGGATAAAAGGGGTGTGTGGGATCCCTAGTGCTTCCCCTCCTGGGGGCTGGGGGGTACAGGGGGCTGAAGTGAGGAGGTCACAAGAGCTCCTCCTGCCGTGAACTGCTGCGGGGGGTACAGTGTGTTCAGGGCCCAGGGAGGGGAGTCCCGAGTGCTCCCCCTGCTGGGGGATGCGGGGAATGCCAGGGGGCTGAAGTGGGCGGGGGTCATAAGAGCTCCCCCTGTTGGGGACTATAGGGGGGTACAGTGTGTTCAGGGAAGGGGAGTCCCAAGTGCTCCCCCTGGTGGGGGATGTGGGGACTGCTAGGGGTTCCAGGGGACAGATTCCCGGAGGCTCCAGGTGGTGCAGGGGCTCCAAGAACCACTGGGTTGGTGATGCCCATAACGGGTGAGACCCAGGTTCTTGCCCCTCAGTGGGGCCCGTCTGCCCAGGAGATCACATTGGGCGGAGGTCAAGTGGCAGTTTGGTTTGGCACTGGGGGTGGGGGTGCCAGCTCCCCCCATCTGTGCTCTGATCTCGCCTTTCCCCCGCTGCGGACCAGACCCCCTCCGTGTACGAGGACTCGGACTGTGACAGCACCGAACTGGACCACTCGGGCAGCGGAGACACGCACAGACTGCCGGCCGCCCCCAGCTCGTGATGCCCTCCCCACCCCCACGAGGTTGTACAGACCCCCAGATATTTATATAAATAATCTATAAATCTCTATATAAAGCTATATAATGTATAATCTACCCAGAGGCAGCGCTGGAGCCAGCCGGAGCGGCCCATGCACTGAACTCACCTCGGTCCTGATGGACAGACTGAGGGGGCCGGGTGCCTGGGGGTTAGCCTTGTACAGCTGGAGACCAAGAAATGCCCCAGACTCCTGGCCAGAAGGGCCCTGTGGCACTGGCGCCAGCTCAGAGCAGGACCGGCCCATGATGGGCAGTGTCTGGGAACAGGCCCAGGATGCACTGGGGCAGCGGCTGGGATGCGGAGGAGCATAATCCCCTCTTCCATCTGCAAAGCTGAACCCAAGAGAGGCGAGATGTGGCGCTGTCCCGGCGCTTAGCCCGAGCGGACCCGTTGGCAGGCTGGGTCCAGCCGTGAGCTCGGCAGGAGCCGGAGAGGGCAGACAGGCAGGCAGCGTGGTGCCCTGGGGGCAGAGGTGTGCAGGTTGCTACCTCATTGCAGAGATCCTGTGGAAGCTCCTTCGAGACCAGTCAAAGCCCAGCAGAGCAACCAACCACCCCCAAAATCTGTCCAGCGCAGCAACGCACCAGGCTGGGGCAGAACCTCGAGCCGACCTGCCCGCGGGGGCAGAACTGCAATCCCACGCTCCTGCTCCCCGGCAGACTCTAGATCCAAACTTCCTGCTCTGTAGCAGCCGCCCCCAGCTCAGCACCAAGCAATTCTGCCCCCGCCCCAGGCCGCTGCAGCGCTGCTGGCTTTCAGGCCAAGGGAGTGTGGGGGTGGCTGTGCCACCTCCTGCTGGTACCCACATGCACTGCACTTTTTGTTGGTGTTAATTTATTTTTAACGAATGTTTACATTTGCACTTGTGTCCTGGTTGGAACGGGGAGGGGTGTCGGTTGGGCGGGGGGGGGATGACTTGACTTAAAGGGTGGACTCTGTGGGGCTGCTGACTCCTCTGAGCCCCAGTTGTGTGGGGGGAGGCAGCACCCCCTGTTTATGTAGCTGGGTCCCTCCTGCAGGGCTGTTTCTCAGGTGAAAGTTCCCCCCGCACCCCTTTCCTTCTGGAACTGTTTGTCGTCGCTGCTGAGTGTTTGGCCCCTTGGACACCCCCCCCCGTGCCCCCCCGCGCAGTGCAGGTATGGGGAGCAATGAGCCCAGCATGGGATCAGTGTGGGCTGCCCCGCCCCCACCCCCCCCCCGGTGACCAGACAGCAAATGTGAAAAAGCAGGCTGGGGAGTGGGGGTTAATCGGAGCCTATATAAGAAAAAGACACCAAAATCGGGACATCTGGTCACCCGAGTGGGCTGCCTGCTGTCATGCTGGCAGAGACCCATGGGCCGGTTGGCCCGTCAGACACCTTCTGCAGAGCCGAAGGCCCTGTGCCTCCCTAGCCATCTTGCCACTGCCCTGAAGGGGGGCGGGGGGTGGCTCAGGCCCTAGGGGGAGGGGCAGAGCACTGGCGAGCCATGCTAGCTTGAGGGGGGGGTGGGGGTGGGGGTTGTCATAGCTCCTGCCTGGTTTTTAGCCTTGCTTGGTGGGGCATGTTTCAGCTGGCACCTCTTGGGGTTTCTGTAGGTCCTACATAATAGCATTACAGAGGGAACTGCAGTAGGCATTGGCGGGAAACCCCTCATGGCCACTGAGGCCAGCCCCACACCCCATCAGTCAAAGCTCCTAGTTTCCCTGAGTAGCTCCTGGCTGGCCTAGGTCCTGGCAAGGGGGCAGGCGCTGGGGTGGGCTGAGAGCTAAATGCCCCCAATCCCATGTAGCACATTCACCAGCACTGAACTAACCTGCCCCACCTATGCCTGGCCAGCACAGCTGTGGGTTGGGGTCTCCTGATGCTCAGGCTCCAGAGGGCCTTTTCTGGCAGGGTGCTGCAGGGCCAAGTTTAGGGTGACGAGATGTTGATTTTATAGGGACAGTCCCTATAAACAGTCCCAATTTTTGGTTCTTTTTCTTGTATAGGCTCCAATTACTCCCCCTCACCCCCACCCCAGTTTTTCACACTTGCTGGCTGGTCACCCTAGCTGAGTTTCCTGGCCTATCAGGTTTGTGGCTAAGGCAGTGGCAGCCTGTGGGCCATCAGCCATGGCTTCTCCCCACAGGCAGGCCCAGCTGGCTGGCACATGGAGCTTTGCAGCTGCAGGTTGCTTTCTGGCCACAGGGATGCTCCCCCTTCCCCCCCCCCCCCAAAAAATCCACACACCTTTCCCCCCCCCCACAGCCTCCAAAACTGGGTAGGCCAGTTGCCTCTCTTGTCTGCCCCTTGTGGGGGAAGGGAGCATGTTTTGTGCTGGTCATGCACCTGTCCCAGCAAGCTCACCTGCTCAGAGAGAAGGCAGTTAGTCCCCATGGCTGGGACCCTGGGGCCCTTCTCTAGCTCTGCCATTGGCCTGCTGGGAGACCTCAAGCAAATTGTTTCCCTTCCCCTTGCCTCAGTTTCCCATCTGTACAATGAGGCTCATGCTAGTACCCTGCTGTGCAAACACAATAGCTGGGTATTAAATCAACAAGGGGGCAGGAAGGGAAACAGCAGCCCAGCAAGGGGCCTTGTCCCAAAAGGGTCACCCAACAGGTCAGGAGCAGGCCCCACAGCCCAGGCCAGTGCCCTATCCACTAGCCTCTGCTGTGTATTTGTTTGTAGCGATTCCTTAAGGGACTGGCCAAGCCAGCTGCAGTACTTGTGTGCCAGCAACCTAGGCCCCCAGCTGCCTGAGGGGCAAGGGGAGGAAGAGACTATGGCCAAGGGGTAGCACTGAGTGACATGTGTTGACCCAAACTTTCTGGGGGACATGGGGCTGAAAAATGCAGCTTTGGGGTCACCCAAGCTGTTTGCCAATTTCTGTTGGGAGTCACCAAATTTGCCACCACCCCCTCCAAAAAAATCCAGGAAAAAGGGACATGAAACATTGATTTTTTTTGTTTCAAAATGGACTTTTTGGTCCCACATCCCACTCCCCTCTGGCCCAGCTCTAGGGTGGCACTTGACCCTTTGGTTCTCCTCAGGGGCCTGCTTTTCTCCCCTACTACTGTCATCTGCTTCTGCCTCCTGGCCATGCAATGAGCTTCAGGGCAGCAGCCAGGGGGCAGGGCTGAGAGCACCTCCTGTACGCAGCCTAAAGGTGGTCACCTATGCAATGGCTCTGCCCTGCCAGCAGAGGGAGCTGGGAAGGAAAAGGCAGAAGACAGTCTTGCTGATTTGCCATCCCCCCCCTCCCTCCACCCCAGCAGGCACCTGCCTGTTCACTGTGTGCACAGGATGGATGGAGCACTACATGGTCCAGCCCCAGGCAGCATGGCCAGGGCCAGGGCGGGTGGGGAGGAAGCCCCCTTCCAGCCGTGGGAAAGGATTGAACAGCAGATGCACAGCCCTGCTCTGGCTCTCCAGGTAGGCTGGCTGCTAAGAAAGCTCTATCAGGGTAGAGCTAAGCTGTGCCAGGTGACAGCAGCTGGCTGTGCTCTTAGCCGGGGCAGGTGGCAAGAATTACAGCCAGGTTGTTCCTGTCATGGCTGCAACAGTTGCAGGCAAGAGGAATTCCTGTAGGCCCCTAGGGGACAGGCAGCCAGACCTGTGACCCAGTTGCCATGTAGGCTGCTGGCTGTGCACTAAGCTCTCTGTACAGCAGCTTTCTGTGCAAGGGCAGTTTTCTAGCATGGGGGGGGGGGAAGATTTCAGAGCAGCTCCAGGGGGACACCAGTTCATTTTTGAGGGAACTCTGCTCCATTTGAAAGGTGCATTAGAAAACTGAGCACTGCATGGGGAAGATCTGATGAGCAGGAAACCAGCTGGACATTTTAGTCTTTAGCCTCTTGCCTGCAGCTGGCATCTGCAGCTCTCCCTCAGACTTGCTCCACAAATCCCCATTCACAGGTGCTTTCCAGAGAGCTAAGTTCTTCCCTCCAGGCCCATCTTTATCACAAATCTCTTCCCCCCCCTGCCCCAAACCCCTTTCCTGGAGGAGGGGAGAGAAGCTAGAGGCATGGGGAGCTCCCATCCTACCCCACTTCTGTCATTCTTCCTGTGGAAGGCACGTTCTCACTCCCAGGCAAAGCCATACCTCCACCAGTTGGGATACCGGTTCTCTACACCTCTGTGACATACATCAGTGTAAGATAGCTGCTGGATGTAGTCTGTCTGTATGGTTCTACCACTGCTAGATGAGTAATGACACCGCCAATTTCAATTAAAGACCATTTTGTATGGAAAGTGCTGGCAGGTGTGTTATTGATGCAGCAGGGCTGGGAAGGATGGTACCTCACTGGCCATGAATTGCCTTGTGCCACAGTCTGCAGCTCAAGTAGGGACTAACAGCCTAGGCATCAGGCTCCCAAGCTATTTTCAGTAAGGCTGAAGACAGAAGTCCCAGAGCTTTGGCATTTTAGCCCTGTGCTTTGCTGGGGCAGGCAGGCCTGTGACCTTGGCCCCAAAAGGGCAGAGTAGGGGGGAAGATAGGGCTCAAACCACTGAACTGGCCTGCTAAATCCAGGGTTTGAGCTCAATCCTTGAGGGGACCACTTAGGGATCTGTGGCAAAATCAGTACTAGATCCTGCTAGTGAAGGCAGGGGGCTGGACTCTGACCCTTTGAGGTCCCTTCCAGTTCTGAGATATACCTCCCAGAAACTGCCAGCACAAGGCTGTTTGAGCTGGGCCCAGGCCACACCCCACCCTTTAAAACCAGTGTTGTCTGGAAGAGGAAGCCTTGCCCTCTGGCCTCACTCCCCTCAAGAGGGAGTGAGTATGCAATATGTGGTCTAGCCCTGGAGGGGATTTTCTTTAGCAATTGCCAAGCTGGGACTTGCCTTTGGGCCTCACGCCCAGCCATCTAGCTCTGGAGTAAATGAGAGCTGAATGTGGAGTTCACTCCTACCTCTGAGACTGGTACTATCAGATCCAATCCTCCTGCCCCCTGAGGCAGAGATCTACCAGGTAAGCTGAAAGGAGCTAGTGGCAGTGGGAGTGTGCAACTCCTTCTGGCTTCTGACATGACAGCACAGGACTCTGCTGTGGGAATGAATCATTTACAATCAAGTGGCCCAACAAAAGACAGTCAGACAAGGAAGATCAATTAACAAAAATCATCCAGTTTCTATTCACAAGGAAAAAAGCTCCAGTCCATCTTTTTATTTTTTTTGAAAAATTTCCTGACATTACAGAACTAAACTGAAATGTATTAATATTCCACTCTTACATTTCATGACAAACAGAAAAACTTCATGAGCCAAAAAAGGGAAAGCTTATAAAACTAAGATATGAATCTCAGCATTTTAACAGCTGAACAGAGAAAGGAATTAAAATGCTGTAATTAAAAAAAAATCATGAGTGGATGGGTAAAGCGTGTAGAAACTGAAATTTACAAACTAGTTAAAACCTGGAATCTGACTGCTTAGAAACTACACAGATGGATCATGGGGATGAACAGCAGAAGGGGTAATGAGTGAGGCATTTGCATTGTCCTAACTGCTTCCCATTCCACCAGTCTCCGAAGAAAGCCTGGAAAAGAGCAGAGGTGGGACATTTAATACAGACTTTGCCCAGGATACTGCATAAGCTTCAAGGATGCGACATCTCCCACCCAGCTACATCCAACAGCCCCAACCTACACCAGGTCAACTCCAGAGGGTTAAAGCTGGGCTCTACTCGGGCACCTTCAAGAGAACACGTTGGGACCTGCGAGAGCTGTTTGGGAGTCTAGCCCAAGCTGTGGGTGCTGGGCGTTGGTGTCAGGCTCCCAAGAGCCTATCAGCCCCCAGATACCCAAGGTCCTGTTGCGCTAGGTGCTGCATGACCAGGCATGTTGAGGTTTGTTCTGCAGCACTGCCTGGAGATGCATGGAGACCCTGTGGTTGAGGCAGTTTTGGTGCTGTGTCAGGCTGTCACAAGAACTGTATTGAGTGGCCAGATACAGAATGACAAGAGACTGGGCCATGCTCCAGCAGCAGCTCCTTCCTCTGAAAGAACAGAGACAGCACTGGATTCCAGACTCCCTGGTGACAGCAGAGGGTCCCTGGCAGCTTTCCCCAAGAGCAGGCTATCTTGCAGGATTGAACCCTGGGCACCTGCTAGGGTCACCAGGGAGTCAAACTAGCCCCGGCCCCCATCAGACTTGAACCTGCATGTGGAATTGATTTGCATTAGAGGGAATCAAGAAAGGAATATCTGGAGGGAGATTAGCACCACTGGATTAAGCCCCTCCCCCACAGAGGTGCTTGAGGAGGGTAGCATTAGCCAGCTGCATCCCTGGGCCACTGGTGAGCACTTTCCAGCTAGGCTGATCAGTCACCCTGTTGCTGCTAGACTCCCAGAAGTGGGTCCTTGAAGTTTAACCAGGAACTAACAGCACAGGAGAATTGTCCCATGTTGGGTCCTGGAAGACTAGAGTGGGGAAACTCTGCCAGCAGCCAGAAGTCCAATCTAGAAGTGATCTTGGATGTAGGTCTCTGCTAGACACCACCTCTGTACCTAGAGCATCTGCCTGCCTCTATCCCTACAACCAGTCTACAATGACACCTCCCTATTCCCCACCCTGCAAAGACAGACCCATCATCCCCCACTGCAGATTCTACCACCAGGTCTAAGGGAGATGCACCACATTTTCCAGCCTGGCAGCTGGAGGAGCTGAGCAGTTGCCATTTAGACACTAGCTAGAAAGGGATGTTTACAGAGGACTTTGATGTCAGTAGGCATTTGTCAAAGTGATAGGGGCTCAGCATCTCTCAACCATCAGGATACTTTAACTTAGGTGCCACCCTTGAGGCACCAAGCTTAATATTTTGGCCTTGGTCTACCAGAGTCATTGCAGCAGCAGCTTATTCCTGCCAAGTCTGAGCCAAGCTCCACGGGGAAAGGGGCGGACCCTCAGTTTGTCACAAGCCAGCAACACTCCTTGACAGGTACAAGTTCCTCCCCCAGTGTCCAGGGCAAAGCTCTCCTACCACCTTTGGTCAGGGCAGGGCTTTAGTCACTGGTTTGCTCTCTTTTTCAAGTCAAGTCCATGGAGGTACAAGATGTGGCCATGGAATAAAGACCACCACCAGGAACTACCACTTGGAGCTAGGCTGGAGTGGAACCAGCTAACTCCTCACATCCCCACCCCTTCCTGTGAGGGGCCTGGTTGTGAAGGGCCAGAGAGGGACGCAGTATTGCAGCATAGTTTTAGCCAGTCAAGTTATAACCCAAGTCAGGCCACTTACCTTGGTCTGACATGTGCCAGTCTCCAATGCTAGTACTAGTTAGTGGAGTGGCCTGGTCTGGCCAAAGGATGCAGATGGCTCCATGCCAAGAGAAGACTGGACAGCCGCTGCTTAGTCCCACCTCAGGGACTAGGTGTAATTTCCCTTTCAATAAAGGGGCAGCCAGGATACTCAATGCTTCAGTCCAGGCCTTGCATGCTACCCTAACAGACCTTTGTACTTCAGGGGGTATACAAGAGATGTGGTACTTTTTCCATATCTGCCGAAGAGAAATCTAACTATGAAGCAGACAAAGTGGAGCTGCCCTGTCTAGTCACACCAGCACTGGGTCTTGAGGGAAGGGAAGTTCCCAGATGTTGTTCCAAATGCTCAATACAAGTATTTCACAGACAGGCTGCTAGTCTCCAGGGACAGGCCCTTATGTAGGGGGAGATGGCCTGGACCCTGAACAGTGGCAGGGCCTTGCGAGGCTGCTCTGGTGGAGACCCACCCAGTTTTTGGCAGGCAATTGGCACCTACAGGCTAAGGAATTTCCTTGGGGCCCTTTGGACAAGCTACTCTTCTCCCTCTGCTACATGACATCTGGAATGGAAACAAAGGAATCCCCCATGAGATTCTGGCTTCCAACTTTGATCCAATCAGCAGGGTCTCCACAAATATGTGAAGGAGCCTTGTAGTCTGACTGCTAGAAACATAACTGGAGGCTGCCTTCAAGCCAGCAGGACAGGGGAACCCGGTCTCTGTGACAGGAGAATTCAAGGCAGTTAATGTAACTGGAAAGGGCAGCTGGGGATTGCCAGCTTCCTGGAAAAGCTGTGTTAAGAGGAAGCAGCTCCCTGCACCACAGCGGGCTCAGACAGAAGCCAAGACTGAGGGCTCCAAATCTGGCCCTCTTTCACTCCAGGTGTATGACACCCCCTGCCCAGAGGGGACCCCTTAAGGGCCAAATTTCAGAGCCCAGCACATCTGGCTGACACACCCTCAGTCAGACCCCAAGCTCTTGCTCATGTGGGATAGAACCTCCCAGAGTTCAGTCCTGATCAGAGCAGGTCTGCTTTTCACCAGCCCTCCCACCGCCCACGTGGCAGCTGAGCCTCTCACACTCACTCAGATTCTCACCTGCAACTCAAAGGCAGCACTAGCAGTTTTACAGAGGGGGGAGGTGAGGGCAAGGAGAATAAGTAACTTGCCCAAGGTCAGAGCAATTCAACAGCAAACAGAAGTCATCGCCACACCCCTCGTCTGCTCCCCTGCTTCTGTTTTGTTGCCTAACCTGCATTGCAGAAGCTGGACACGCAGCCTGGGACAAGGCAGCAGAAGGGAGGTGGGAGCAGCCAGACTCACAACTAAGATTCTTTCCAGCACACTATATAAAACAGACTCTACGAGCCTGAAGCTGGGTAAAGAGTGGATAATCTTTACTTAATGTGGTTACACTACATCACAGAACGGTGTAAATTACAGCTCAGAGTTAAACTACTGCAGAAATGAAACCGCCAAAGGATTTGCACTAGTCAAGAATGAAGGGCTCAGCAGGCCAGCTTGGAGATCCAGGAAGCCCATTAACTGTTCCCACCAATGGGATTGAGCCAATTCCACCTGTCTAGGCAGCTGCACACTGGACTCCAGACAGTGCCCTAACCCTTCAGCCACCCCCCCACCCCCAGTCCTATGCTAAGTTCCATTTTTAGTCACATGGAAATCTGACCAGTGCTGCTTGGAACTTTCTAGAGTCACATGGTTGCCTCAGGGTTTAGTTTCAAAAGTGCCAGAGAACCCACCGAAAGCCAGCCTCTGAAGGGTTAAGTGTGGCAGCCCCAGGCTAACGAACAGGTGTCCTGGGCCCGGGGGGGAGGAATTCTGCACTTTTCACCTGACAAGTGCAAGACTCACTGAACTACTGTAACAGAAGGCCAGGGGCCACTGGGTCAGCACCAGCTAGTAGCCTCTCAAGGAGCATAAAGAGCCACTTTGGTCCCTCCCTGCCCTGGGATAACCAATAACCTACAGAGCAGGAAGAATGCTAATGGATCATTTCCAACTCCAGGGAAGGCGGGTGGCGCGCACCTGCAGGGAAGGAGTGTCCCAAGTCAGATCTCTATTTCAAAGACACCAGAGATGTGCAACAGCTGTTTCCAGACTGGATTGCCTAGTGCACACAGGTATGAAGTGACTCTGGGACAGTTGGTGCCTTTAGGGTCTCAAGGCCCAAGGCCTTTAACCCACAGCTGGTTGTGGTGCTGTAGTATCTGGTATTTGACAAGAAAGGCAGGTAACCAGCCCTGAGAAGTGACTACTGCTTTAAGCCATTGTAGTCCCTCTACAACACGAGGAATGAAGCAGCTGTGTTTTGCTTAACTTTTAGAACCCAGTACTGGTGGAGTTGGCCCTGCCCGAGCAGCCGTTTGAATGGCTCCAGCTGTACCATTCTTTTTAGCATTAGTACAGTCTTGTTTGGTTTCTGTTCTGTCTGGGATGGGGGGAAATCCTGTGGCTTGAACCTCCAGGCCTCCCAGAGGCATTCTCTGCTCTATGGGGGTGTGAGCAGAGCTGCTGGGGGAATTTAAGGTAGGATTCATCTAGAACAGTGGTTTTCAATCTCAATCTGGGGTCTGCAGATGGGGTCTACTATTCCAATGGCAATTCCAACTATGCTGGGGTGCTTAACTGCTGACCTCACAAAGAGGTGCAGAGGATTCAGGAGTTTTAGCTCCATGCTTTTGAATATGAGCATATCTACCTCGTGGTACTGATTAGGAGTCTAAGGCAGTCTAGGAATCCCTGTGTGGCCATGTTAATCCAGCACAGGGGCAGGGATTCACATCTGCTCTCATTACTCAGCTCGGAACATTGTTAAGAGTCTGGCCAGAGGTCCAGGGGCATGCTGACAATTGTCAGGTGCACAGCTGGTTTGTCCCTATCACATGGGGAGATGTAATTGCCGGTCCCCCTCTCCATTCCAGCACACATCAGCTGGCTGAGCAGACACTCTGTGGCAACTTTATTACAAGCACAGACAAAGAGACAGGTTTGGCTGAACAGCCTCTTTAGCAACTTAACCAGAATGCAGTTAATTGAGAATCTTTTATTCATTAAACAGACCCTCCTATCACATTTTCTTCATGTAGCAATGCAAACAAACTACTAAAAGCAACAGCTACAACTACATAAAAATCAAGGAATTAAACAGATCACTAGACTCCAGGACTTGTTAGGATACTTGTTAAATTGTCTCTCGACCTACTGAAGGTCACCAGCAAAAAGAAAAACTCCATTCTAAGAAATTACAAGCTCACTTTTTTTTTTTGAAGTAAAAAAATTCTTCCAAGGCTCCTCTACGGAATCCCCAGGCTGACACCAATCTGCTGTTCCTTTACGGTCACAAGCAGACACTCAATAAGGAGAGAATCTCTGTTTTTCCGTTTTCAGTTTGTTAGTAACACATGGCATAGCTGAGGTGGTGGAGGCACCCTTAGCAGCAGACACAACATTTAGAGCCAGGAGAGGGACGGGTTTCATGCCAAGCAGACTGGAGACACAAGGGGCGGTCGGAAGAGGGTTGGGGAGGCTGGAGGGTGCGTCGGAGACCCCTGCTGTCGCAAGCGACGGGGTGGTGGTGGAGGAGGAAGAAGAAGAAGGGGTGGAGGGTTGAGAGAGGTTGATGCTGAGGTGATCGGGGATCGTGACGGAGGCTGTCTGGGAGGAGGGTTTAGCGCTTTCTAAACTGTAACAGAGGAAAAAGGAACAAAAAAAGGGTGGGTGGATGGGAACACCACAAAAAAGCACAGGAGACAAACAGCTTAAATAGCATGAGCCTAACCTGGAAACGCGAGGCACTCACTCAGGGTTCTAGCTAAAGCAGCTCAGTCTCCTCTATGGCCTTGGAGCATCCAGCGCAGCTAGTGCCCGGCTAAAAGTTAAGTCTAAAACGCAAGTGTGAGTCTAAGTGACTTGTACTGTACTCAAAGGCAGGAGAAAAAAGTCAACTGGTTTAAAACTGAAAGACGCAGAGCAAGCCCTGTACACTAAGCCACTTCCCATAACTAGAAATCATCTCTGGTTCAGCCAGTTATTGGCTTGATGCAGGTATCACTGGGCAAAATCCTATGGCTCAGTCTATGCAGGCAATTAGATTAGCTGATCCCAGTGGTTCCTTTTGGCCTTAAGAGCTAGTTAAAGCAATTGGAATACTAGAATCTTACATCTGGACAGATGTAGCTTCTAGGAGCTGGGATCATGTTGAATCCTTTTCTAGTGAGGCCTCCTCAGAAATATTTTGAAAACTTCAATTAAGTCTACAATCAAGGATTTACAGCTTAGGTTCAAAATACAATGCACCCTTCAGAAGGCATCATCATTTTAAGAAAACTGGAAATCTCAACAGAAGCAGCCTAAAGGCATTTTTTGATTGACTGAGCAACAGAAAAATCTAGCAAGAAAATCAAGTCAGCTTTTTTCCTTTCACAGAAAAGGAGTGGAAATCAATCCCACCTCTAAATGGTCTGGCATCAACATTAAGCACAGCACTCTGTACTTGCCACCTTTAAAAACCAATGTTCAATTTAAAACTGACCTACAGAAATGGCTATGGGAAGGGAATTATGTCTGCATTTGCCAGCATGCTCCAGCAAAGCCAGTTTTGCTGTATTGGATTCATGTTTGGTTTTGGATTTGGTGAGTTCTCATCTGAGACAGCTGACACCCGGCAAGGTTTTCAGAAGCACTGCAACAGAGCAGGCTTCCCAGCCGAGACTTGCTCCCATGGCAGACAGACAAAAGCCACATGTTTTTGGCTCATTAGAATTTCAGTTCAAGATGCAAAGAAACCACTTTCATAGATAACCAGAGTATGCCTGAAAAGGAAAGACACCTTATAGGTCACTCACTAGCTACACACGAATCTTTAACTAGATAAAGTCCTGACAACCGAAGTCTAACCACCATTAGAGACACAGCCTTAGAACTGCTTGCTTTAATAAGCTTTAAGATCTGTAATCCTGTTTTGCCAATTGACTAACTTGAGTCCTACATTACCAAAGAGTGGATTTTACTGATGCTAAGACCCAAGGTCAAATCAATCCCTGGCCCAACCAGAGCGGGATCAATTAAACACGCTGTTCACTGGGGCATCTGCAACTGTTTCACAGCTCACGGCAACAAGTGCTACTTCCCTAAGGAACCTGAATGCCCCTAGCTCTTGTGCAACCTGGCAATCTAAGTCAGCCTGGACACAGAGCAAAATATTGGCCCTGCTAAAGTCAGTGAAAAGACTCCCATTGACTTCAATAGAGCTGGCAGGTCACACTATAGGTAGGGGTTAGTACTGGGATATTTAAGTCCTGGACCTTTGTTCTCAAGCAAAGAAGCCACACAAGCTACCAATCAATGTAAAGAAGCAACTGCTAAATCTCCTCCAAAAGGAAAGGTTTGGTGGGGCAGGGAACCATTTCAAACATGGTCTGAACACCTAGTTCCTATAGGAGAGGATCCTATTCCATGCCAGAGTTCTAGCAAGTACAAGCTGAGGCAGAGATAAAGCTGTGCCATGTGTTACTGTGGTTGACTAGAAGAAGAGTGCCCAAAAGACAGTCTATGGAAGCCTGGCAGGGGCCAGTGTTTGAATTTAGCATTGCCAGAGCTCACTGTTTCAGCCTGTAAGTCAAAGCTAGGCCCTAGACCTATGTAGCCACAGATCCTAGGCTTGAGCCTGGCTCTTAGTTTGCAGCATAATACAGCTGCAGGAGGCTGCATGGGAGGGAGGGAGAGAGAGAATCTAGGACATGCGTGCCCAGCTGCTCTGCCCTAGGTTTTTAATTAGGGAAGTCTGAGTTCTCCATTAAGCTAATGCTTTAGAGAGCTGCAGAGAGCCAAGTGCCAGCTCAGCTCTTTGACGAAGCCTGTGGAAACCTGCAGCAGTTGTATGCCGCAGTGAGTGCTGCCATCTGACAACTGCAGACCTCAGCAGCAGCTCGAAGCTAGTGTGGTTACAGATGGCAGCTCAGGGAGGGAAGCATTAGCAGGAAAGTTCCTAATGCACAGGCCTCTCCCAGTAGCCATCAGCACAAGGAGCTGCGCAGTGATCTCAAACTGAAGCAAAAACCACAACAGCAGCACTGGTACCTTCGTTCTTCCTTTTTAAAGCAGCTAGCCAAGAACTGCTGCTAACAAGTGTGTACAGCTCAGGACAGCTGCCCGTAACAGATTTCTTTGACCAGCTCATTACCAAGCTGACTCAGTACATTAGCACAATAAAATGTATGATCAGACTAATCAGATCTACGCTTGCCACAAGACACAGGAGGAATCTTCCTGTATCTCCAGCTACCTGGTCCTCCCCTAAGTATATCCCAGCCTGGCTTATGGGAAGGAATAACTGGGCCTGTTAGGACAACATTAGCCAAGCTGGGTTAATCTGGTATTTTCCTGAAGCTGTTGGGAGCCCTAAGCCTTCCACATTCTAGAAGGAAATTTCATCATAGGAAGCAGGAGAGCTGGATTCTCCAGCAGTTATGAGGGAGGAAGGAATGATGCACCAGAAAAGTCAGTGATGTAAGTACTTGTATCACTTACACCCTCGGCAATACAACGAGGGGTACTGCTCCTGAGAGCTACAATCCAGGCAGGTGAGCAGATGAGATACTGATATTGCCCTAGTTCAGATTGCAGAATACTTTAGTCATGCTGCTCCACCCCCACATGCACTTAAACAACCTGCCATTCAGAGACTTACCTGACATTAATTAGATACTGGGCCAGGCTAATGCTGGCTGCAGATCCAGTTATGGTAACCTGCCTGTCAGTAGATCCTTCCACTGGATTGGCAATTTTGATCTGCGCCCCAGACATCTGGCGGATCTCATTGATTTTGGCGCCTTGACGCCCGATGATGCAGCCAATCAACTAAGGGAGAAAGTGTTTCTAGTTACAAATTAGGTCAGCCGAGAATAAGGTTTAACATCCTTATATCTTCAGTACTAAGCCTGAGGACACCCTCCTTCCCCCCACTCCCCTCCAGTTGGCATAACTCTCACCATCTTACAGATGAGAAAACGGGTAGTGAGGTGAAGTCCCCCCCTCCCCGTGAACCACAAATCCCAATTCCCAGGCTCCTGCTTTAGCTATTCATCACGTGACAGTTTGACATTTATCTGTTTTGCCAACTGCTCCTGTCCTTGGTGTGTTAATTGTGAAGCTGTACAAAGTGTTATTTTTTTAGTCTTGCAGCCACAAAAGCCATTTAATAGCACCCCTGCTTTGGGGCTAGAATAAGGAATAACCAGTCTGAAGAGAAGATTATACTCTGCAAGAGCAGGGTGTAATGGACTCCAATTAGTAGCAGTTTCAACTAGGTGTTCCCTGCATACACAGCAGTTACACTGTATGCATCCCCCTGCAGAGATCACCCATTCTTGTGTTACCTTAGAGAATGGGTGCTAGACCCCTCAACAGACATAGGTTAGACACCAGGAGACACCTGGGATGCAAGGGCAGCTGAAGCAGAGGTATCATCTGTGTCTTTAGACATGATACCTCCCTCCTACTAACCTGAGGGCTGTGGAACAACCTGTATCAAGAGAATGTTAGAAGCACTGATGTCAGAGGCCTGTTCATTTTGTTTGTGGTTTTGTACAGCTGGCCAGGATAAGTGCTAGGAAATGCACAGCCATGCACACTCCGCTTCTAATGGAAAATACTGCAAGACAGTTCTGGGGAATGGAAGCCATTTGCTTTCAGATCCCAGCATGGATCCTGACCTGCTCTGCCAGCTGCAGATCCCCAAGATGCTGCCTGTGGGATACTTACATCATTTGGAATGGTGAGTTCATGAGAAGTAGTTTGAGCAGATGCATCCAAACCTGCTAAAAGACAGGAAGAGACCAGGACACGGTTAAGATAAGGCAGTGGGGTGTCCTGGTGCAGAACAGACACCCGACCAGTCAAGCCAGCATTTGCTGCTGGTATCATTGCTACCTTGAAGCAGGTTTAACAGGAAGGGAAGAGCAAGCTGTAAGAAGTTACTCCAACCCTACCCCCCAAAACAGTCCCCAAGATGTACCACCACAGATCTTCCTTCCGATCAGGACAGTCACAGAGCAGCACACTAGCTGCATGGGCTCCAGTCAGTCATGTGGCTCCCATGCCTGCTGGAACCAGACTCCCCCCTCCACCCCCAACTGCCAGCTTTGGAAGTGCAATGCAACCCCTCCCCAGGACAGCACAGCAGGGTGATGCTACTCCAGCTAGCTGGGTGCTTGATGTGGAGTCAGTCTGGTGACAGATGGGGCAAAGCACACTCTTGCCAAATCTCACCCTTAACAGGCCCCTCCCTACATGCCCCCATTTCCAATAAGGCTAAAGGAAGAGTCCGTCCAAACCAGTTGACTGCCAGCTGTGGCCATCACTAACCCCCTGCAAGCTCTTCTCCCCATTAGGGTCTTGCCTTTATATCCTGTGTTGAAATAAGGGCTTGAGGCCTCCAGACGTAAGCGATCACAGTGACTGCCAGGAAAGCAAACCCTGCCCCCACCCCCATGGCTACTACAGCATGAAGGTGAGGTGCACCACCAGGAGCGGTTTGAAGCATCAGGATCTGCCACCAGAGATGAGGGGTGAAAAACTAGTGACCTGATCCAGTCTAGCAACAAATTATGGAAATTCCCCTCCCCAGGAGGAGGAAAAGGTTAGGAGTCGCCACAAGCCCACAGCTTTCTAGAGGGTGGGTTAGCCAAACACTGATCATTCCAGGATGTTCTGCTCTGTTGGAGAGATTCCAGCTGGCCTTCTGCTGTGTGGGGACGGGAAGAACAAAGTGCTATCAGGCCAGTCAGTACATACATCCCTTCCCAAACTCCTTTAGCCTGTGTACGTTGCTGGCAACTTTTCCCTAAAGGCAAACGAGACTGACCAGTATTAATACACAATAGAATACTACAGATTTTGTTTTTTAATCATTACCCCAATAGCCTTTCACCTCTGGAGAGCTGGATTCAATGCCTGTTAAGATACAAGTGACAGTGAGTTTGGTGGTCTCAGCCTAAAGCCTTAATGGACATCTTAGCCATACTACAAACGACACATTCGCTACAATCAGCAGTTGACTGCTCAGGACTGGAATAGCCAGAGGGGAGAGGGTGTTGCAGCAGGTCAGACGTGAGGTGCACTGGCAGAGCTGCAGAGGATGGGGTGAAGGAAGCAGCATGAAGGCCCTGCCTGTTTTATGCCCACCTAGCACTCAAGCTGCCCCACTCAATCATAGGGTCAACCTGAGATGTTTGGCAGAATGGTTACCTGGTCTGGACACACTAATACACTAGCGAAGATTAAACCATGAGGTTGCATTACAGCAAGGCCAAGCGGTGATTCGTGGGCTGTGCTTGGGCCTGTGCTAGCGTACGGAAGAAATAGTGAATTTCCATACCACTGAATCCAGTGTTGCCATGAGACATTGGAAAGTGTGACTGTTGCATTGCCAACTGGTGCAGCTTGGTCAGCTAGAAGGAGAGAAAGAAAAGGCAGGTGTCAGGAATTTCACAGGTTCAACCTGTCCAGGAGTCAGTACACATGAAACAAAACAGACATGGAGTCACCCAAGAGGCCCACCCCCTTGGAGGCAGAGGAGAGAGCTGGGTAAGCAATGCTTTCCCTGTGCAGAGATGGGCGTGGAAGGGAGGAGGAAAGCACTGCAGGTGCAAAAGCCAACACCCAGTCCCAAGTGCCCTGGTTAATTGAGGACAGCTGCAGTAATTACAACAGGAATGCTCCAGAGACAAGCACAAACAGGTGAGATAAACAGACAGGATTGCAGTGGTGCTTCACACACCATGCAGGGTCTGTCAAGCATTTGGAAGGTAGAGGTATGTTATGAAGGGAGACCAGGATAGAGTCAGTGTTTAGTCTCCATATCCGCCCCCATCCCCTGATCACTAATTCCTAGTAGTCCAGCTGTTTCTAGCCACCTCTTCTCTGCCCTAGCCCCTCCCTGCTCTAAAATATGCCATGAGCAGAGATCAGCCTCATTAACCCTGCCTCTAAAAAGTCAGGAGCACATCCACCTAACTTTGCACCTAAGCAATAAGGAAGGGTGACAGATAGAAGGGAGATGCTCACACAGCAAGTCAGGACACCAGGACAGCTAGAGTATAATAGCTTCATTGCTCTGCTAAAAAGGGGTGTTTTACTCCAGGCCCAGCATTAGCCAGTCCTCCACCTGGAGAGTCATTGCCCCTGCCCTGCAGCCACCCCAACAGAAAGGATCGATAACTTGATGCATTTAGCATCACATGGAGACAGTTGCCACTCCCCCTCACTAGTTTGCTATACCAGGTGTCCCATGCCCTGCCCTGAGAACCACAATGACAGTATACCATGCTGTTTGTTTTGTTTTGCTTTCTCTTTACGGGCTTTGCTCTGTGCCAAATTGGAGAAGGGGAGAGCTGGAGCTTGTGTGAAGCACCAAGCTCAGGGTGTCTGTGTGTATGTGTCACACGCCAAGAGGAAAGGGGGATAGATCTTAGATTAGTTTGAAATGGACTGAAGGACGTGCAAATAATTTGAGGGTTTTTTGGTTTAAAGATCAGATTTGATTTCAGACCGAGCTGACTGCTAGCATTGAGAAAGCACGGAAAAATTTTGGAAGGGAGAAGGGGTGGATTTGAAGACAAGAAGTGTAAACAAAACTTACATCTGGCTGTGGAATGGCATACTGTCCTTGAATGGTATAGGCCTACAAAAGGAGGAAAACAGTCCTATTAAAAACCATCGGACAGCCACCCAGTGACAGACAGATTTCAACTAGCCAGGAAGCCAGAAAGCCAAAGTGGAGAATTCTTGAGGGGAGGGGGGGCAGCAAAGGGGACATAATGCTGCAACAGGCAGGGGCTGTTACTTGAATTGGCCATATGTGGAATAAGGAGGGGGAGATGATCTGGTGTGTTGCCCCTCCTCCCCAAGAAGAGTCAGACACGAGAATAAGGGTTGGTTTCTTGGTGAAGATGTAGAGTGTGTAGTGGAGAGTCAGACAGTGCTTCTAACCCTCCTGCCCTGCACGTACACCCCCACCCACCCCCAAAGAAGGGAAAGAGCTTTATTCCCTTCAATCGCCATAACTTTGAAGGGATTTTTTAGAAAAAACTCCATTCACCCCGCTTTAAATTCTCACTACTCCACACACCTAAAAACAGCACTGGATACACTACAGCTGAAGGTAATGCTAATACTAACTGATGCAAAAGGCAATCAGGAGAATGAGGCAAGAGGCTGACCTGCTGGTTCCATGTATTTTTAGATTAAGGGGGAAGAAAACCAGAGTTCAGATTCCTACTGAAGCTACCCACAGAGGGTCAGTCACTGAGCAGGGACTGGTTGGCTAAAGGGAGGACTTCTCACTTCCATGTCACTGCAAGAAATGCAGCCCAGGCTGGAACTGACCAAGCTGTTACCATGCGCTGGCTGCTGGGTGGCCTGTGCGGAGAGGCCGGTGGCCTTAATCCAGGTCCCAGTGGACAAGAGTCCACAGCACAAAAAAGCCACTGCAATTTTTGCCACCCTTGTTGGCAGTCTCAGAGAGGCCAAGGATTGAATGGGCCATGGAGACTGAACTCCCCTCTCACCTCTTGAGGTGGTCCCTCCAGGTCAGAGTTGAGGCACATTGATGGGGCGGTGTGGGGGTAGCTTGCACTGCCGCTGCTGTACCTGTCCTGTGGATAAATTAGAGGACTTCAGTCTCCAGGGCTGTCAATCCAAAACCTTCCGCTAATACGAAATTCACACAGAAATTACTCTGGTTTAGAGGGCTGACCCTGTGCTAGACAAACTCACGGTTCACTCTGAGCTGCAAGTTAAGCATCACTGCCACCGAAAAGCACGAACACCACCACGAGCTTGCCAGGGAGCCAGTCCGAATGTTAGTCTGGCGCTGGGTGCGCATGGTGGAGCCAGGGGAAGAATGCAGCCACAAACGAACCTGCTCCTCACTGCTCTAGTGGCAGGGAACTCGCATGCCGCAAGGCTAACCGCAAGTACAGTCCTCTGTTTGCAAGAGCCAAAGAACTGGGCCACAATACCTTCCAATCACCTCCCACGGGCCATTCCACTGGCAGATAGCTGCCTAACCAGCTGCCAAAGCCTTGGAGAGTAGGGAACTGATTGGGGGATCAGGAAAGGGAAGGGAAGGGACCAAAGCGAGGAACAAGAACATGACAGAACTGCTCCCAAACTCAGACTGTTGGGGGAACAGCAGGCTATCCCAACACATGGCATATTCTCATGTAGCTCTGGTTCTAGGGAAGAGCTCCTGTCTCACTATGCAGCTACTTGTTACTTCGCTGTATTTACCTACATGCACCACTATCTGTATAAGCCTCATGCAAGAAAGCCCCAGGCACTATGGAAGGTTTTTTTTATTTAAACTATGTAAGTGCTACAGGCTCTGGTATTGTATTTGCTTTATGCAACCCTTTTAGTGTGGAGGTGCTGACTGGTTGAAGCACAATCCTTCAAGTATTACAGCCCGAGCAACCTCAGGTGTATTCTCAGGAAGTGGGATTCTGGGGCTTCCCAAGGCCACATCCACCCTGACCACTCACACAACTGTCTGCCTGAACTGGTGGCCAAAGTACTCAAATGGAATTATCTGCAGGACAAGCTTGAAACAGCAAAGTGACTGAAATCACAGAATCTGCCTGAATGGGATTTTTCCAAGCAGTTTTGAAATGTCTGATGTTAGAGATAAGAGGTGTCACGCCATCCTGTCTTGTTAGAAGGCCTGTGCTACTGGTAACAGCCACAACAATGCCTTGCTTCATAGACTTGGTGAGCACTCAACTATACGGTCACATGACTGGCACAGTATGCCCAATACATGACATGTTTTAACTACCATCCACATGAGTCCCTGAAGGCATGGTGCTAAAGTTGGTGATGTGCCCTCCAGAGTCAACTTGATACAGAAATGGCTAAGACACCAGTGGTCTTGCTTGTTTCAGAATTGGACACCTGCATAATCTGGTGGAGCTGGGAAGATCCTTCCTCCTCCCTGTTTCTATTACGAAGTCTGACTTACCCCTCATTCCCCAATGGGCGGTCAGAAATATTATTGCTTCATTCTGCTGGATATCAAGGCTTGCCACCCAGCTAACACCAAATTTTAAACAGTGCCCCAACAGAAGAGGTAAATCTTGTATTTACAAGATCAAGCTTTGGCGGTTTGAATGCCACATACAGGATTTGGACTGGCTACTCCAGCACCAAGCTTAGAAACTGTTTCCCCTGAACCTCTTTGCCCCTTCTACAATAACCCCTTCTGCTCCTCAGTGTCCAACTCCTACTGGAAGCTAAGAGGCTGCTGAATGTTCAGAGCAGCCTCCAGAAGAATCCAACCAAAGCAGCAGAAGTAGCTCTATACTGGCCAGGTAGGCAGCGTGGCTGACAAGCATGCACAGAGTGAGCTGATGTGTGCTGGCAATGTTGCAACTTGGTAGGTCACCTTCTCTCCCGCACCCTATGCCCAGCAAGTAGAGGAAGGGCCTTACCTGACCGCCTGCAAAGATGACCGGAGAGCTGGATGGCTTGGGTCGGTATGGGATGGTAACACCCTTCGGGGGAGACTGGGTTACAGGAGAGTCGAAGAGGAAAGAGATTAGACTCCAGAGAGACTCACCGGTACTCGCAGCTAAGGACTTTCTCAAATGCTTAAACATGAAGCCTCTACTTTCTACTCCTACACTTAAAGGAAATGCCGTGATCGGGAGTTTTAGAAACCAGCCTGCTTGGAGTTGGAATGGTCTAAAAGTCCTGTCAGTGGCTCAGGTGGTTCAGTTTCTGGATAAGAGCTGCTAGTTACAAACAGCAATTCACTTCTCTCTCCTTACTGCCCTGGTGCCTATGTCATGACACCCAGCCAGCGTAGGGGAGAAGCTGCAATAGGAATATCGCAGTGTCAGAGCCAGCCATGGTATTAGGCACTAGCCTGGTGAGTAAAAAGTTCTGGTTGATGCGGTGAAGCCATGATGATTGCATTGTGGTGCCATCTGTCTGACTGACACAGTCAGGCAAAGCCAAGGACTCCTGAACGACCAGCTTCTTGACAAGCTCATCTTAACCTTGGTATGGGCAAGTCTGTCCTAACCGGATGCTTCTGTGTTTCACTTTGAAAGCCACAGACTGACCCTAAACCAATATGTGACTACTCTCCTGCCCCTACAAGGCCCCAGACGCCATTTCAAGCAGGACCAGTTTCTCTGCAGTCATGGAGGAGTCCAAGTCAGTTCACATTTAATAAGGTTGTCAGCCAGAGTCCAAATACAAGGCTAATGGCATCTAGCTTGCCCTTTGCCCCTCATGCTTTCTAGGAAGAGACATTGAATAGGCATTTCAGGTGCCCTTTTGCCAACATGTCTGCCTCCCCCCCCAAAAGGAAGCTAGCAGCTCATCCCTGCAGCTCACCTCCAGCATGACCACACAGATCTGTTTGACGCACTCAATGATGGACTGTGGTATCCCAGCAATGGTGATAGCTCTCTCAGTCGAGTTAGGCAGCATGTCTCCTGCCACCTGGACCTGCGCCCCTGTGCTCTTAAAGTTTAAGATTAAAAATAGAAAGTCAGGCACGCCACTCTGATCATGGTATCCAGTAGCAGCAACAAACCCCATGCTTTCAGTTCTACCCTCCCCCACACAGCCTCATTAAAGTGGTTTAGTCCAGGCTGGAATTATTCAGCCATCAGAACCCCAGGGCCAGGACAAAGCTAAAGCTAAACTTTGCCTTGATGTGCAAGTTGAGGCTGTGTCTATGACCAGTGAAGCTGAACTGAATTATCTCTTTGGTGTCTGACCTGGCAGTTCACAGCATTAGGTGGCACATGCATGCTTGACCACCTTAATCCTCACATTCCCTCAGCCTCATTTTGCAGGTGGGGAAGTGGAAGCACAGAGAGGTTAAACTAGTTAGTCATTCATCAAGCAAGTGGCAGATCTCAGAACTGAAACCCAGGAGTCCTGCCTCCCATTCCCCTGCACCAACTAGGCCAACTCCCCCTCCCACTGCTTTAGAAAGGAGGGTTCAAGTAATCAGGCTGGGACTGGTGTGCATAAGCAGAGCTGGGGAGGAAAGGAGGGGGATCTTTAACCACACCGACTCCACTATGCCTGGCTCCAGCTACTGTATTGGTCTCAGTTTCAAAAGCACTAAAAATAAGGTGCTTTTCAAGGCAGGATGATGCCAAGTCTCTACTATGTAGTATTCAACCCAGCACTTATGGCATGGGGAGGGTGGAGCGAAAAGATGTCTCTACAGAGAACACTCCTGTTGAACTGCAGCTACTACTGGAGTTGAAAACTCCTCTTCAAAGCAAGATCCAACCCACAAAAGACTAGTCAGAGTCAGCAGGTGCAAACCTCTCTTATCTCCTTGATCTTGCAGCCTCCTTTTCCAATGAGGGAGCCACACTGGCTGGCAGGTACCACAAGCCTCAGGGTGACAGGAGGCCTGCTGGCAGCTGTGCTGTTGGTCATTGAGCTGCTGATGTCCTAAAAGGATAAGGAGTTACTCAGAGGGATGCCTTGGGACAGCAGCGTTTAGCAAACTTTGCTAGTTTACCCAGTCTCAGTCCACCATCGGATTACACAGTACAATGCCCTGAACTCGGAGGAGCAAGATCCCTGTACTAAAAACTCGGATCACCCATGCCTGAGGTGCAGCAGGGAAGCCACTTCACAGCAGTGGTACAGTTCAAGAAACCGACATCCTATTGAAACTGGTGGGAGATGTGTAGGGAGACAGTGTAATTTAGGCTAAACTCCAGTTAGGATTGACACCTGCCTTTGCAAGGAGGACCGTGGGATCTTTAGTTACCCATGTGAGGCACCATGTTGGGGCACTGGCAATCTCCAGACAACACCCCAGGTTTTCCTTGGAGGTCTCCCATCCAATACTGATCAGAGTAGACCTGGAGACTAAGGAACTTGAATTGTTTAGCCCAGGGGTCAGCAACCTTTCAGAAGCTGTGTGCTGAGTCTTCGTTTGTTCACTCTGATTTAAGGTTTCGTGTGCTAGTAATACATTAATGTTTTTAGAAGGTCTCTTTCCACAAGTCTATAACCTATAACTAAATATTGTTGTGTGTAAAGTAAACAAGGTTTAAGAAGCTTCATTTAAAATCAAATTAAAATGCAGAGCCACCAGAGCCTTTTGGACTGGTGGCCAGGACTCAGGCTGTGAGTGCCACTGAAAACCAGCTCACGTGCCACAGGCTGCCCACCCCTGGTTTAGCCTAACAAAACACAGGCTGAGGGAGATTGGATTGTTCTATAATATATCAGAGGGATAAACACCAGGGAGGGAGAGGAATCATTTAAGTCCAGAGCCAATGTTGGCACAAGAACAAATAGGTATAAACTGGACATCAGTAAGTTTAGGCTTGAAACTAAACAAAGGTTTCAAGCCATCAGAGGAGTGAAGTTTTGGAAAGAGTAGCTAGGGGAAAAAAACTTGCTTTTAAGACAGAAGCCGATGTGTTCATGGAGAAAGTGGTATGATGAGATTGCCTACGGTGATGTCTCCAGCCACTGGAGGTGGGCCATGTGGGACAGTAGGTAAGGAGGCCTCTGAGCTACTAGAGAATTCTTGACCAGGTGTCCAGCTAGTGAGGCTGGCCCACATGTGCAGGCATAACTGACTGCCACATTGGGGGAATTTTCCCCCTGTCAGATTGGCAGAGGTCTGGGGGTTTTCCTCTGCAGCATGGGTCACTTGCTGGTTTCAACTAGAGTAAATGGTGGACTCTAATGTGAAGTCTTTACATCAAAATTTGAGGACTTCAGTAATTCAGCAAGAAGTTATGGGCCACCTACAGGACTGGGTGGGTGACCTAGGTCAGACAAGATCACGATGGTTGCTTCTGGCCTTGAAGTCCTTAACACCCTGCTTAGTCTAACAGTATAGCCACCAAGCAGCGGCTAAAACCTATTACGTCACAAACTCCACCTAACTGGGAACTCCATTCTCCTGCTCTGCATAAGGGCATCAGACAATACGAACAAGGAAAAAGAGTAAGTTCATGTGCCTTTATAGCAGCTGCCAGGAAGTTTCCAAGTCAGCCCTAAAGCACTCTCCTATATTAGCTGGAGATCAGCTGCTCCCACAGACCCCGATGTTCCTTGGAGGAACATCAAGAGGACTCCATACATGTCTACAGAGGCACCGAGTTATTCGGATGGTTACAATCAAGAGGTTTACAGCTTAAAAGCTACAGGGGATAGAAGAGCTTGGCTGCTATATGTTGTGAACCCTGCAGATAAGGATTCTAGTTCAGCAGGAAGCTACATGGAGTATGATATGGGATCAAATCACTGGCTAATCCAAAAACAGCCTCTGAATAGCTAACCTACCAGCTATTATATACAATAGCTGCTGTTTGTGGATAGGAGGCAAAGAGGAGCCAGCAAGGAGGCCACAGCTTTACCAGAGCTCACCCCCATCTCAGGGGTCTGAAATTAAAAAGCTCTGAAGCTCACTTCTCAGTTTGCATTACCAGAAACTCAGCAGTGGAGTTCTAGCCCTGCAATCCAGTCATCTGCTCCCTTCTCTATTAATCTGATCACTGCAGCTACACACAACTGGCCCCTAGGATTGTCAAGTTATGTTTAATAGCACCCACCATGTTAGAGCTGCATGTTCCCATCCTGCTGACAGTGGGACATTTCCACTGCTCAAGGGCAACAGCTCAGGCTTTGCAAAGCAAGCCTTATCCCAGGCATGGGGCCAGTGTTCTCAGGTTACTGACACGCAGCTACTGGCTGCAGGCTCATGGTTTGACTTGGGCACTGGATCTCAAAAGTGAAAGTCCCATCAAGTGCAGAGCCCAGGCAAGGACACTACTGCACAAACAGAGAAGAGCCTATCTGGCTGTGGAGAAATCGCTGAGCATTGACATCTGGCTTTTTTAAGAAGCAACCTCCTTCAGCAGGATGGGAGGCTGCCAGCTTGGACATTTGTTCCACCGACTAGATTAAAGTCTAGTGAGCCATCAGAGCCTTTTGCTTCAGGGCATAGCCGTCACTAGGTGTCAGGAAGAAACCTTGCTGCCTTGTGGGACAGTACTTCACTCAGTCTACTGGAAGGGAGGAGTGTTACACCCTCTGAAATAGCTTATTGACCAGGCAGCCCACCAGATTTGATGATCACAATACCAAATTCCGAACATGCTCAGCATTCCCAGAACAAAGTTGGATACTTGGATGTAAAACTGTGGGCTTAACAGCCATGAATCTCCCCCGCAATGAATGTTAGCTAGCCAGATTCTGATATAGTTCTTGGGCTCAGCCCTGGTACAGAAAGGGACTGCCAGAGGTTCAGGTCAGCATAGCAACTCATACACAGGGCTGAAGATGCACTGCTGAAGTCTATAACCCATGCCTAAACCTATGGGCTCAATTCATGTTGCTCGTAGTTAATGTTTCAGGCACGCTGGGGCTCACCATGTCCTCCTGAGTACACCACAGACCCATACGAGGTGCAGGGGAACACTGCCTCACCTGCACAGCAGGCTTCTGCAACTGCATCAGTTCACGAATACAGGTGATTTTAAAGAAGATGGGGCCTGATTTTACACCCTTGTAATTCTGAACACCCATAAGTGACCCAATACATCAAGGCTGCTAGTTAGGGCAGCCTGCGCCAGGGGCCAAACAGGTAGCCCACAGACGATCCATGCCTCCCTTTCTCTCCATGTGCCACATCACAGCAGGGATACATCATTCCCTGTGTTGACAGTCCCTTCACCCAAACCTTAGCTACACTGCATTTGATTCAAGCAGAGTTTGCTCGTATTCCAGATTTGAAATATTTTGAGTGACTGCAGCAATTACAGCTGGCTACAACAGTGCATCTGTATCTAAAAAGGGTTTAGCCAAAGTCTTTACTCTAGCTGGCATAAAAGCAATTAGGTACTTCTCTGATCATTCCCAGGACCCACTCCAGCACTAGAGACCAGTAAGTAGAAGAAACATGCACCTCTTCCAGTTTGTCAATGATCATAGCAAATGCTTTGAAGATGGCATTGGTCGGACCAGCAAGAGTGATGATCCTCTCTGGGCAGTTCCCTTCCGAGATGTTAATGCGGGCACCACTCTGGAGGAACAAAGTGAATGTAAAGAGCAGAGATGCTACGCCAATGGGACTGACACCATGCAGCAGTTCCACTTGGGCTGGCAGGGCAGTGGATAATGTTACAACAGTCAATAACTCCATTACCTGTGTGCAGTGCCTAGCACAATGAGATCCCTAAGTGCTACTACAACACAAATAATTTCTATTTCATACCATGAAATCCACTCCCCCCTTTGCTCTGCTCTTCTGGGCAGCCATCTTAGTTTCCATCTGCTAGATAGATGCTGAGATTGGTCAGAAGAACTACATTTCCCAGAAGCCTTTCAGCCCATAATGAGCTTATTGGCTGCCAATACAACTGCAACTGTTGAATCCCTGCTTAAGACTTTGTACAAGGGCCCCCCCAAGATCTGGTATTATTCCACCCAAGTTTCTCTCAACTGATTTAAAGACCAGTTTGTGGCCACCTGCTCCCCAGAACCTACCTCTTCGCGCATCTTCTTTACAGATTCTCCTTTCTGTAGGGGATGACAAGAGAAAAGGAAGAGACTGTCAGTGTTACTGAACTGCATAGATAAGAATAAAGTAAAATAAGGATTAAATTTAGTCATTTACCTTCCCAATGATGCTCCCAACCTCCTGCAAAGGGGACAAAGGCACTAGTCAGTTCTTAAAGATTACAGGACATGGGTTCAGAGACAACATGGGTGCAAGCTAATGGTATAAGTTTTCCCTTACTGATCAAGACCAGTGTGAAGCGTAGCAATTTCTTTCAATATGAGATTGTTTTAGTAAGCCTAGTAAGTCTCACTGTTCTCCTTGTGTGTCTATAGCGATTTGTGTCTCTGCAGTGATTAAAAATGCTCCCTGGTTGGAAATAGAAGCTAAATTCAAACTGGACATAAAAAAATTATGCCTTAACAGTTAGGGTAATAGTTATTAGAACAGTTTGTCAACGGTCACGAGGGATTCTCATCACCAGCAAGTTTTAAGTGGAGATTGATCTGTTCTGGGAATTATTTTGGGGAATTCTATGGGCTATGTTATACAAGAGGTCAGAGTAAATGAACACAATGGTCTCTTATATGGTTTTGGAATCTATGAATCTCAGTATAAAGTGGAAATAAAGTGACAATAAACATTCTATAGAGTGCTTGAAGTTCATCCCTCCCCAATACAAAGTGTTAATATCTTGTACCTTGTGAGTTTAACAGAACAGATGCCCCCCGCACTCTGAAGTTCTGCTAGTTTCTTTACTGATATATTGAGATTTCAAAATACTCTGCTCCAACAGTCACAAAATATCCTTTTACCAGGAACAGACCACATGCCAAGAAGTTCCCAGCATCAAGAAGCTAATGGCTCTAATGAGCCATTTCAAAGAAACATTAGGCTGGGTTTATTTAGCATTATTTAAATTACTAGACTCCAATTGGGTTACAACAAAAAGACCCATTCTGTATAGGAATGGATCTTCTGATCAGACAAAAAAGAGTTTCCAAGACATTTGCTTACGACCCAGTTTCACCAGAGGTATAAAGAGATGATATGGCAGGTACCTTTCCATGCATAAGTAGTCGAATGGTAAGTGTGACATTTAAACCACCTTCAATAACACCGGTGTCCATCTTGAGCTGTGTTCTGACTAGTCAGGCTTTGTCAGTGGTCAAATCTTTGGTCGCTGGGGGATAGAAACTATAACAGAAGAGAGGATGTCTCATGACATGCTTTGAGAACACCCAGTTCATCTTTGTTTTTTTTATTATTTACAAGGAACACAAACATTTTAAGGATACACTTTTCTACATGGTTCACAATCTCTCTGAAGTATAGTGAGGCCGCTCTGCATGATTATTCCTCTAGAGGGTTAGCTCAATCTGACAAGAGGAGTGGATAGTCTCTTAACTGAGCAGCATTGACAAGCTGTCAGAACAGATTTGAGTGTATTTACAATTGTTAATCATTTGGCACTCAACTTGCACGCATTTATTTGTATGCTAGAGACTAGTGTGCAGTAAGCTTAGCTGTTTCCCAGTGTGTTAATTCTTATATGAGATGTTTGCTTGAGCAGATCTGCTGAATCAAGTGTATTGAGCAACTAACCTAAACTCCCCACCCCCTGGATGCCAGAACCAAAGGTTGTAAAGAGATCAGTTGTCACTTTCCATTCTCCATCTCCCTCCCACAGTGCAGGCAGCAGCGTCAGTGGATGAGGTCTGTGTCCATTCTCCTCCCTGCTTCCCCACCCTTCAGCCTGCAGGAGTCTTTGTATACGGGTTTGCCCTAGTTTAAGGGCTTCTCTACACTTTGAAAAGAATTTGGATGAGGGTAGGGTAGGAATTTAAAAGTGCAACAGCTACTCTAGAATAAATCCACGTGTGGACATTTTAGTTCCAGAAGAAGAACATTTTATTCCTGTTTAGTTTAATGGATTAAGCTAGGCAGGAGCAAAACCAAACACCCCAATTCTTATAACTAGCTATTCACAATCATTTCATGGGCAAACAAGCTCTGAGGTTAACATTGATAAGCTAGTTTACATACTGGTGATATAACCCAGTTGAAAGCCAATTTAAGCATGCCCACATAGGGCTTTGCACCCTTTAATTTAGTTGTTGGCTTAACTTTAGAACTAATTTTAGTTAACTGATGCAAGCTGCTTGCAGATGAGCCTTTACTGTGGCAAAGCAGTGAGGTGCTAAAGTTTAACTTCCATCGTGGGAAGAGCTAACCTGAGCTCAACTGGCAGAGTTGTGACCTACAGTCCCAAATGAGGACTTGCCAACTGGGCTCTACAGCAGCACAGCCTTGTTTCCAGGGTAACACTATATGAAGAAAACAGACAACTAGGAAAAAGGTTGTGTTCGCTCTCTATTATGACCTCAATACAAGTGTTTCTTGGCCCATATTTTCAAGACACCATCTATATATAAATCCCCATTACATCCTTCTAAAGTAGGGAAACATCCCTATGTTCTAGTTCGGGGAAAAATTCCAAAGAACAGGATGGTCTTCAAGTCTGTGGCAGAGACAAGAACAGAACCCACTGAGTTCCTATTCTCAATCCCTTGCTGAGTCCAGATGATTACACTTCTTCCTAGTTTATTGATAGTACAAGACTCATCTGGCCTTATTACCACCATTAGGAATTTCAATAATTTTTCTAACAAAATTAGTACATTTCTACCCAATTCACATAAATTAACATTAACATGCTTTTCACTAAGTGGTTTTTGCAATTTGTTAACCTTTTCTCCCCACCGCAGTGGTTTCTAAACAAAAAAGGTTATTTTTTTTTGTTCATGAAATTTAGATTATCCAGCACTGAACATCTGATCAAAACAGATTTTTTTTTTTTTTAAAGACATTTCTGAGTTCTCATGTTATGACTCTAGGTTTGCTAGCTACTAGGATCTGCGATTGAGACTGCAATCAGTCAGTAGTGATATCTCCAACCATAACTAGTGCACAGAGGAGCAAGATTCAGTGTGAAAAACCAGATTTTAGTTATTGGGGGTGGCATTTCCTCAGACCCAGGACCCTTGAGACTTCCCCCAGAACATTTCATTACTATTGGCCCCACCACCCCACACAAACTATAATGTAAACACTCCCCCCGCCCCCGAGAAGTTATCTAAAACGGTATTTTAGGCCTGCTCCTTGGGGGAGGGCATTACAAGTTGGCTTATCTTTCCCCACACAATATATCCGAGATATGCAAGGGATTCTTTTAGTTAGTAAATACTCGAAATAAATCCTTAGTCTGAACAGCCAGCTGAGCTCGTCCGATTCCAGGCGCTTTTAAGCTCTTTATTGCTTCGTTGGAGTCTCCCTACTTTAGGATGGGGGGGGGGGGCAGTAAAGGGGCACAAAGCTACCTCCTACTCCCTCTCGATATTGCGCCTCAATCTTTTTACTCCGCCCTATGGATGATTCCCCCTTCCCCGCACTGCAATATTTGCCCCAAATGGCGATCGACGGTTATTTACTCAATCCCTTCTCACACACCCGCCAGTTCCATTCCTTGCCCCCTCGCCAGGGATGGGGGTGTTCACTCCGCTCCCTCTCTCGACTCCTGCCCCCTCAATAATACGCCATACCCATATCAGCTCACAGCGCAGCAGGGGGTTCAGATCCTGAGCCGCCGCCTCGAGGAAGCGGGGCCCCGTGGCCAGCCGCGCGCACAGGGCGAGGGGGAGGCCGCCCGCCCTGTCCGCCAACCAGGCACACTCGATCCCCCGCCGCAAAGCCCTTCCCCCTGCGGGCGCCTCCCGCCCCCCGAGGCCCAGCTCTCAGGCGTCCGCCATGTGACGCAGCGTCCCCGCCGCCTCCCTTCCTCCCCTGTCCCCCGCCCCGCGGCCTGCTCCTCTCACCGCCTCCTTCGTGCGCAACAGCAGCGCCGCCCCTCCCCCCCGCCGCACGCACACACTCGGAGTAGGCCGCACTAGGCCGCGGGCGCCTCCTCGGCCTCACGTGACAGCGGAGCCGGGCTAGGCGAGGGGGTGGGCGGGGAGCGGGGCTACGCGAGGCCGGGGATCCGGGCGGAGAAGCCCCGGCTGCCTTACCTGGCGGCGGGGTGGCCGAGCGCCCGGCCGATCGGCCGCTCCGTAGGCGGAGGGACAGGGAAGGGGGGAGCGGGAGGAGGGAGGGCGGGTGACGGGGTCTCCGGGGCGGGCGGAGGGAGGAGGGGCCCCCTCGGAGGGGGAGGGAGGAGGCGGGGAAGGGAGAGAGCCGGGACGGGCGGGCGGGATGGCGGCGGCGGGAGGAGGGCGGAGGGGCTGCGGCTGCTGCTCCTGCTGCGGCGGCCTCGGCGGGTCTGGGAGGGGGAGGCGAAGAGCGGGGCGATTTCAACCCCGCCCTGACCCGGAAACGGACCCCGCCACGCCATAGAGACGCGTAGGGCAGAGCGTCCACCGCCAGTTGATCATAGAGCGGGCCTAGGGAACGAACGGGTCCCAGCGAGATGGAGCGTCCCTCGAACCACAGGGAAAGCGGTGGGCTCCAGCGCCGCCTGCAGGCTGAGCGCTCACAGCCCTCCCAGCCGCTGCTGCGTGGGGATGTGGGGACAATGGGCGAAAGTGGGAAGGGGGTGGGGAGAGAGAGCGAGCTAATGGAGGGACGGAAGGGAATGGGCGGAGGAGGGGAGATGGGGAGGGGCGGGGGCAGAAGACAGGAGAGGGGCAGTGGAGAGGGCAGAAGAAAGGGGCAGAAAACGGAGGGGAGGGGCAGTGGAGGGAGGATGAATGAAGAGGCTGAGATAGTGCTGACATCTTTGCCAGGCCTGTGCCATAGCAGCTGCCTCCAGGGGCCCTGTTCAGAAGCAAATCCAACGTGATACACTGGGCTAGGCCCAGATCCTCCAAAGTATTTAGGCTCCTAAAGGATACAGCTGCTAGCATGGTCACTCTGTGCAGCTGGAGTGTTATTTTGCTTCACGGCTGCTCTCACTAAGGCCATGTCTACAGTCAAAAGTTAAGTAGACCCAGCTATGTCGCTGTGGGGTGCGAAAAATCTACCCCCCTGAGCGATGCAGCTAAGCCAACTTAACCCTTAGTGTAGACAGCACTAGGTCGACAGAAGAACTGGTCTCCCAACTTAGCTACTGCCTCTTGAGAAAGTGGATTAACTATGGTGATGAGAGAACAATTCCTGTGTCTGTAGTGAGTGTCTACACTGAAGCACTACACACCGCTGTAGCGTTTGAAGTGTAGACAAGCTAACTCAAGTTAACTGTGGAGGAAAGACACAACCAAAGGAAGTATTGTGCCCCATCTGGTGCCCTGTCTCCTAGAGTACAGTGCCTCTGTAAGGATATGTTTACACTGCAATTGGAGTGTGACTACAGTGTGTACAGACATAACCGAGGTAGCTGTGGTGTGGGTAGTGCAGGTACCAAAAGTCGTGAAGTCACCATAGATATGCCTGCAAAACCCCATAGTGTAGATGCAGCCTAAAGTGACAGAACGCGTTTTTCTGTAGGCGTTGGAACGCCATGTCCCTGAACGACAGTGGCTTCATTGACGGAAACATTCTTCTGTTGACTTAGCCTCATCTACGCTGAGAGTTAGATCTCCATATCTACAGTGCTAGGGGTGTTGATTTTTCACACCCCTAACCAATGTAGTTATGTCAGTCCAACTTTTAAGTGTAGACCAGGCCTACATGTGGGATTTGCTGCTTTAACTAAATCAGTCTAGTTGACACACACAGTTTTTCCTGGTGGGAGAAGTGGAGGGTACTCATTTTTGAAGGGTTAGAGTTTGTCAGTGAAAGCAGCCAATGTGATGTGTGGGAATTAAGCTTTGTTAAAAACTACCTGAACTGTTCTCACTGCTGATTATTTGCATTAGGCCGCAGATCCCAATTGAGACCAGGGCCCTATTACGCTGGGCGCTGCACAGACACATAAGCCTCGTCCACAAAGGATCTAAATTGGGACGTTAATAGGTTTTAAATAAGCCCTGGTTTAGGCACAAGTTTTGTACCAGTATGACTATGTTGGTTCAGGGTGTGATTTTGTTACCAATATAGTTATATCAGTACAACCCTTAGTGGGGCCACATTTACACCACTATAGAGGGGCCTTATACTGGTGTTGCTTATTTTGATTCCCACACTGGAATGAGCTACACCGGTATACGCATCTTATACCAATACAGTTAAAGCGGCTAACTTTCTAGTGTCAATGAGCCCTTTAAAATCACCTGTCTCTTAACTGGATCTTTCCCTGATTTTAGGGTGTGTATGGGCAGGTGATGCCTTTAAGCAAGCTGAACTGGTTTTTAACTGGTTTTCTGCAGGGGGAATTTCCTTGGATTTTGAAGCTGTATGTAGGCGTTAGGTGGAAAACAAGACACCTAAACCCTTCCTTGCCTTCCACTGTTATAGAATCCAGAAATCTAGGTCTGCTGTTAAAAGCCTCCAATGTTGGGGATTCCACAACCTCCCTTGGAAGTCTATTCCAGAGCTTAATTAGCCTTATAGGTAGAAAGTGTTTCCTAGTATCTAGCCTAAATCTCCCTCAATGCAGATTAAGCTGATTACTTGGAGAACATGAACATGGAGAACGATTGAGCACCATCCTACAACAGCCCTAACGCATGTGAAAACGGTTCTCAGGTCCCCCTGTGACTCTTCTCCTCTCAAGACAAAACACCTCCACTGTTTTTAATCTGTCCCAATACATTTTCTAAACCTTTGAGCATTTTTGTTGCTTTCCTCTGTCCATATCTTTTTTTAAGGTATGTCACTCACAATTGGACACAGTTCTCCAGCTGAGGCCTCACCAGTGCTAAGCAGATTGGCACAATTACCTCCCATGTCTTAGGTATGACACTCCTGTTAATACACCCCAGAATATTAGCCTTTCTCGCAACTGCATCATAATGTTGACTCATATTCAATTTGTGATCACCTATAACTCCTAGATCCTTTTCAGCAGTATAGCCAGTCATTCCCCATTTTGTACCTATGCATTTGATTTTTCTTTTCTAAGTGTTGTACTTTGCCCTTGTCTTAAATAAATTTCATTTTGTTGATTTCAGACCAATGCTCCAATTTATCAAGGCCATTTTGAATTCTAATCTTGCCCTCCGAAGTGCTGCTAACCTCTCCTGGCTTGGTGTCACCTGCAAATTTTGTAAGCATACTCTCCACTCCATTAGCCAAGGCATTAATGAAAATATTGAATAGTGCTGGACCCAGGACAGATCCCTACATGATGACCCCATTAAATATGTCCCTCCAATTTGACAGTGAACCATTGATAACAATTCTTTGAGGACAGTCTTTCAACCAGGTTTGCACCTACCCTATAGTAATTTAATCTAGACCATACTTCTCTAGTTTGCTTATGAGACTATAATGTGAGACTGTGTCAAAAGCCTTCCTAAAATCAAGCTATATCATATCTACAGCTTCCCCCCTACCCATTAGGCCAGTAGCTGTGTCAAGAAAGGAAATTAGGTTGGTTTCACATGATTTTTTCTTGCCAAATCCATGTTGGTTATATCACTATAATCTCCTCTAGATGTTTAAAATAGATTTTTAATAATTTGTTCTAGTATCTTTCCAGATATGAAAGTTAGGCTGACTGGCCTGTAATTCCCCAGGTTCTCTTTGCTCTCATTTTTAAAGATAGGTACTATGTTTACTCTTCTCCAGTTCTCTGGGACATCACCTGTTCTCCATGGGTTCTCAAAGACAATGGCTAAGGGTTCTGAGGTTGCTTCAGCTGGTTCTTTAAGTGTTCTAGGATGAATTTCATCAGGCCCTACTCAATTAAATAAATTTAATTTATCTAAATATTCTTAGCTAACGTACACGTTCCTGCAGGTGCATTACCTTTGACGACACAGGGACGTGGATAGAAGGTCAGATCAAGAGTATTTTGTAATCTAAAGAGTAGAAAGTGTCAGAGGGGTAGCCGCGTTAGTCTGGATCTGTAAAAGCGGCAAAGCGTCCTGTGGCACCTTATAGACTAACAAACATATTGGAGCATGAGCTTTCGTGGGTGAATACCCACTTCGTTGGATGCATGTCAGAGTAGAAACTGTTTCATTATATTCTCTTGGGAGAATGGAAAAATGCCGTGCAGAAGAAGAAAAAAAACAGCCTCAGAAAGATTAAAAGTGTAGCAGGAAACTTCTAAAATGTGGTAAGAAAGAATAGAAAGGCCATTCTGTGTCATCACGCATTATTACAGCATAATTGTCAACATGCTAATTATTGTGTATGTTGTGTGTTATTTTTCTACTTATTTATTTCAGTTTAAGATTTGTTTGTAACGTTCTAATCATTGTAAAATAGTGCTGTGCAGGAAGCTGTTCACACTAACTCACCATTACACCACCAGGGAGGAGCCCTGGCATGTGTTCCCAGCCGCCATCACGGGCGTCTTTGATCCACAGACAATCATAGATCTCATTAAAATAACGAGTCCGGTGGCACCTTAAAGACTAACAGATTTATTTGAGCATAAGATTTCGTGGGTAAAAAAAACTCACTTCTTCAGATGCATGGAGTGAAAGTTCTGTATTTATGCCCAAATAAATCTGTTAGTCTTTAAGGTGCCACTGGACTCCTTGTTATTTTTGTGGATACATACTAACACGGCTAACCCCTGATACTTATAGATCTCATTAAAGCTAATGGGTGCTCTGACCGCCTTTCTTTCTGGATAAATCAAAGGAGCACTTAAGCCCCTTTATGGAGCAAGGTAGCTGGAGGTGATTGAAGCTACTGCCCAAGGTAATCAGTCTCAAGGCAAAGTCTGAACAGGACTAAGCTGTGATTCCATCAGTTGCCCAACTGGCAGTAAATTAGCAATTTTGAGTGTGTGCTTTTTAAGATGAGTGGCAGTTTACATACAGCTGGAGCCTGTGATTCTCTTCCTCTTGCCTCTGACCACTTATTTTTTCTTGGACTATAACCTATGGCCAATGCAATGATGTATTGGCTCAAACTCTGCCCAGCGCGATGACGATCTGGTTGAAACTCTGCCCAGAACAATGACGTTTTGGCCCAAGCCCTGCCCAGCCCTACGACATTTTGGCTCAAACCCCACCCAGCATCATGACGCACAGATGCAAATTCTCACCCCTCCACTATTATGAGGTGGTCCAGGTAGGTTTTTTGACCAATCACGCTGCTTTGGGGCAGTTTCCTGGCAACAAACTGTGCCACTCAGAATTGCAAAGCCTAAGGGACATATTTTTAAAACTATTTAGGCACCCAGTGGGATTTTCAAAGGCACCCATAGGGTGTTGGGGGCCTAGGTGCTTTTGAAAATCCCAGTACGCATCTGAATACCTTTAAAGATCTGGCCTTACGTGACTCAGATGGCCAAGTCCCATTTTCAGAAGTGTCTGAGAAGACTAAATCTCACTGAAAGATGAGGTATTTAGGCACCTAATTCCCCTGCCTTAACACCTTTAAGAATCTGGGCCAAAGTTCCTGTGTCACTTTGAAAAATGGGATTTAGCCACCCGCGCCACTTAGGCCTTGGAACACTTAGCGAAGCAATTCCTAAATCCAGAGTTCCTTGGGGTATAGGCCCAGCTGGAGCAGCAGGCTTGGAAGGAACTGTGAGCAAGGAAACTGCCTGCTGCTGTTTGTTTCTGTGGAGTCCAGGGAAAGAGAACTCCGTGCACATTCTTTGTAAACAAGCAGGATTGCATTAAAAAACGGATCTGACTCAGACCATTTTGCCTCCAGATAGAAAGAACCCAGCAAGGCCCCTACCTACTAGCTAACTGCTCAGGCCAAAGGGACAAGGGAGTTCCTCTTTAACATATCAACTCACCCATTCCCTACTGTGGGTCCATCACGGTTTCCCAAGGCAGTTGGATTTATACAAAGCATCCAACTCCCTCACCATTACAGCTCACTCTAGTTTTCACAGGCCCGGCCTTGGGCTATCCCCCAAGCTGTTAGCTGTTTTGTACTGTATTAACTCCTAGAAGCTGCAGCAGCAATCAGAACCCCATCATGCTAAGTACCGCTCAGACACGGGGGCTTGACACCATGGGGCAATCGACCAGCGTAGCTATAGCAGAATAATAATCGGGCTGATATAACTTCCCCCTGGTTGACACCACTCCAGAATATGAGAGAAGGTCCACGGGAGCTGACACACAGTCCCTGCTTCAAAAGGCTTCCAATCTAAATAGACAAGGGAAACGCAGAAGGGAACAAGAAGTATTATCTCCAGTTTATACATAGGGATGCTCAGACATCCAGCAATTTGCACAGAGGAAGAACTGGGAATTGAAGCCAGATGTCCTCTGTTGCAGGCCAGTGTCGCAGTCACACGACCATCTCTCTTCTCTTCCCTCCGTGGTTACTGGGCTCCTGCAAGCAGCCCTCACCCATTAGTCAGCACTACATTTTTAATCCCAGTGCACTACAGGCAGCAAGAAAGCCTGGCCCTTGCTTCTGCAGCTGGGCGGAAGGGCTGGCACCACCCCAACTCCCAGAATAGCCAGATGTACCTGCTAAAATAAATTAGCAGGGAAAGAGCAACTGTTGAGGGTGAAACTGGCACAGTTGTTCATCAGTGTTAACAGCCCAGTAAAATTACAGGGGGCTGTTCACACTTGGCTTGGAGCTCTGGTTTGATGCCAGAATCTCTCCCTTGACTTCAGTGCAATTGCTCCCCATTTACACCAGTGGGAGCTGAGCTCAGAAGCAAGCCTGATGTCATAGCACTCGAGGCTTGTCTCCCAGTCTAGGTTTCTCTCCTCTGGCCAAGCCCGCTGTGGTTAGCTGCCCAGGTTTCCCAGGAGAAGCCAGGTTATTTGGCCGCTCAGAGAAGAGCCCAGCCATCACAAAAATCTGTGTTATTAGTATTAGCAGCACAATAACAGTGTCTGTAACCTTAAACAAATCCTGCGTCAACTGGTCCTCAGGCCTGGTCTATGCTTAGAAGTTAGATCTGAACCCTGCTGTAAACAGGGGTAGGTGGGCAGAGGAATGGTTTTGTAGACCTAGCAACCGCCCCATAGGGAGTTGAGTTACCTACATCAATGGGAAACCCCTTGCACCCACGTAGGAAGCAGCTACACTATGGCGCTGCAGCAGTGTAGTGTTGACATGGCCTCAGGAGGGACCATTCGCCACATGCGCAGGCATCTACCCCACTGGAGTTTGCACAGCTCAAGTGACTGCGTGATGTGCCAGGATAAAACCCATGTCTGCTGGGATCCAGTCCGGTGCTGAGCCGGAGGGGTGATGAGATGGACACAGGCTGTAAGACAGAGAACATGTCTATACTAGGGATGCCACAGGGGTACCATGAAGTGCTGTAGCGTAGACGCTTCTTACATTCACCAAAAGGGTTCCAGGCAATCCACTTCCTGGAGCAGCAGTAGCTTGCTTGATGGAAGAATTCTTCTGTCACCCTAGCTGCGTCTAGCCTGGGGGTTAGGTTGGCTTGACTACAGTGCTTGGGGTGTGAGTTTCCCCATGGCCTGGGCTGATCTATCAGAGGGGCAGCCGTGTTAGTTTGGATCTGTAAAAGCAGAATACTTTTCACCTACGAAAGCTCATGCTCCAATACATCTGTTAGTCTATAAGGTGCCACAGTACTCTCTGCTAGGTTGATCTAAATCTTAAGCATAGACCAGAGCACAGACAAAGGCAGCCAGAGACCAGTTTTGTTGTTCATTTTTTTTATCTGGAGCAGGATTTAATATTTAGAGCCCTGCGCAGATACAAATATACATCCAAGGATACAGCTATCCATGGATAGAAATCGGTATCCGCTGAACTGCCAGAGCTCTCCCAGAAACTGTGGGGCTGCCGCTCCCAGGAGCCAGCGCCCGATGCCGGCAGCTCCTCCCTGTGTACTGCCCCCAGACCTGGGGTCTGTCTGGTGTGTGGCCGTATAGCCCCCACACATGAGACGCAGTCACGGAGACAGCTGCGTGGAAGAGACAGGGTGGTACAGTTGCATAGGAGGAGCTGCTGGTGCGGGGCGCTGGCTGCTGGGAGCAGCAGCCCCAGAGTTTACTCCTTTTGCTGCTGCAGTTCCTGGCAGGGCCCTGTGGTTCAGTGGATACTGATTTCTATCCGCTGATATAAATTTGTATCATAGAATATCAGGGTTGGAAGGGACCTTAGGAGGTCATCTAGTCCAACCCCCTGCTCAAAGCAGGATCAATCCCCAGCCAGATTTTTGCCCCAGATCCCTAAATGGCCCCCTCAAGGACTGAACGCACATCCCTGGGTTTAGCAGGCCAATGCTGAAACCACTGATCTATCCCTTCCCCCATTAGTCTATTAATACTCAGCAACATGTTGGGATCAATGATGAGCATTCACTGTAGCAGGACTTGAAGTACAGCATAGCCAATCACTGCTAAAAGTCATGAGATTTGCTTAACCCATGAGACTGCCAAAAGATTTTTTTTGTGTGTGTGTGTGGGGAGAGGAGGGAGGTTATCTGCCATCTAATTTCTAAGTCTAAGCTAGTGGCTCTCAACCTTTCCAGACAACTGTACCTCTTTCAAGAGTTGGATTTGTCTTGCATACTCCCAACTTTCACCTCACGTAAAAACGACTTGCTTACAAAAATCAGGCATAAAATAAAAAAGTGCCCCACTACACTAGCACTGAAAAATTGCTTCCTTTCTCATTTTTCCCATATTATTATAAAATAGATCAATTGGAATATAAATATTCTACTTACATTTCGGTAGAAAAGCCATTGTATGTATGAAATTTTAATTTGTACTGACTTCGCTAGTGTTTGTGATGTAGCCTGTTGTAAAACTAGGCGACTATCTAGATGAGTTGATGCACCCCCGGAAGACCTCTGCAAACCCCCATAGCTATGTGGACCCCTGGGTTGAGAACCATTAGTCTAAGCCAGGGGTCCCCAATGCGATGCCCGCGCCTGCCATGGCTAGTGGTCGAGCATCCACTGAAATTCAGCAGCGATGCTGCTTGCCGCGGTCAAGCAACATCATCGAGAAGCGTCGCCGCTGAAATTCAGCAGCATTTCAGCAGATGCTCGACCGCCGCCACAGTCCTTCGTCTGGCACCCGCCAGACAAAAAGGTTGGGGACCACTGGTCTAAGCCACTAGGATAGGGACCATCTTTTTGTTCACAGTGGGGTCCTGGTCCAGGACCCTGGCTCACCACAACACAGAGAAAAGGAGTAACAAGAAGTCATATTTTTAAGCTTTTAGTTTTCTCTGAAGGCTAGAAACTTTTTTAAAATGGAAGTTGAAATTCTCACATAATCATGACTTCAGGAGCTGGGGCTCTAAGAAAATACACACCAAACACAGAGATTTACCAACACAGGGAGGCGGAGGCAGATTCCAAATCAGAAGCTGCAGCCATGGGAACATAGCACAAGCCCGTAGAAGGGTGCGCAAGCCTTGAGGGCAGGCTGGGGTCTCATTCACTTACAGCTCAGCCCAGAATAGCAGCTTCAGCCTGGCACACTGACCAAGACTCGGGAAGCAACCAGAGACGTGGTGGGAGGTGGCAAGAAGTTTAATCTGATGCTTAGGCGACGGTTCCCATTTTGGCTGATGGTGAGGATTCAACTGGGGCTCTCCAGAGCTGAAAGCACAAGCAGCTTCGGGTTGAACTAAAGAGTCAAGGCTCTTTATGCAGGGCTGCAAGGGTCCTCTGCAAATGGGGAACCCGGGAATGCCTGCTGCCCAGCCAGTTAAATCTGCAATTAAAAGCAGACGCCCCCTTGTGGGGAAGGGTGCAGCAGATTCTGGGAAGCCACCAGCACCTTTGATACAGTGACTGCAGTTCGGTATGAAAATCAAAAAACTTTATTGGAGAAGCGATGAACAGATACAAGTATAGAGCAGGTAGAGGACACAACTTCCACAGCCAGAGGGATTAAAATAAAGTCTGCACGCGAGCACCATGCAACAAGCCGTCATGGCTAGTCCAGATCCGTCCTGGTCCCCTCTGTGCTCATGTGCAGAGCTCGGGCTCCAAAACCATCCCAAAGATAGCCCTGAGCCATGTCACACAGCTCCACGTTGCAGCGCTGAGTCACCTTCTTCAGCACGACGAGACAGCGGCAGATACTACAGATCCCAGCAGGCCATGCTCCAGCCCAGCAATTGGGGAACATAGCATGCTGGGACTTGTACTCTTCTTAGGCCATACGTTCGGGTTAGTGATGAGATATGGCTGCATTCTGTTGTTTTATACAGTGTCAGCCAGACTGTACTTGGGTAGCTCCTACACCTCCCACCAAGGGGACCTCTTGGAATACCGGCCCCCGCCTCCAACCCTTTCCCTCCAAGATCCTTGTTGAGGAGCGAGGGGAGGGGAAGTGGGAGGGGGAAAAAAACAAATCTTCATACTAAAATCAAGTTTAAAAAACTCTTATAAAGTTATCCCTGGTCATGCACATTCATTTACGATATGAGACATTCAGAAATTTAATTCAGAGCTATTATTCCAAGCACGTCTGTGATTAGTTTTTATACATACTATATAGAGTTTTTGTGATTAGTTTCTACATAGACTACCTCCTCCCTCAGCCCCAAAAGGAACATCCCACCAGAAAATGGACAACTGGGGGCAGATTTATCCAAAGTCATTTAGATACCCAACTTCTTTATGTCTTTGAAAACAAACCTGCCTCTAAGCCAGTCAGCAACATCCCCAGATTTCTGCAGGCCAGTCAGAACGAGCCAGAATAGAAATGAAGGGAGCGGTTGGTGTAGATGCTTTGATTTGCAAGGACTTATTCCGCAGTTGCATCATGAACAGGGCATAGGCTGTGAGTTGGGAGGCTCCAATTTTTAAGTCCAGAAGGGACTTGTCATGAAAGGTAAAAAAGCTCAGAGTCCCAACTGTAATATTGGGACTATACAGGGCTCCTGCATTTTAACACCCGACCCCGACTGCACCTGCTTTTAACGATAAAGTTGCACCTCTGATCGCACCAGTGCCCTCTATCATTCGATCAGTGACATCCAGATTAGCGTATGGCTCACCAGGGCTCCCTGTTCTGTGCCATGGTCTTTTCTGGGGATTTTAGCCTCTGTCCCGAGCCCTATTATACAGGCTGTTAGGGAGGTGGCTGGCATCAGTCCAGTCAGCCAGTGGCTTGGTTGTAGCAGGGGAAGATCATTGTCTGGTCTGTGGGAAGCATGCGTGGCTGGAAGGCGGAGGGAAGCCTCAGTCAGTCGCTGCTGCTGGAGGAGGAGGAGGAGGAGGAAGAGGAATGCTGCAGGAAGGGGGAGAGAAACCATGAGGCTTGGACCTCAGCCCAGGGAGTTGACATGCTGTTGGCAAGTGGATGGCTGGGAATAGAAAGGAAAGGGGCACCCTGCTAACAGGGCCCTGAGCTGCTGCCCATGGAAGCAGGGCGAGCTCCCACAGGGGACCACCTACCCATTCCACCAACCACTGCCACCCTCCCCCAATGTTACAAGGTTTGTGTAGTTGGCAAGGGGGTCAGGGGTCTAATCCCCACCCCGGCCACACATCCATGTACAGGGGCTCCCCTGCCATGCCCAGAGGAGTTCCCCTACTTGCATTGCCCCCCCACACACACACTGTAAAGGGGGTGAGGGGGTGCCTTAACCAGAGAGACTAGGAACTACGCCAAGACTCCTCCAGACTCATGTAATGAGGAACCAGCAGCACTGGCTGGACTCAAACCAGCATCCAGGATGCAGAAGGGTCCCCACCCCAAGTCCTGAGCGAACCAGCCACCCTCCCTGGCAAGGTTCAGCGATGGCACTAATTGCTGAACAGATTGGGGTGAGGGGGGGGACACAACCCACACACAGGTGCTGAGAAAAAACCCAACACACAAGCTTTCTCCTTTCCCTTCCCCAATTCAGCACGTACCTCTGACCACTATGCCAGAATGCACCCCCATTCCCCCTGCACCACCACCCCACACCCACTGACCTTTCCATGCTTGTGCAGCTTGTGTGGCTTGTGCACCTTGTGAGCCTTCTTCATCTTCTTCCTCATCTTCTTCGCCGCCTTCTTGTCCAGCACTTGGGTCCCGACCACGACGGTCCCAGGCATCAGGGGATTAATACACATCCCCCCAGGCATTCCAGGAGCAGGTGGTGGGTAGGGACCCAGAGGGTAGCAAGGCTGCTGGCCGGGGAAAGGGGGTTGAATGGGGTGGCCGGGCGGGTATGCAGGCTGCCCTGGAACCCCCACTGGAGGGGTGGGATAGGAGCCAGGGGGCACTGTGCCTGGGGGGAAAGCAGGGTTCACAGGGGGAGGGTAGGCAGGATTGGAGCCAGGTGGGTACATGGGGTTGGGAGGGAAGGCCGCTCCGGGGTAGGCACAAGGCTGTCCTAAAAGGAGAATAAACCAGTGTCACAGCCAGCAGGAGAAGAGAGACACCCCTGGGGCAATATCGCCCCCCTCTAGCACTGCCCTGCTCCCCTGCTCAGTCCCACCCTGCAGCAACACTGGGACTTCCCCACCTCACTGCCCCCTGTCCCCCCCTGCGACAGCACAGGGGAGCAACACCAAGTATTTTAGGCTTGGCTGCTGCTCCCTAGCTTTGCTTCCTGCCTTTGCTGCTTGGGAAGTGTGGGGGGTCCCCTGGTTCCTGCAGGGGCAGTTGCCCCCTCTGGACTGCAATGATGCCCCCAGTGGGTTGCCAGAAGGGGTAACTGACCAGGCCCTGCGGTTCTAAGAGCATCAGCTGCAATTGCTTGAGCTAGAGGAACAGCTCCACTGGCTTAGCTGACTCCACCCTCTGTATGTGTTTCTGCTACTGGTGGGGCAGGCCATAAGAACAGCCATGCTGGCTCAGACCACTGGTCCAGGTAGCCCAGTATCCTGTCTTCCAACAGTGACAATCCCAGGTGCTCCAGAGGAAATGAACAGAACAGGGCTATTTATCTCGTGATCCATCCCGACTTCCAGCCTTAGCTTCTGGCAGTCAGAGGCCGCTAGGGACATGCAGAGCATGGAGTGTGGCCCTGACCATCTTGGCTAATAGCCATTGATGGACCTATCCTCCAGGAACATTTCACTCTTTTTTGAACCCACTTATACTTTTGGCCTTCACAACATCCCCCGGCAACCAATTCCACAGGCTGACTGTGTGTTGTATGAAGAAGTACTTTCTTTTGTTCGTTTTAAACCTGCTGCCTTGTAATTTCATTGGGCGACCCCCTGGTCTGTGTGTTATGGGAAGGGATAAATAATACTTCTTTATTCACTTTCTCCACACAGTCATGACTCTATAGTCCTCTATCATATCCCTCCTTAGTCCTCTCTTTTCTAATATGAACCGTCCCAGTTTTTTAAATCTCTTCTCATACAGAAGCTGTTCCATCCCCACAAACAATTTTGTTACCCTTCTCTGCACTTTTCCAACTTCTAGTGTATCGGTTTTGAGATGGGGCAACCAGAATTGCACACAGTATTCAAGGGGTGGGTGTACCACAGGTTTATCAATACCAATATGATATTTTCGATCTCATTATTAGGAACCATTAGGAAAGGGATAGATATTCAATTGGCTTTTTTGGCTGCCGCTGCACATTAAGCAGATGTTTTCAGAGAACTATCCCCAATGACTTCCAGATCTCTTTCTTGAGTGGTAGCAGCTACTTTAAACCTCCATCATTTTGCATGTACTGTATCGTTGGGATTTTTTGTTTTCCAATGTGCATTGCTTTGCATTTACCACCATTGAATTTCATCTGCTCAGTCACCCAGTTTAGGGAGATCCCTTTGTAATTTTGGATCATCTGCAAACTCTCTCACTTCACTATTTACCCCTTTTTCCAGATCATTTATGAACATATTGAACAGCACTGGTCCCAGTACAGATCTTTGGGGACCCTGCTATTTACCTCTCCCCACAGTAAACACTGACCATTTATTCCTATCCTTTCTTTCCTATCTTTTAACCAGTTACTGATCTAGGTGAGGATCTGTCCCTTTATCCCACAACTGCCTACTTTGCTTAAGAGCCTTTGGTGATGGACCTTGTCAAAGGCTTTCTGAAAGTCCAAGTACACTACAGCCACTGGCTCACCCTTGGCCACATATTTGTTGACCCCCCTCAAAGAATTCTAACAGATTAGTGAGGCAAGATTTTTCTTGACAAAAGCCATGTTGACTCTTCCCTAACATATCATGTTTATCTATGTTAATAATTGGAGATATCCTATCTCCTAGAACGGGAAGGGACCCTGAAAGGTCATTGAGTCCAGCCCCCTGCCTTCACTAGCAGGACCAAGTACTGATTTTGTCCCAGATCCCTAGGTGGCCCCCGCAAGGACTGAACTCACATCCCTGGGTTTAGCAGGCCAATGCTCAAACCACTGAGCTATCCCTCTCCTGTAGCTGAGTCTATAGTTCCAACCAATCTGCCTACTGCTGATTTATTACCGTCACTGTTTAATTTCACAATTTCCTCTGTTGACACCTCACTCTGGGACAGTTCCTCAGATCTGTCACCAAAAAAGACTAGCTCAGGCATGAGAATCTCCCTCCAGTGCGCTGCAGTGGAAGATTGATGCAGATGCAGCATGTGCCTCATGCTAACTCTGTGTCCCATAGACCCTGCCACCAAAACCTCCAGCTCATTTCACGTGTACCACCGAAGCTGGGCTAGATTTGAACCTGCTGCTTTAGAGGCAAGAGAGAGCCCCGTATCCCTTCTTTCCCCTGCTGAGGCAAAGAACGGGGGAGCGTCAGAGGGGAAGCCAGAGGAGCAGCTGAGAAACCTGCCAGACTTGCCATCGGTCCTGTTGCCCCTCACCTGCGTTGGGATCCGACATGGTTAGAGAGGAGAAGTGTCCTGTCACCTGGAGGGAAAGACACAGTGTCAGGTAAAGCGGGTAAATAGCACTGGGCAAGCATGGGTCACCCAGGACCAAGTCTCTGGTGCAGAAGCGGATTAGCCCAGCCCGCCCTAGAGCTCGGATAAGAGAACACCAGATGGGGACAGCCTGCTGTTTGCATCCCTAACAGAGATCAGGGCCTGTCCTAGAGACCCTACCATCTAACTAGACAAAAGACAGAAGAGGAGACTGGAGAGGGGCACTGCTTGTCCTAGGTCACCCTGGCAGAGCCAGGAGTAAAACCCAGGTCTCCTGGCTGCCAGCCGAAGCCTCTAGCCACCAGGCCTCATGTCCTCATCAAGAGGCAGCTCAGGCTGGTGACTGATTTTCCATCCCTCCCAGGAAGAGAAGTCCACAGCCCGCAGCCTCACAGTCTCCTCTCCTGTTGGTCACGCAGCATATGTACCCAAGCAAATGGGCAGAGGAACAAACAGGATCACAGGTACAGCAGCTGCTTCCTCCTATCTAGCCAAGCACGTGTGGCTTGGGGGATGCATGAAGCCCAAGCTCGGCCGACTCTGGTGTACCCATCCTGCCCCCCGACAGAGGCACTGAGACACCTAAACAGGAGAGGCTGCTGGGTTATTTCAGGGCACTCCCACACCTTCCCGCTTCCACTGCTCCAGCTCCATCACCTCCCTGGCTTCTTCTGCCATCCCCCAACGCTGCGCCCCACATGCCCCCTAAGCTCCTCCACAGTCCTCCTCAAACTCCACTTAGTGTCTGCTTCAAGCTATCAGCTCCCCTCCCCACCCCAGGGCGCTAGGTCCTGTCCATCCCCAGACAGCCCCCTGCCCCCAAGACCTTCCAATCAAGGCCATGGCTTCATTAGTGTTAAACCACCTCTGGGCAAGGAACCCCATCTGCAGTATCTGAAACCCAAACCTCTTGCGTTCTTTTCCTCTCTCCCCAGATGCTGCTCGGTAACAGTCACCAGCGAAACAAGAATTTACAGCTGGATTGGGATGGGGGAAGGGGTTCCTATGCAGGCTCCCCCACTCCTCAGGGTCAGACTAACCCCAGACGTCCTTTGGCACCACCACCACTCCTTGGAGGAGCATGGGCAAGCAGGCACTCCAGCCACCCTTAGCCCTCCCACAGGAGAGGGGCAATCAGGGCCGGCGCTATCATTTAGGCAGCCTAGGCAATCACCTAGGGCACCAGGATTATTCAGGGCGGCATTTTGAAGGGGGGGGGGGGGGGGAGGTGGCTCCGGTTGACCTGCCGCAGGCATGCCTGCGGAGGGTCCGCTGGTCTGTGGCTCCGGTGGAGCTGCCGCAGTCATGCCTGCGGATGGTCGGCAGCTTGAGCGGCTCCGGTGGATCTCCCGCAGGCATGCCTGCAGCAGCTCCACCAGAGCCACGGACCAAAGGACCCTCCGCAGGGGTGACTGCAGCAGCTCCACCAGAGCCACGGGATCAGCGCAGGGGGCGGCGAAATGGCTGTGCGCCTAGGGCGCGAGAAACTCTAGAGCCGGTCCTGGGGGCAATTACAGGTCAGCCCCCAGCTCTGTATCTGCAGCTGTGGGAGGAGGTGTGTGTGTGGGGCGGGGGGGTTAGGATAAAAGGTACATTCAGGGGACAATGCTTTGCTACAAGAAATGAGCCTAATCCACCCCCAACTCCCATTCCAACACTGTCCCTCCCGCCCCTGCAACACATAAACACACACAGAGATCTGCAGAGAAAGAAAAACTCAGCTAATCAAATTGATTCAGAGCAAAGTGAAACCGACCCAACCCGTCCCAGTTCACCTTCCTAAGCAGAGCTGGGTCCAAGGCCAGGCGGCACAAGTGATTCAGCTAGACTGCCCCACCCTTGAGATCTCATCAGTTTTTAAAGTTCAGGAACAGGGAGCAGCTGAGGGACACCCCACCCCATGCCCTGCAGCACAGGACAGCCACCCAGGGCTTAAATTTGTGCTGAAAGAGATGCCAGGGCTCAAGCAACTAGAAGCTGAGGCTCAAAGCAATTTTTTTTTTTATATTCATAACTGATGCAGCAAACTCAGAGGTGCCCGGGCGATGAACTGCCGAGCTAAGCAGTGTCAGGGCTCAGCCCTGGCACAAGTTAACACCAGACACCGCTGCGTTGCCACACAGAGGTGACCAGCTCTCTCTCAGGAAGGTTGGCAGCTCAGCAAAAGAACTAATGGGGGAGGCAGAGGGTTGGTAACCCATGCAGACTGCAACTCACTGAGGACCCACAGAGTTACAATGCCCCACGCCAAGCCTCACATGCCCACCCCTCGGAAAATTCAGGGGGAGTGGGAAAGCAGCCTCTAAGAGGTCGGTATGAGAGCAGAACTAGTTTAACTACCTACAACAGACGAGAATCAGATTTGGGATGTGCAAATTACAGAGATGGAAGAAGGGTGTGCATGGGGGGCAGACAGAGGAGCATGCATGGGGGTTGTGCAGGGGAGCCTGCACCAGAGGTGGGTAGATAGAGAGACAGGTGGGTGTGCAGGGTGGATGCAGAGAGGGACGGACTGACAGCTGTGTGTGGGGAGGATACACATAAACAGAGGGATGGATAGACGGAGGAGTGTGCAGGAGGATGCACAGAGGGACCGGTGTGCAGGGAGGAACATACAGAAGGGCATGCATGGGGGAGGGACAGACAAGGTGTGTCCAGGGGGATGCACAGAGGGACTGAGACACTGACAGCTGTGCAGGAGAGGACACAAGGAGGGGCACACATGGGGCAGGGACAGACAGGCAGACAGAGGCACAGGTGGGGGGATACACAGAGGGATATGCACGGGGGAGGGAGGGACAAAGAGGTGTGCAGGGGGATGCACAGAGGGACAGAGACTGACAGCTGTGTGGGGGATGCACAGGGAGAGGGACAGACAGAGGAACATTTAGGGTGGGGGGACAAAGGGAAGTGCGGAGGGAGGGAAGGACAGACAGAGGTCGGGGGGAGGGACAGACAGACAAACAGCTGTGAAGGGGATACACGGGGAGAAGGAGGGACAGACAGAGCGGTGTACGGGGGGGAAGACGGACAGAGGGATGTGCAGGGGAGATGCACAGCGGGCAGGATGGACAGACAGAGGGACAGACTGACGGGTGTGCAGGGGGATACATGGGGGGGTTTAGTGGGGGGGAAGAATGGACAGACAGATTGATGGGTGTGCAGGGCAATACACGGGGGAGCGGACAGACAGGGACGTACGGGGGGAATACACAGGGGAGAGGGACAGACAGACAGATGGGTGAGCAGGGGGATAGACGGGGAAGAGGGAGGGACGGACGGACAGACAGACAGACGGCTGTGCAGGGGGATACACGGGAGGGCGGGACAGACAGAGGGACGGGGGGAGGGAGGGCCGGACAGATGGTGTGCAGGGGGATACACGGGGGGGACGGACGGACAGAAGGACGGGGAGGGAAGGAACGGATGCAGGGGGATACACGGGGGGACGGATGGACAGAGGGACAAAGGGGAGGGAGGAACGGACACAGGGGGATACACGGGGGGATGGAGGGACACAGGGGGATACATGGGGGGATGGAGGGACAGAGGGACGGGGGGCAGGGAGGGCCCGACATACAGACAGATGGGTGGGTGTGCAGGGGGATACACGGGGGGGGGACAGACGGACAAAAGGACGGGGGGGAGGAGGGACGCAGGGAGATACACGGGTGGGAGGGGACAGACAGAAGGACGAGGGGAGGAGGGACAGACAGAAGGACGGGGGGAGGAGGGACGCAAGGGGGATACACGGGGGAGGACGGACGGACAGAGGGACGGGGGGAGGGAGAGAGGGACAGGAGGATACACGGGGAGGGGATGGATAGACAGAGGGACGCAGGAGGATACACGGGAGGGACGGACAGACAGAAGGATGGGGGGGGAGGGATGCAGGGGGATACACGAGGGGAACGGACGGACGGACAGAGGGACAGGGGGATGGACGCAAGAGGATACACGGGGGTGGACGGACCGACGGACAGAGGGACCAGGGGACGGACGCAGAAGGATACATGGGGGGGACAGAAGGACGGGAGGCAGGAGGGACCCAGGGGGATACACAGGGGGGGACGCAGGAGGATACACGGGCGGGATGGACGGCTGTAGACGAAGGCGGGGCAGAGGGACCCAGGGTACCACGGGGCCGGTAACGGACGAAGGAAGGGGGAGGAGGACCCAGGGGATACCACGGGGGTGGGGGCGACGGACCGACGGGGGACTTTCAGCGGGGATACCACGGGAGGTGGGTGACGACGCAGGAGGATACACGGAAAGGACGACGACATATAGGGACGTGGGGCAAGGAGGACCCAGGGGATACACGGGAGGGGGGGGGATGGACGCAGGAGGGATACACAGGGGGACAGGACCGATGGGAACCGGGGGACGGAGCAGAAAGATACATGGTACGGGGGACAGAAGGACGGGGGCAGGAGGGGACCCAGGGGGATACACGGGGGGGACGGACAGACAAGAGGGAAGGGGGAGGAGGACCCAGGGGGTACACGGGGGACGGACAGACGGGGGGGACCCAGGGGGATACACGGGAGGGGGGGACAACGCAGGAGGATACAGGGGGGGCGGACGGGGTACAGGAAGCGGACCCAGGGGAATACCGGGAGGGGGGGGACGGACCGCAGGGGTGATACACGGGGGCCGGGGGGACGCGACAGACGGGGGGGGGACCAGGGGATTACACGGGAGGGGGGACCGGACGCTAGGGGATACACGGGGGAGGCGGACGGGGGGGGTTACAGAGGACCCAGGGGATACACGGGGGGGGGGACGGACGCAGGTGATACGGGGGGGGGCGGTACGGGGGGGTACAGGAGGGAACCCAGGGGCATACACGGAGGGACGAACGGACAGAGGGACGGACGGCGCAAGGGGATACACGGGGGGCGGACAGACAGAGGGAAGGGGGGGAAGGAGGGACCCAGGGGATAAACGGGGGGGGGGAACGGACAGCGGGGGGACCCAGGGGATACCGCGGAGGGGGGACGGACCCAGGGGGGATACACGGCGGGTGACGGGACCGGAGGACCGGGCGGACGGACGCAGGAAGGATACATGGGGGCGACAGAAGACGGGTCGGGCAGAGGGACCCAGGCGGTACCGGGGGGGACGGACGGCAGAGGGAAGGGGGCGGAGGAGGGACCCAGGGGATTACACGTGGGGGGGACGGACAGACGGGGGGGGACCCAGGGGATACACGGGAGACGGACGCAGGGGGATACACGGGGGGGCGGACGGGGCGTACCAGGAGTGGACCCAGGGGACACCTAGACAAACCCCGCCGCCCGTCACCTCGGCACCCAGCGCTCGCTCCCGAGCGTGCCCCGGCTGACCCGCCGGCTTCGTGGCAGCGCTGGTACCCTCGGCGCCGCGCGGCCGCCATTGGCTGGCGGCGGCCGCGGGGCGGTTCCGGCACTGGCTGGCCGCTGGTCTGTCACCCCACGGACCGTCGCCTTTGGCGGGAAGGACGCCGCTGGCGCCTTACAAGGGCACGCCCCTCCGGGCCTGGGGGTAGGGGCAGAGTTCGTGCTGCGCCCGCCTGGCCTCTGCCCTGCACTGGAGAGGGGGAGGGGCCCGACTGCCTGGGTTTACTCTGCCCTGCCTGGGAGGGGGGCTGGACTCCGGACTCCTGGGTTCTCTCTGCCCTGCTCGTGGGAGGGGGGGGTGTCAAGCGGGGAGGCTGGGATCCGGACTCCTGGCATTCTCTCCCTTGCTCTGGGAAGGGTGTCAGCGGCGGGGCTGGGAACTTCCGGACTCCTGGTTCTCGTTTCCCTGTGCTCTGGGAGGGGTGGGGTCTAGTGGGTTAAATGCGGGGGGTGGGGGGAGCTGGAAATCTGGACTCCTCGGGCCTAGCTCCAGCTGCAGGAGGGAAGTGTGGTGTAGTGGTTAGGGAGAGGGATTGGGCATCAAGACTGCTGGATTTTCTTCCTGGCTCTAGGAGGAGCGTGGTCTGGTATTTGGTGGAGGAGAGTGGGGGGTGCTAGACTCCTCTGTTCGATTCTGGGCTTTGTACAGGAGTGTGGTTCACTGGTCAGACTCAGGGAGCAGCATCCAGAATTGATTGGCTGTGTCTTGTCAGCTATCTGTGCCTCAGTTTCCCCACCTGAAAAACAGGGATAACAACTCCAACCCATATGGGGGGGAGGTGGCTTGTGAGGCTTAATTCACTAATGTTTGGGAAGTGCTTTGAGATCCTCAGATGAGAGGTGACAAAGAAACATTCTGGCTGTTCAGTCTCACACCACTGAAATCCGAGGCACTGAGGGCTCTTTTGAGAGGCAGAGAAAGCACTAGGAGGGATGGTCCAGTGGGTAGGGCACCAGCTTGGAGACCTGGGATAGATTCTTGGATCATCCACATTTGTCCTGATCTGGACAAGTCATATAGTCTATCATGTGCCTCAGTTTCCCCATCTGTAAATGGGGCTCATACCCCATGGGTATGTGAGGATAAAATCTGCTAGTAAGTGTAAAGCACCCAGGTATTATGGTGATGGATATATAACACTGGATAGAGAAACAGCAAGGCAGTGACCTTTCCTAGGTAAATCCTCGACTTTGTGATCATCAGATCTGAAGTGCCCAAAGGGTCCCTGGTGGCTCTCTAAGATGCAGGAGCGAATTCAGAGGGGATCAAGCAGAGCTTCAAGTGATCTGAAAAAAGTGGGAGTCTATCATCATCTGGGAGCAAGAGCTTTCGTAAGACAGACCTTAGGGTGCGTCCGTCAGAGACAGTCCCTTGCACCCAAACACACGTGCTTTAAGATGTGAGGATCAGGGCCTGTTCCCGAGAGATTAGTCAGTGCCAAGCTGGCGAGTGCGGTGTGGGTGTCTTGAGGGCACAGGCCCTGTCCTGGAGCCCGGCCAAGTTAGAGCACTGCATGTTTACACACAGCTCTGATGACACTGCATGAAAGCAAAGCTCACCTGACAGCAGCACCAAGGTCACTCAAAGGATAGTGTCCCTAGGGAGCGTTGCCCAGTGTATTAGGCAATGAAACTACACGAGGGAAAGGGAGTTGGGCCTGGGGAGTCTCTTGGGAAAACTAGCAAAGTTTTATTGGGTTGTTTTCTAATCGGTCTAGTGGTTACAGCAGAAGATTAGAGCCAGGACTCCTAGGTTCTAGCCCTGGCTCTGGGAGGGGAGTAGGATATAATGGTTAGAGCAGGTGGGGGTAGGAGCCAGGCCTCCTGGGTTCTGTTCCCCCTTCTGGGAGGGGAGTGGGCTCAAGCAGGTAAGAATAGAAGGCAGGACACTGCTGTAATGAATAGAATGGATCTTTTATTGAGGCTGCTGGACATAGACTGACCCTGAGTTCCCACTGCTTAGTGCCATGATATGGGGCCATCCTAAATCCTGGCCTGGATTTGGCTGCCGTGAAGGGAATGCTGCACACATGACAGGCTCTGTTTGAAGCTCCGGCATGACTAGTGACACATGGGCATATACCTCACTTACCCTGTGACTTCCCTGAGAAAATCGGGACAACACCCCTGACCTGGGACAAAGGGGGGATGCCTGAGATGTGCAAATATTAGTGACAGTTAAAAGTCCTGCCCCAGAGTCCTCCTAAGTGAGGAGCATGTTCAGAAACCCAAGGCCTGGAGAAATCACTGGCTGGATTCCTCCTGGGATGAGTTCCAGGAAGATGCTTCAGCCCTAGGGTTTAAGAATCCCTCTGCAAATTAGAATGAGTCTGGGGCAGCCTTGCCCAGCAATAAGAACTATGCCCTCTCCCCCTACCTCGACATTTTAGTTGCAAATCTCTGGAGTCCTTTGTGCTGAAGGGACTTGTTGTTAAGTGTTGTTATTCTGGGCTGCTCCTAAGGGCAAGAATCTGAGGCCCTACTGCACCAGATCTCAGACCAATGGTTAGAGGAGGAGACTGGGCATGAGAACTCTGGGGGTCTATTCCCCGCTCTGGGAGGTACTAGGGTCTCACAGATAAAGCACCAGACTGGGCCTCGGGAGACCTGTGTGCTAGTCCTGGCTCTGGTGAGCAACAAACTTCTCTACTCTGTGCCTCAGTTTCCCTGTATGTGAAATGGGGCTAATGAGCCTGACCTCCTTTGTAAAACGCTTGGAGATCTTTGGGAGAAAAGCATGAGGTGGTGTGATTAGTGTCACGGAGCGATGCTCTGGAACTGCTCCCCACCAAACCAGTCAGGACTTTGGGGAGCCTCCTCTCCCTTGGAGCAGACTTGTTCGGGGCAAGAAGCTCACACATCTTCACCTCCTGGGTCTCTCCTTGGAGCATTCAGCATCCTCTGCCCCTCCATGCACTTCCCACAGTGAGCCCCACTAGTCCTGGGGAAGCCACAAGGTCCTGCACCCCCACTTTGCAGTCAGATGTGACTCTCAGCCAGCCAGTAAAACAGAGGTTTATTCGATGGCAGGATCATGGTCTAAAACAGAGTTTGTAGGTACCGCGAACCGGACCCATCAGCTGGGTCCATTCTGGAGGGCAGTGAGCCAGACCCCCACATCTGCCTTCACTCCTCGTCCCCAGCCAGCTCCAGACTAACACCCCCCCACTCCGCCCCTCCTCTCTGCTCAGCTCCTTTCCTGGGCCAGGAGATCACCTGATCTCTTTGTCTCCAACACCTTCAGCTGGCACCTTTGCAGGGGAGGGGCCCAGCCCATCAGCTGCTAGGAGACAGAGTGTCAGGCATTTAGGTGCACTGGCCTTTTGCTCTGCAGCAACCACACACCCTTATCCCACCACCTAGATACTTAAGAACTGCATAGGGGACACTGAGGCACCCACACAGTATTCAGAGCAAACATTAAGAACATTCCCAGTTCGTCACAATTAGCAAGTGCCGGATCCTCTCCACCCTGTTTAACCCCGGCTCCCAGGGGCCCATCCAGCACAGAGTCCTCCATCAGATCATTGGCTCATGATCTCACCCAGAATCCTCAGCTCCCTGCGGGCTCAGACCCGGGGACCCACTGACTATAAACCCAGTGTACATTTAAACCAAGACCCTACCAAAATAAAACCCTCCGTTGCCCATCCAGTTCTCCCCCGGGGGATGAGGGGAATGTGACAGGTGGGAGTTGGGCTGGAAGGCACTCAGATGCTCCTGGGAGGAGAGCAGGATAAGAATCTGGGTGTTGCACAGGGATAGGTGCCCGGATGTTTTTCTCCAGCCACACTGGATCTGTCCAGCCCCACGCCTCTTGTTGTAGCAGCACCTTGGTCTCGGAGAGGGTGCAGAGAAGAGCCACAAGAACGCAGACAGGGTTGGGAGACCTGCCTTATAGTGAGAGACTCCAGGAGCTTGGTCTATTTAGCTCAGCAAAGAGAAGGCTAAGGGGTGACTTGATTGCAGTCTCTAAGTACCTGCACATGCTCGCAGGCTGTTCAGGGAAGCAGACAAAGGTCTAACAAGGTCCAAGGGTCATGCGGGATTCTCCACCACGAGCAAGTTTTAAATCAAGAGCGGAGGTTTTTCTATCTTCAAACAGCATGTAATTCAGAGCCGTTCTCTGGCCTTGTTATGCAGGTCAGATGAGACAATCACAGGCATCCTTCTGGGCCTTATAATCTACACAAGAGGTCCCCAAACTGGGGCATGCCCCACCAGGGGGCACGGAGAAACCTATGGGTGGGAGAGCTTGGGAGGGCCCGGGTCAGCCCCCATGGGGGCTGGGGAGGGAGTGCCACCGAGCCCCTCTCCGCCCCCAACTCTGCTCCAGTCCTGCCTGTAGCCGCGTCCCCAGCTCCTGGCCCCCTGCTTCTGCCCCCCCGCCGCATCTGGCCCTGGCAGCTCCCTGCCCTCCTAGCAGCTCCATTCCCGGCCCCGTGGCTCTGTCCCCGGCCCCAGACCCACCCTCAGCTGCAGTCCCAGCCTCAGCCCCCTTTCCCCTATCCATGTCATCCCCCACTGCAGCTGCAGCCCTGCTCCTGGACCCAGCTCTGGGGAGGAGTGGGAGAGGTGGCGGACAAGAGTAAGGGGAGGTAACCCTCAAAAGTTTGGGGACCATGATCTTTGCATATCCTGCTGCAACAAATCAAACTAGCTCTGTACCCCTCATCCTTTGACACCCAGTGAGCTCATAGGCCCATCCTTAGCTCACTCGCCAATGGCCCATCTACCCCACCTCTGGATCACTCAGACCAGTCTGTACTGATGTATTACTCAGGCTTTATTTCCAGCCAGCCCCCTCGTACAAACATTCAATGTCAAACTACCCCAGCAAGCAGCTCGTCTGCCCCGTCTGGGGCTCAGAGACGGCCTGGGCAGGGCTGCATGGCTCCTCACATGTTCTTTCTGCAGGCCGAGCGCTCAACGGGATTCCCAATTCCCCTCGCACCGTGGAGCAGCACAAATTAAGACTCTTTCACCAACCTTGTGTGCGTGTCAATATTGTTATCCCAGATGGGGGAGCTGAGGAATAGGGAAGCGATGGGAGAGTCTCACGCTGAGCCAGGAGCAGATCTGGGAATGGGACCCAGGTGTCCAGGGCACGAGCCACAAGACCATTGTTTCCCCCTTTGTCCCAACCTTTCTCTCATCTATTGTATTCTCCCCTGATTCCCCCTTCCTCAAGAGCCAGAATCCTCCTCTCTCCTTCCTCTGGACCCGCCACCTCCAGCGGCCCTCTCCTGTCACATCATGGGCACCCCCTTGGGGTGGAATGGGCCTCTCTACCCTGCAAGGGAGCAGTGGAGGAGGGGGAGCCATGGTCATCCTACTTCCTCACTAGTAGCCAGGAGGAGGAGCTCAGTGGGCCTGCAGCTCAGCTTCCAGAGTCACTGTAGCTGGCGCAGGGGCTAACATGGGACTGTCACTCCATCTGAGTGACACCTGGCAGGTGCCTGTGTCCCCCGGCCCCTCCCTGTCGAGGGGCGCCTGGCACAGAGCCCCGAGGATCAGCAAAACCTGGCATTGCACCATGGGCCTGCAGACAGAGGCAGCTCTGCCCCGTGCTTAGAACAGAGGCCTGGGAGCTGGGTTTTAGTCCTGGGTGAGTCCCTTCCCTCGCCCCTTCCATGCCTCAGTTTCCCCTGCTGTGAAATGAGGGAGATGGGGGATTTGTGAGTGCAGAGTATTATCGTAAACTCCAGGTTCCTGCTGAGCAAGATCCTTCCATAGCCCACTCCCAGATGTAAGGAGAAAAGGCCAACTCTTTAGTGTCCAGGGTCAGCTGGGCAGGGGGTGCACCTGGTGCCCCACGGGTTCCTAGAGGAGTCACCTGATAGGTGGTACCATCTCTCAATGCCACTATTTGTCCCCCCACCCAGCTCCCCATGGCCAAGATCTGCACCCCCCATTAAAAGCTTTGAGGGATAGTGTGGGCTAGTGGATAGTGCACCGGACTGGGACTCAGGAGACCCAGGCTCTATTCCTGACTCTGCTGGGTGACCTTTGGCAAGTCACTTTGCTGCTCATTGCCTCAGTTTCCACTCTCAAATATGTGAGCTGTTACTGTTACTGTGAGCTCTTTGGGGCAGGGGGCATTTGGTCCTGCTATCCAGCATGTAAACAACGTAGCCCAGGACCAGGTGCATGTGTGTGCATGGAAGGTGTATACCTGTGTACGCTCATCAATGGGTGAGTGGCTGAGGGCATATGCCCTGTGTGTGTGTGTCTTGGGGGAGGGTGTGTGTCTGGTCTGTATGTGTACATGGGGGGCAAACAGAGATGCATGGCTATCTGGGGGGGGTAAGGGGATGCTTGTCCATGAAGGGGATGGGGGTAACTCAAGGGCTGCACACCCACCCATCCGTGTGGGGCTGGCATATCTGTGTGGGAGTGGCCTGACCACATGAGGGCTGTGCTCCTAGCCTGGGGGCATATGGGGCGGGCATATGTGGGGGGGGCATGGCCAAAGCACACTGCATTATGGGTATTCCCTGCCTCCTGGAGCCCCTGGGAGCAGAGCGTAAGTTAGAGCAGCCCTGAGGCTGCTCCGACACAAAGGGGTTGGGACTGATCCCAGAATACAGGGCACACAATTTATTGATCACAAGCAGCCAACCAAACAGAAATGGGGCTCAATCCCTTGATCTGGGGAACAAACCCGTGGCCGCAACCATGCAGACATAACTTCTGGCCAAGCCGCCTGCACCCCACTCACTTGCCGGATGCTGCGTGGCGTACATCCCTCCTGCCTGCTGGGGGTATGGACAAGACCTGTGTCAGCTCCATACGGGGACAATTGGCTCACGCATGCACTCCAGCACCTCTGATCCCGTCTAGCAGGGGGCAGTGGCAGGTTCGAATCCGGCCCAGGTGGGGGGACTCAGCTGGACAGCTTGAGCCCATGCAGCAGCAGGTTGCAGGCCAGCCAGCTGTGTTTATATACAGCGCCGACAAAAGCTGGCATGACATGGGCATGGCACCATCCCTGCCCCCAGAATTCCTCTCTCTCCATCAGCGCCAACCAGAAGCCCAAGGAGCATCCCCAGGTACCGTGGGCCAGTGGCGGGTGAGGACAGGGGGGCAGCACCCTTTGCCAGCTCAGCACACCCCAGCCGGCAACTCGGCCCCCAGGGATTGGAGCCTCTGGCAGGCGCACTCGGCCGTCAGCCGGGCCTCAGGGTCGGGGTCCCAGCAGTCCTCCAGCAGCTCCCGCAGGCAGATGGAAACCTAGGCGAGAGAGGTCTCTCAGGGTGCAGGTGGTGCCAGACCCCAGGCTGGCTGAGGGGTCGCCCTGAAAGAGAACCTGCTGCAGCAGAGACAAGACCCTCGCCCCCACCCTGCTCACCTGTGGGGCTCAGGCCAGGGCTGTAAAGCCCCCAGGGAACACACTAAAATCTGAGAGATCACCAAAGGGTCTCACTACATAGATGTATTTACTGCTTGCCCTTTAAACCAACAGCTGAGCCAGCTGCGTCCTTCCTCCCCTCCACTGCTCCTTTATCCCTTCCCCCTAGTGTCCCCCCAAACCCCTTTACCTGGCCTGTCCCCCTCCAGGAGTCGGAAATGGCTGGCCTCCTCCTCTCCTCCACGGCTAGTCTCCTCAGCTCACCATATGTGGGACTGCTGCCCAGTTCTGCCTCGTAGGCCAGCTGGAAAGGAGGGACCCCACAGTCTAGGGGAGGAAAGAGTGGGATAGGTGGGCGTCAAACAGCCGTGGCTTCCATCCAGTCCAGCCCCTGGCTCCGTGCATGGGCGCGTGTTGCCTTCAAGTGGCCAGCAGAGTGGATAAAAGCCCAGCTACTGCTGCTGGCTAATGGGGATTCCCCTTGGATCCAAGGGACCTGATTCTCGGCACACTCAGGCTGCACTGTCAGCACAGAGGGGCCTGCCAGTGGGGATATGTGGCCCCCTGGGGAGTCTCCCCCCATGCAGCAGTCTTCCCAGTTGGTGTGGGGCTGGCGTGACCATGTAAGGATTCTGCTTCCAGCCCCAGGGCAGGGGGCAGAGCAGGGCATGGCCAAAGCACACTGCATTATGGGTATTCCCGGCCTCCTGGGGCCCACTGGAGCAGAGTGTAAGTTAGAACAGCCCTGAGGCTGCCCTGACACCAGGGGTGTGGGACTGGGCCCAGAATACGGGGAGCACAAATTTGTCCCTGCCCCCCCTCAGCTCAGGAAGGGGATAAATGAGAATCAGCCCCCCCTGGATCTGGAGTGTATGGAGATGCAACTCAAGAATACTTGTGCTCCCCGTATTCTGGGCCCCCTTCCTCCTGGGCAGCTTGGCTCACTGCTCCCAGCAATCAGCCCATAAGCAATACCCCTTTCCACACCAGCCGGGGGCAGGCATCCTCCCCAGGGGCTGAGCTCCCAGACACCTCCCCAGGGCAGGGACCACTGTGCTGCGCAGAAGGCCCAGTGCCAGGGGGGGGGGGGGGGTGTGAATTTCTCCAAACCTCCACCAGGTGGCAGCGTTTCCAGCACTTTATTTGTCTGTCCTAGCACCGGGGGGAGGGGTGGGGGGGGCTCTTGATTTGATAGTGCATGGGGTGGAGGGTACGGAAGTGGGGAGAGAAATTATTGGCATGGGGAGAGTGTTGAGGCTTTCTAGGGAGGAGGCTGCATGCAGCAGCACGGCCATGGCTGGGGGAGGTGGGCTGAGCAATGGTTAAGCTGGGGGGCATAAAAGGGGTGGCATGAGAAGCCATGGGGTGCAGGAAGGGACCAGTACTCGGGATGTTTAAAGCCAGGCAGGTCAGAGGCCTGGGGGATGGGCTCCAGGCCTGGATCCTGCCTGGCATGGGGTCCAGGGGGTCACGCCCAGCGCCGAGCCCTACAGCCGCTCACCTGGGGAGAGCCCCGAGCATCTCGACAGGATCTCCCAGAGCACCAGGGCCAGGGAGTAGATGTCAGCCTGCTTCAGCGCGCGGCCCCAGACCTGCAGGTCCAGGCTGTCATCCAGGATCTCAGGGGCCATGTACCGCTGGGTCCCTGCCTAGGATCAGGCAGGCAGGTCAGCGCCAGCTGCCGACCACCAGCCGTTCACATGAGCTCGCCTTGCTAGTGCAACCGTCTGCATATGCCAGGGCTGAGGTTCCCATGCGTGTACCCGTGAATGGGGCTGAATCATACTAAATGGGGCTCTCAGCCTCCCCTCAAACAGCCTCCTTTCCAGGGGCTCCCCTACCTTGCCCCCCCCCCCCGATGCTCAATCACGTTCTGACACGCTCACATAGGATCACACACATCCCCCGTGAGCTCACATCCGGGGAGCTCAGACTCCCTGAGCCTCCACCCTCGCCCCCTCCATTAAAACTTCCCCTCTCTGCCCTAGATGTGTGGGGGGGGGAGGGGGGTATCACAGACACACACATACCCGCCTCTCCAGCTGGACCCACTGCTCAGTTTTCTGAGCCTTGAGCACAAGTGCTGCCACACACACACACACACATTCTCTCTCTCTCTCTCTCTCTTTCTCTCTCTCTCTTCCTACCTTCCTGACAGCAGCTTCCATGCGGCCGCCGCCCCATTGCTCCATGCGCGCAGGCAGCGCCGTGGCCAGGCCAAAGTCCCCAATGGCACAGCTCCGGTCCTCCCGCACCAGCACGTTCTGGCTGCTCAGGTCCCGGTGAGCTATGCTGGGTTTGTGCAGGCCTGGCACCAAGGAGACACGGGTTAGGAAGGGTCCAGCTGTGTGTGTGTGGGGGGGGGAATGTGCCTCTCAATGCCACCAGAGGGCAAGAAGGGCCGAATTCTGCCCCCCACCTCCCAGATAGGCACGGAGAATGGGGCATTGCAGAGACACCACCAGCTCGACTCATGGACCTGATGCATTGGACAAGGTGGTGGGGGCATGGTGGATCCTTGGCTAGTGGACAGGAAGGCTGCTGGGCCACGTGTCCTATCCCCACCTCCCAGCTCCTGGGCTTCCCCTTGAGGATGAGCGAACTTGCCACGCCGAGGCGGTGGGTGGGACTAACTTGGCACATTGAGGCTGGCTGGGCACCAGGAGTGGGGAAAGGGGGTTCGCAGCTGTGTCCGGAGCCATGGGGCTCGGGCAGAGCAAGACGTTGCCCCAGGGGCCTGCTGCTCCCCCTGCAGGGCTCCAGGAGCCAGGGAGGCTCTCACCATTGTGCCAGAGCTCCTCGTGCAGGAAGGCCAGCCCCCGGGCCAGCGACAGGGCCAGTCTGACGGTACCGTCCCAGGTGCTGATGTGCTGGGTCAGGAAGTGTCTCAGGGAACCCTGCGGGCAGACAGAACCCCGCTCAGCTGGACCCCAGGCTAGAATCACAGTTGCAGCCCTGACCCCATGCAGTCTGCTCACCAGGACCCCGTTCAGTCTGGCTGTGAAACCCCAAGTGGGGAGGGGGACCCCCGGTCCTTCCCCTGGCTGGACCCATTTCCCTGATGGGGAGCGATGGGGTCCCCAGCCCTTTCCCCAAGGATGATTCCCCAGCTGGACCCGTCCCCCACCAGGAACAGTTTTCTGAATACACTAAGTTCTCTCTCCCCATATCTGAGAACAAGCAGAATCCCCGAGCAAAATCCCCTCCCTGCCCCTGTGCACAGGCACTCAATCCCCATGCAGTTCTGCACATGCCCAGCAGAGGGCAGTGGCACCTCCCCCCCAGCCCCCCCATTCCCAGGGCTGGCTGCGGGGTGAGCACTCACCGTGGGGTAGAGCTGCAGCACCAACAGGCTCCCTTGTTCCCCGTGCACCCCTCCTCGCCCAGCCGCCAGGAGCCGGACCACGTTGTCGTGGTTCATCAGGGGCAGGGTGTGCACGGACCACTCGGCTGCAAAGTGCTGGGAGTAGGTGTCGGGGAAGGCCTTGATCGCGACGGGCGTCTGGTGCAGGGTGCCCTGCCACACCACAGAGAAGCGCCCATCCTGGAGCACCTGCAGGGGACAAAGACATTTAGGGTGACATGCTGACCTGCCTCAGGGCTGCCCTGGCACCAGGGGTGAGCAAGGGCACCCTCTCAGCTCCCTGGGATGGAGAGGGGAGCACAGAACCTAGCCTTATCCTAGATAGGGCACTGATGCAGGGAAGCTCACAGTGCTGGTGTCCCAGCTGGGCACTGCTGCGGGGAAGCTCGCAGCGCTGTGGAGTCCATGGGTGGGCACTGGTGCAGGGATGCTTAGCAGAGTGGATAAAATTTATTTTATTTTGTTTAACTCTCATGGGAGTTAGGTTCCTAACCTTTGAAAATACCTGTAGGCACCTATTATCATCTTTAGGTGCCTAAATACCTTTGAAAGTCTCCAGAGTGACCAGAAACAATCCCTCAATTCACTAATGACAGATCAGTCTCCCACTGTTGAATAAGCCAGTTAGTTTTGAATGCAAAATGTGTTTGGATAAACTTATGGTTTGGGCCCCTTACGTATCCAGGACATTTAGGGAGTTTTATTTCACTAATCAAAACGTTTTAAAATGCTGGGTTTGTGCATTTTTACTGGAATGCCAATTTCTATCCAGATGCAGCTTGAGACAAATCACAAGTAAACAATTATTTGTTAGCAAATACGAAACGTGTCCTTGGCCATTTCCGAACATAATCAAAAATGTCAAAATTAAGATTCTGATTAAATAAATGCTAAGCTACATAACTGCTTAAATAAATGTGTATCGATATAAAGCGTCCTCTGGTTAGCAAAGAGAAGGACCAAATTTAGAGAACAGGCTATATTTAGTAGTGAATCAACATGTTTGAATGGTTACCCACCACCGAGAATGAACCATGAGGAAAAGAACTAAAAAACACAAATGCAAAATGCAATTAAAATCAGTGATTTAAGTCAAGGTTTCCTGCTTGTTGGTTTAAATGAAGATTCAAATCAGTGCTTTAAATCAGTCCACCCTGAAGCTTGCAGCAGTGGAGACCCTGCCTGTTAATGCTGCGAGGAAGTTTGCAGTGCTGGAGACCAGACCTGGCACTGCCCCGGGGAAGCTCACAGCTCTGGAGCCCCCACCTGGCACTGCCAGCACAAACACCAGTTTGCATGGGCCAAGACTGATCTGCCTCCTCCTGCAGCTCAATGGGGACACGCCAGGTGACGCTTGCTGTCCCCCCTGCAGAACCAGGCTGCAACCCACACCGACAGAGGCAAGACTGAGGCAAAGGCCAGTCTGCGCTGTCAGCCCCCAACGCAGCCACCAAGTTAGACCTGGAGGAACTGGAGCCCTGACAGCTCCTGGTTGGGGGGTTCCCTCTCATGGCTGGAATGGGGGTCCATGGTGACTTTGGTCAGCTCCCCGCTTGCCTCCTGGCGCAGCAGCACTGCACAGACCTTCATCCTTCTCAGCACTGCGGAGAGAAAGCGAGACAGATTCCCCCTGCAGTAACACAGGGGACTGGGCCCAACACACAACACGGTGAGGTGCCCTGGACTAACATACAGAGCTGCAGGGCCCACGGGCTGCTCAGCATAAACCACTCGGTGGCATGAGAGAAAACGTGTGAGAGTTTGTCACCAATCAACCCACGATGTGTGTGTGTGTGTATGTGTGTATAGACAGACAGACAGGGTGAGTCATACACTAACCCAGTATGGGTGTGTGTAGAGAGAGAGACTGTGTGTACAGACAGAGTATACACAGATAGTGTGGGTGTGTATGTATGTGTGTGTGTGTGTGGAGAGAAAGAGAGAAACAGATGGTTTGTGCATAGATAAACAGACAGTGTGGGTGTGTATGTTTGTGTGTCATACACCATCTCAGTTTGTGTGTGTATAGAGAGAGACAGACTGTGTGTTTAGAGAGAGACAGACTGTGTACACAGACATCCAGACTCTGAGTGTGTGTGCATGTGTGTGTGTATATAGAGAGAGATGGACAGACGACGTGGTGAGTAGAGACAGACTGTGTAGACAGATAGACAGACGAACTGTGTGGGTGTGTGCGTGTATGTGTGAATCATACACCAACCCAATTTGTGTGCATATAGAGAGATAAATAGACTGTGTGTGTGTGTAGAGAGAGACAGTGTGTGTCAACAGACTGAGCGCGTGTGTGTGTGTAGAGACAGACCACGTGTGTGTGTGTGTATACGGACAGACCATGTGTGTGTGCGTAGAGAGAGACAGACTCTGTGTGTGTGTGTGTGTGTGTGTGTGTGTGTGTGTGTGTGTGGAGAGAGAGAGATAACCTGTGTATACAGACAGACCACGTGTGTGTGTGTGTGTATAGAGAGAGAGACGGACAGACGACGTGGTGTGTAGAGACAGACTCTGTAGACAGATAGATGAACTTTGTGTGTGTGTGTGTATATGTGTGAATCATACACCAACCCAATTTGTGTGCATATAGAGAGACAAACAGACCGTGTGTGTATGTAGAGAGAGACAGACTGTGTGGGTCGACAGACCCTGTGTGTGTGGTGTGTGTGTGTGTGTGTATGTGTGCGTGTGTAGAGAGAGACAGCCTGTGTATACGGACAGACCACATGTGTGTGTAGAGAGAGACAGACTGTGTGTGTCGACAGACCCTGTGTGTGTGTATGTGTGAATCGTACACCAACCCAGTGCGTGTGTGTCAGGCTGTGCGTGTACCTGTGTGTGAGGCAGAGGCAGCGACTGAGAGGAGAGGGACAGGGAGTCTAATAAATACCAAGAACCCCCCCAGCACCCCAAGCCCTGTGATCTTAACAGGCCACTTGAGCTGAAAGGGGTTCCCCGCTGGGGCTATCGGCGTTGGGCCTTGGACAGAATTCCAGCTGCGCCCACTAGAGGGCAACCTGGCTCCAGACTGGCTGAACAGCCCTGATGGTGGCTCCAGCAGAGGGCAGCGGTGTCTGTGGGCAATTAACTGGGCAGGGCGCCCCCTGCTGGCTGGGAACAGGGACCACGACCGGAGCCACTCCTTCCCTCGCACAACTGGGGCTTGTGCGAGTGCAGTCCAGTTTCCATGGCTGAGATGACCAGGAGACCTGTGATGGCAGGCAGGGGGTGACATCTCAAACCCCATATTCCCCGCTGGACCGAGGGCCTGCAGGAGTCGGGGCCGGGGGAGGCCATACCTAGGAAGGCCAGACAGCCGAGGAAGAGCAGCAGCGAGCAGGCCACGGCGATCCAGATGGTGCCCATCGGAGCAGACCCAGCTGAGGCTGCGGAAAAGGCAGAGAGAGGGGGAGGCCGAACTGAGGACTCAGCCCCAGACACGACCCACAGTCATATGAGAAGGACGCCTGGGATACGGCTCCCCCGGGGGTGTTGGGATCCAGCCATCTCCTGGCTGCCCCCTCGAGTGCGCCCCCCTGCACCAAGCCCAGCCCCACACTAAACGTCCTGAGCAACAGCGCTCCTAGCCATTCCCTGGGGGCACTGTTCCCAGCCAGATCTGTCCCCCTCATCAGGGAATGGGGGCCCCCGCAGCCTGTCCCTGGGGGGCGATTCCTTGCCCAGATGTGGCATGTCGGGGTACCCAACACCCCTAATGTTCAGCCTAAGTGACACTTTTCTTAATCAGCTCCCATGACACACACCTCCTGTCTCCTTGGGCCCCAGTGGCCACCTCTCCCACCTAGCCACTAGCCAGCCCCCTCCTGGAACAGAAAGGCTGAGGAGTGCACATGGCACAAACCAGATGGGGGCTGCTGGAGCCCTTCACATCTGGCCCTCGATCCCCGTCCCTCCCACAGGACGCTCCTCTGCTCGAGTTTTAATTAAACTCCTGGAGAAAGAATGGTTTCCCCCCCGCCACCTCCCCACTTCTCTCAGCTGCCAACATTCCTGTATCCTCCCTCTGCTGCAGCCCATCAAAGCTGGTGGGGTGGGGAGCTGGGTCGCAGCACTACAAAGCTAGGTGGGGGGACCCAATCCAGCCCCAGGCATGCTGTTAAAGGAGCAGGGCAGTCAGATCCTGGCCTGGCCAATTCCAGCTAGGCATCCTTACTGGCAGATGCCAAGATAGTCCCCTTGCAGGGAGTGGGGTCTAGTGGTCAGAGCAGGGGGTTGGGAGTCAGGATTCCTGGGTTCTATTCTTAGCTTGGGGGAGGGAGTTGAGTCTAGTGGTTAGTGCAAGGGAGCTGCATCTCGAGGCAAGGCACAGGGGCCTCATCCTATCCTTTTCTCTCCTGCCCACAGAGCAGGTCTGCAGCTAAGTGCTTCCTCCTGCTGCAGGAATGAATGAACCAGAGATGAGAGGGAAGCAGCGGGATGCAGGGGTGCAGGGAGAGCAGAGGGAATTACCCCTTCTCTGCTGCACTGTGCCACCACTCCACTGCCCCTTTGCCACACCCTCCACCCCCCGCTGCCCTGTGCCGGGGGATGGGGCTCCCTCCCAGCCCCCCTGAGATCTAACATACTGGAATCAGACTGGCCCTGTCTACAGCATCAAAGACCTCAGGGCCCAGAGCTCGCTCCCTGGTCTCTCCCAGGCCCCAGGCGCTGTCACTGGGCACCAGACAGAGGCTCCGCCAGGGGCCCTCGTGCCTGATCAGGGCAAACTCAGGCCAGGAGCCCATACCAAGGGGTCAGGGTTCGGCACTGTAGGAGCAGCCCATCGGGTGCCACTCAGGGCACAGCTCCCCTCCCTGTGCTGAGCCCTCTGGGTCAGCCCCCCATCCACAGCCCCCCTATCCTGCAGCCCTGGCCCTGGGCTAGAGTAAGAATCAGGATGTGAACCCCCCACTCCCCGGCTTTAACTACTATACACCACTCCCACCCCTCCCCCCCGCGCTGGACATAGAACCCAGGAGTCCTGGCTCCCCATCCCCCAGCTCTAACCCACTAAACCGCACTCCTCCCCCAAGCTGGGTACAGAACCCAGGCGTCCTCGCTCCCCTCACCAAACCCCACTCCCCACAGAAAGTCCAGCAGCCCCATGTGGCAGCTGCTCGGCGGGATGCGTCGTGGGCAGCATCGCTGGGTCGGACCCAGTCCCACCGGCCCAGCCTGGTCCCGTGTGAGCGCCGGGTTCCCCTGCCTCCCAGCTGCTTATCAGGGTGACTCAGAGCTCTGGCGCTCGCACTCCCCTGCCTGGCTCGCCTCCCCAAGGTCTGTGGGGCAGCGTCCAGGCCAGAGCATCCAGATAGCCGGGGTCTCCGCCTGGACTGCACACCTGCTGGGGGGCGGGGAGAGGAGAGCCTGGCCTTCATGGGCTGGGGGGGTGGTTACACAGTGACTGCCCCATGCTAAGCAGGGTCCTTCTTCCAGCCTGAGGTGGGGTAGGGGGGAGTTTGCAGAGGGGATGCACAGAGAAGACTGGGATGGGGACACTTTAGGGAGGGGAACAGAGCCAGACATGGGGCAGGGGGGCAAGAGGGGATGCATGGGACAGACATGACAGGAAGGGCCAGGGCAATTATTTATGCTTTATCTTGTGTCTGGCTCCATTTATTTTCGACACATTTCCCCACACACACCTCAGACATCTCCTTCCCCTAGCTCTGCTAGTGCCCCGCAGTCCTGACCCATAAACCCCTGCTAACCCCACCTTGGCCCCCCCCAGCTCTGCCAGAACCCCTCAGTCCCGATACCCCCCTGCTCCATCAGACATCTCCCTCCCCTAGCTCTGCTAGTGCCCCGCAGTCCTGACCCATAAACCCCTGCTAACCCCACCTTGGCCCCCGCCAGCTCTGCCAGAGCCCCTCAATCCCGACACCCCCCTGCTCCATCAGACATCTCCCTCCCTGAGCTCTACCAGTGCCCCGCAGTCCTGACCCATAAACCCCTGCTAACCCCACCTTGGCCCCCGCCAGCTCTGCCAGAGCCCCTCAATCCCGACACCCCCCTGCTCCATCAGACATCTCCCTCCCTCAGCTCTACCAGTGCCCCTCAGTCCTGACCTGCAGCCCCCTGCTAGTAACCCTCCCCCTGCCCCCCCCCAGCTATGCTGGAGCCCCTCAATCCCAACAACCCCCACTCTCTCTCAGACATCTCCCTCCCCCAGCTCTACAGTGCCCCTCAGTCTTGGCCCACAGTCCCCTGCTAACCCCATCCTGGACCCCCCAGCGCTGTCAGAGCCCCTCAATCCCAACAACTCCCCCACTACCTCAGACATCTCCCTCCCGCAGCTCTGCCAGTGGCCCTCAGTCCCAACATGCCCTCCCACTATCAGACATCTCCCTCCCCCAACTCTGCCAGTGCCCCTCAGTCCTGACCCAAAGCCTCCTGCTAACCGCACCCTGGGCCCCCCAACTCTGGGGGCATTTTCCCCAGCGATACCTCACCTTGCGGCGCTGCAGGGGCCCCAAGCTGGCTGACGTTGGCATTGCAGAAGTTGGAGCGGCACAGGCAGCGCTGGAGGATGGCCCCTGTGGTGTGGACGGGGCTGGTTTTGCAGGCTGGGGAGTCGCAGCCATCTCGGTCGCTGCCCCAGCAACCTGGCCTCCCGTAGAGAGACAGACAGACAGAGCCATCAGGGAACTAAGCACCCCCCCCAGCCTACTCTCTTCTATCCCACCCCAGCACAGCTTCCTACTCCTGCAGTGCCCTCGGGCACAGTGTCCATCATATGGGTGCCCAAGCCCAGACCTGCAGCCACCTGGGGATGGGAAAGACCCTCCCCCGCTCGCTGGCCTGAGCCAGCCGCAGCCCAGTTGGACACGTGGAGAGGGCAGTCTGAGCAGAGGGCACCACACAGGCCTTCCCCTTCATGGGGAGTTGCAGGGGCAATAAATCCAGCCGCTGCTTTTAGACTCACTTTTCACAGACCCATGGGAAGTGACTTGCCCGAGGTTGGTGCCAGAGCTAGGGAGAGAACCCAGAAAGCCTGGCTCCCAGCCCCCCCTGCTCAAACCACTAGACCCTTCTCCCCTGAGAAAGCTGGCATTGAACCCAGGAGTCCTGACTCCCAGCCCTGGGAGACAGAGACAGACCCCACTCCCTTCCCAGAGCAGAAATAGAACCCAGGCATCCTGCTTCCTTGGGGTAACCAGATGTCCCAATATTAGGGGCTTTGTCTTATACAGGCAACTATCCCCCGCCCCCCAAATAAAAGTGTCACCCTATGTCCCACCGCATCACTTCAGCAGCCCCTCACCTTGCATCACCACTTGGAGTTGTCCGTGGCTTTGGTTCCAGATCCCAAAGCAGCAGTGGCTGGAGTGGCAAAGGATGGTGCCGCGCTCAGTGCCCCCCAGAAGACGACCCCGGTGCCGCATGGAGCCCTGCAGGTTGTGGGGTGGCTCAAAGAAGACGCAGCTCCGGTTCCCGCTCAGGGTGCCTGGAGAGACACAAGAGGCTCAGCTGGGTGGATGCAGGACTTACATCCGCTCTCTCCCTCCGGCCCCCCCACACCGGGGGCAGCAGCCTGGCCTTCTGCCCATCTCCCCCTGCCTGTGCAAGCCCTGCTGCCAAGGGGCACTAGGAGAGCACGCCCCCCCCCCTGCCCCATACCCGGCAGCCCCAGGCTCAGCCAGAGGCACAGCCCCTGAAGCAGGCGGAGGGCCCAGGGATGCATGATCACCCTATCACAGCCACTGGTCCTTTTTCCAGCACCTGGAGCACGCGTGTGAGCCCAGCTGGCCCTCCCACAAGGCCTAGCACAGGTGGGAAGGACTTGGCTGGCTCCATGCGTGGGATGGGGCCGAGACACTGTCAACGGCCGGAGGATGCAAAAGGAGCACGGGGAAGGAGGGTGGCGCTCCCCCGCGCCCTGCTCTGATCCTGCTCCCACCCTGAGACTCAGCCCCCATGGGCCCTACTCCCCACCTTGGCCCCTGGCCTGCGGGCTGGCGCTCAGCCCAGAGACAGTGTATCCTGCTGGGTTCTGTATCAGCAACTCTTGCCTGCTCAGAGCCTGCTGGGAGCTGGGCAGTAATTTCAGTGCCCGGGGCCCTCATCTGGAAGCAAACAGCTCCAAGGCCCATTCCCAGCCCAGAACCTTCCTCATAAAGCCCAGTCTCCATTTATAATTAGAGTCCAGGGGTCAGGTACGTACACTGGGCCCCATGCCTCATGCCCCGAGCCCCAGCAGAAGGCCCTCAGATGCAGCACTAATGCCAACTAGAGTAATTATCCTGCCTCCCTAAACACTCCCCTACCCCACTGAGCTGCAGCTGGATTGGGCTAAATACCTCTGTGGATCAGGGCCTGGACTTCCATGTGGCTGTTAACAGCTGCCATGCCCCACCCCAGAGGCAGCTGCAATTCAGCAAGTGTCGGCAAAAGCATTTCCCGGGGGGAAAGGGCTGCATCAAAGCTGCTCAAAAGAGCAATCCCCGGCTTTTTGCCGGTGCCACCACCACCAGCCTCTGAGCTGCAGGGTAGCAGGGGCTCCTATGCCCCCTTATGGACAAGGAGGTGATGGTCTTGCTCTCCCCAAAGGTGTAAAACTCCAGAGCCAGACCCTGTCACAGGCTGGCTGGCCCTGTAGGGGGCATCAAGTTCAGGTGACAGGTCACCTACCTTCCCAGCTGATCATATGGCCCTGTTCAATTATTAGACCGAGCTGGAAAGGGTCTAAAAACTAAAAGAACAGCCAGACTGGGTCAGACCAAAGGTCCATCCAGCCCAGTATCCCATCTTCCAACAGTGGCCAATGCCAGCTGCCCCAGAGGGAATGAACAGAATAGGGAATCATCAAGTGATCCATCCCCTGTTGTCCATTCCCAGCTTCTGACAAACAGAGGCTAGGCACACCATTCCTGCCCATCCGGACTAAGAGCCACTGATGGACCTGTCCTCCATGAACGTATCTAGTTCTTTTTTGAACCCTGTTACGGTCTTGGCCTTCAGAGCATCTTCTGGCAAAGAGTTCCACAGGCTGACTGTGTGTTGTGTGAAAAAATACTTCCTTTAGTTTGTTTTAAACCTGCTGCCTATTAATCTCATTTGATGACCCCTAGTTCTTGTGTTGAGGAGTAAATAACACTTCCTTATTTACTTTCTCCTCAGTAGTCATGATTTTATAGACCTCAATCATATCCCCTCCCCAGGCCTCTCTTTTCCAAGCTGAAAAGTCCCAGTCTTATTAAATCTCTCCTCATGTGGAAGCTGTTCCATACTCTTAATCATTTTTGTTGCCCTTTTCTGAACCTTTTCCAATTCCAATATATCTTTTTTGAGATGAGGCTGACCACATCTACATACAGTATTCAAGATGTGGGGGTACCATGGATTTATATAGAGGCAAAATGATATTTTCTGTCTCATTATCTATCCCTTTCTTAATGATTCCCGACATTCTGTTTGCTTTTTTGACAGCTGCAGCACGTTGAGTGGATGTTTTCAGAGAACTCTCCACAACTCCAAGATCTTTCTTGAGTGGTAACAGCTAATTTAGAGCCCATCATTTCATACGTATAGTTGGGACTATGTTTTCCAATGGGCATTACTTTGCATTTATCAACACTGAATTTCACCTCCCATTTGGTTGCCCAGTCACATAGTTTTGTGAGATCCTTTTGTAGCTCTTCGCAGTCTGCCTGGGACTTAACGATCCTGAGTCGTTTTGCATCATCTGCAAATGTTGCCACTTCACTGTTTACCCCTTTTTCCAGATTATTTAGAAATATGTTAAATTGGACTGGTCCAAGTACAGACTCCACTATTTGCCACTATCCATTCTGAAAACTGACAATTTATTCCTTCCCTTTGTTTTCTGTCTTTTAACCAGCTACTGATCCATGAGAGGACCTTCCCTCTTTATCCCATGGCAGCTTACTTTGCTTAAGAGCCTTTGGTGAGGGAACTTGTCAAAGGCTTTCTGAAAAATCTAAGCACACTATATCCATCGGAAAAAGAACAGGAGTACTTCTGGCACCTCTCCCATGTCCACATGCTGGTTGACCCCCTCAAAGAATTCTAGTAGATTGGTGAGGCATGATTTCCTTTTACAAAAACCATGTTGGGTTTTCCCCAACAAATTATGTTCATCTATGTGCCTGGCATATTTGTTCCTTACTGTCGTTTCAACCAATTTGTCTGATACTGAAGTCAGATTTACTGGCCTGTAATTGCCGGGATCACTTCTGGAGCCTTTTTTAAAAATTGGCATCACATTAGCTATCCTCCAGTCATCTGGTCCGGAAGCTGATTTAAATGATAGGTTACAGACTACAGTTAGTAGTTCTGCAATTTCATGGGATTCTTAGAAAGGGGGATAGCTTAGCTGCCAGGGGAAGCTGGAGAAGGGTAGCTGGCTGGCTTCTCTGGGGGTATCGCTACACTGCAGCTGGTAGCGTGCCTCTCAGTCCAGATGGACAGACGTGCCAGCGCACTAAAAGTACCAGAGCTAACATGGTAGCTAGTCTGAGCTGCCCCAATGTCCACACTGCTACTTTCAGTGCACCAGCTGAGCGGAGCTAGCGCCTGGCTCTCTACCTGGGCTGGGGGGCTCGCTTGCACCTGCAGCGTAGACGTACCCTGGTGGGCCCTGGAGCAGGGGGAGTCCCAGGCCAGGGGTCTGTGGAGCGGCAAGTGTGAGCTGGGCTCCGGCCCATGGCTCTGAAGCAGAAGGGGGGCAGGGGAAGTAGCCCAGGGTGGGCCAAGGAGCTGTTCTGTGGTTGAGGTTTTGCCACAGTTTTCTGTCTGGGGACAAATTGTGCTGGATGCAATGGTCAGTCAGCGAGTCAGGCCAGGAGCCTACAGCCACCCTCCCTCCTCCTCCCTCACCCCCCAAATCGTTACACTGACTTTTGAGGTCTCAATCTCCTCCCCTGGTGAGAATGTCTGCTCCTTGCAGGGGACAGTGCACTCGGCCACCGTTCTGCAGTGTCCTGATTGGCTGCTCTTCCTAAGAGGTAGGCAAGTGAGGAAAGGCAGCCAATTAGAAGGGGGTGTCCCATCTGCTCCCCGCCCCCCCACAGCCAGCAGGGCTGAAATTCACAAGGGTAGCAGTGACTTGTGGAACTGCTGTGAGATTTGGCAACGCTGCAGGAGAGCTGTGTTGGCACCCATCACCATGGTGTTTGGGCATTTCCCAGTCTTTAATGTATTTAGCCTCAGCATGCAGGCAGGGCAGTGCTGTTATCCCCATTGTACAGGGAGAGAACTGAGGCACAGAGAGGCTAAGTGACTGTGCCAAGGTCACACTGGAAGTCTGTGGCAGAGCAGAGAATTGAATCTGGATCTCTCAGTACCTCAGAAGGGTTTTTACCCTTCTTCCTCTGCAGCATGGAGTGTGGCTCACCTATGGGGATCATCCAGACACCTGTCAGCTAATCAATTCCCTGCACTCCTCTGAGGGCCAGGCCCCTGCTCAGGTCAAGAACATTTCCCCCACCCCACCGGCAGGAGAGCCTGACAATAACCACTAGGCAGCCTTCCCTCTTTGTAGCCCTCCTCATCTACACTGGGGCCAACATCTTTAACCCAGAGCCAGGCCTGTGCTGACCAGAGCTAGAGGCTGGAAACACCTAGGAGCCCTCAACGTTGGGAATCGCAGTAGGCCAGCAGAACTAGGTGTTAGCTATTCATGGGGGCCAGGCCGTTAGTGGTCTCTAGTGGTCAGCACAAGCCCCATGAGAGGGTTCTACGCTTGACCGTGGGAAGGGGGTGAGGCTGGCTTAAGCAGGGAATACAGAGATCAGGACTCCTGGGTTCTGTTCCCAACTCTGCCCTTTCCTTGCTGGGTAAGCTCAAGACAACCACCTTTGGCTCCATTTCCACAGCTAGACAAACAGGGATATTGATTCAGCTCTCATTCAGCAGTGTCAGGAGGGATAATCAATCTAAGCCCCATGCCTTTCTGAGGGGAAAAAAAAAGACAAACTTGCTCTAGCTCGGAGTAGCAGCTAAGGAAGGTTGCAGGAAGGCGTTTTTTGTTTTCCCCACGTTGTTTACTTCACCCATCTCACGCTACTTGGTTCACCGTCCCTTTCCTCTGTGTGATTCCTTGGTAACAACACCAAGGTGAGGTTTTTCGGAAAGGAGTGACTTAAGCTGTCGGTGCCCCTTTAAACAGTAGCAATGCCTTGTGCTTCCATATTGTAATTGGTAGATCTCATGGAAGGAAGTTAATGAATGAATATTTGTAAATGAGATCACGATCACTGAGCTTGGAGATCATGGCATGAAATTTTCAAAAGAACCTAAGGGTACACGTACCTAGGGATAAAGGCCCCACAGTACGGCCACGCTGGCCTGGGTCAGCCGACTCAGGCTCATGGGGGCTGTGGTTGCAAAGCTTGGGCTCGAGCTGGAGCCTGAGCTCTGGAATTCTCCCCCCTCAAGGGATCCAAAAGTTGGGGCTCCAGGTTGGAGGTTTTACACTGTAATTTTTCAACCCAAGTCCAAGCCCTGTGAGCCTGAGCCAATCCCAGCCTTTTTATCCCCGGATAGACATACCCTAAGTGACTTAGGTGCTTTTGGACTCTGTATCCCATGACCAAGAGACATTACAGAGGGTCAAAACATTAGTACACTGGAGGGAGAGGGGGTGGGCTAGTGGGTAGAGTCCTGGACCAGGACTCAGGAGACCGGGGTCTATTCCAGGTGTAGGTGACCTATGGCACGTATGCCAAAGGCAGAGTGCAAGCTGGTTTTCAGTCCTGGCCACCGGTCCAGGGGGCTCTGTATTTTAATTTTAGATGAAGCTTCTTAAACATTTTAAAAACCTTATTTACTTTACATACAACAATAGTTTAATTATATATTATAGACTTCTAGAAAGAGACCTTCTAAAAACATTAATGTATTACTGGCACGCAAAACCTTAAATTAGAGTGAATAAACGAAGACTTAGCACACCACTTCTGAAAGGTTGCCAACCCCTAGTACTCCCAGTTCTGCCACGGGCCTGATGAGCAAGTCACTAGCTGTGTAGATTCCCCTTTGTCAAGTGCTTTGATGGATAGGAGGCTTTATCCCAGAGACTGCAGAGTGGGCCTGCTAGGAAATCTCCAGTAGGCATGAATAATGTGTCCGGCTCTGGTCGCTCATCTCACCAAAGGATATAGTGGAACTGGCAAAGGTTCAGAGAAGGGGAACAAAGGCCATCAAGGGTATGGAATGGCTTCTGTAGGAGGAATCAAAAGATCAGGGCTGTTCAGCTTAGACAAGAGATGAATAAGGGGTGATGTGATGGAAGTCTATAAAATCATGAATGGAGTGTTATTTACCCTTCCCCACAATACAAAAATCAGGGGTCACCCAATGAAATTAATAGGCAGCAGGTTTTATCCAAAACCCGAGGAAGTACTTTTTCCACTCCACACACAATTAACTTGTGAAACTCATTGCCATGGGATGTTGAGATGGCCAAAAGTATAACAGGATTCAGAAAAGAACTAGATAAATTCATGGAAGACAGCCCTTGGTGGACCTATTAGCCAAGATGGTCAGGGACTGGAACTTCATGCTCAGGGTGATGCTAAACCTCTTGCCTGCCAGAAAACAGCAGAGGAAGAGGGGGATGGATCACTCAAAATTGTCCTGTTCTGTACTCGCTCCCTGAAGCTCTGGTATGGGCCACTATCAGAAGATCGGATACAGGGCTAGATGGCCCACTGGCCTGACCCAGCATGGCTGTTCTTATGAACAATAAAGTTCAAGACAGATGGACACACGAGTCGGGTTTGTCTCTTCATCTGTGATGAAGACTGTCTCTGCCAGATCCCAGCATCCGCAGCCCGATGAAGTCAATGGAAAGACAGTCTACCGCCATTCAGCAACACTTGCTTTCTCATTTACTACAGTGCTGTAGGAACAAAAATACATTTACAAACCACAGCCACCAAGAAGCCACACAACAGGTGTTGGGCAAAGGCGCTTGAGCTCAAGATGAATGCCAAAAGGCACCGAAATATTCTTTAAAGCACAAACTTCACCATGCCATCCGTAGACGCTTGTTTATTTACCTTAAAAAAAAAAGCTGTAATCGGTTTACAAAGGAGCCAAACTACATTTTAATCTAATCTTTGTACAAAAAAAAAAAAATAGCACTTTTAAAATGTGTTTCAGACATCATTACATCGGCAATTGGATTAAAAAAAAGCACAGACATTATTTCAGGATAAAACAGTCTTTACACAGCGAGAGAATTATTGCCAGTGTTACAAGTTGCGCAAAGCGTGTGCTCCAGCACCCAAAAAGGTGAATCGAATTGAGGCGCCTGTTTGGAATGATGGGGGAAGCGGTCGGAGGAGGGACCAGGGAGCTACAGGAAGTGCTGGTGAAATGGTTTCACTAACCCTCAGGGGGGTATTGACGCAGGTTAACTCACAAAAGCAACAGGCATTGGCCTAAACTAGCCTCGCCCCATGCACACAACCCCATTGTAATGCATAGAATAGTGGACACATGTTATTCCCCCAGCAGGCGTGGTGGGGGAAGTGAATTGCTAATCAAGTTTAAGGAAAAAACAGGGCTGAGTAGATTAAAGCTGGAAGAGATCATTTTGAGCCATTATGGGGTAAAAAAATAATTGGTAAAAACAGCCCAGTGCAATCCTGCCTGCAAATGGTTTGGCCACTTGGAATCCCTGTATAGAAAGGCACAGTTAATTCCACAGGGAACTGCAGATCTAAAATGTATACAGGCGCTCCCTGCGCACCTGAGAGCCTGACACAGAAGCAGCCAGTCATGTGCTTGGGTGAACAGTGCAATTCATTTAATGGAAGCAACAGACATGCCGACATCAATGGGAGCTTTGCCTCGGTTGTAAACGAGGTCAAGATTTCCCACACTGAGTCTGCAACATCAGCCCTCAGCATTGCTGCCTAAACAACCACGAAACAACCCAAACTTACCACCATAGGATACAAAGCCCAGTATGGCACACGGAACTTGGCAACTTTGGGCAGCTGTGAGCCAGCTGCCAGACCCTCGACAGCAGATGGGTGAACAGGGCAAGGCGAATTAGCAGAAAAGGGTGATGGGTATTAACGAGCGACTGTCTAATGAGAACAGAGAGGCTAATGCATGCCAAAGCGAGCTGAGCAATGGCAGTGAGGCTCCCGTATGAGCTGTGGCTGGTCAGCAGTGATGGAGAAATCTCATTTCTAAGCCCACGGGTGAAATTTTCTTTTGCAAATGGAGAGTATCTTCAGATCCCCAGGTGCTGCAGCAGCCCACGAGCACATTCTCCCTCTGCCACCTCTTTTTCCCACTGCCCCAAAGAGCTGGACTCATCTAAGATACAAAGTCCCAGATCCACAAAGGTATTTAGGGTTCTAACTTCCACTGAAATCAATGAAAGTTAGGCGCCAAAAACGTTTGTGGATCTGGGCCAGAGAGGCTATGGAGTTGTACAGAGATTCTCAGATACTTTACATTCTTTGTATTTGCTGGTCCATCATGTATGTTAACAGGACCGAGGTGGAGTGGGGACATTGGGAATTAGCCTTTAGCAAACATCTCTCTGACAGTTTGCCTGGATTTGGGCAAGAACTGCGTTGCTCTTGCAGCTAGGACCAGCCACTTCACATAGGTTCAAGGTACGGTCCATACCCACATTCTTCTGCTTGTTTTCCATCTCCAATCTATAAACAGTTGCCCTGACGCCTACGTTGGTGCTGCTGCTGCTGCTCTCGGATTTGACACGCGGTATAGTCATGTCTATACTACAGCTGCAATGCTGCGGCTGTGCCGAAGCGTCCATACTTCCTACGTAGACAGAAAAACTCCTCCTGTCAGTGTAGCTAATTCGCCTCTCAGAGGCGGTAGCTAGGTCAACAGAAGATCCCATTGACCTCGCCCCATCTACACCAGGAGATAGGATGACCTATCTACAGCACTCAGGGCCCACCATATTTCAAAGCCCTGAGCGATGTCGCTAGGTGTAATGGGTCTGATTTTTAAGTGCAGACCAGGCCTAAATCACTGAGGAGTGGAGACACATGCAGGGCGATATGTTTCCACAGGAAACTACAGATTAATTCTGGTTCCCTAATGGGGAAAAAAAAAAAGCACCATTCCTCTGTGGTGAACTTTCCATTGCTGGGACCTGTTCAATGCTGTCACAATGACACCAGTAGAAACCTCAGTCCAAAGAATATTCCTCAAAGACAGCGCTTAGAAACAAGACAATACCATCCAGGCTGACCACCACTTTCCCTTCTACTTAGGTTACACAGCCCCACAAGGACAAGGAGGTTACCATTAGGGATCCTTTCAAACTTTTCTCAGGTTACACTAGGCTTAAGTGACAATCCTGGATTAGTGGACAGCTATGTGGATGGAAGATGAAAGTACATTATGTTCTCAATGGAGACAAGGGCTCCCCGCAGCACTCTGCTGCATTTGACATACTGGATAACTACTTGACAATGTAGTCACCGAGTGATGCAACGGGCGTAGTTTCCAGAACTTCTCTAAATCTACTTTGGACCTCAGTACATTAAAGAATGCACGTGACAAGGAGGAATTGGCAATATTCTCAGGTAGCTGTTCTAGCAACCAAACAGCCCAACGAGGCAGAGTTACGAAACGTGCTTTTTTTAAACACTGCTTTCTACTAACCATCCGTAGCTTCCAGTATTCACAAGATGTGGAAGATATTGACATTTGACACAACTGGAATTCATAGTGCTTCACAGATTGTTAAAAAAATACAAATGTTTAAAGTTTCCTATATAAAAATATACAAATCCAAAAATAGAGATAGAGAGATGAAAGAAATCAGCCTGAGGAATTTACAGTGATAGCTAAGATTCCTCCCTCCCTGTACTTATTTTTTTAAAAAGGTAAAAATGTGTTCACACTTCACAGTTTGGCAGGACTTTGCCTCCTGCCGGCATGCACCAAATCCTGCTTCGAAGACAAGGAGGCCTTTTGCAGGTGCAAAGGAGAGGTACTGCTGTTTGAAACTGACAAGGCATGCTGATGCTCCGACAACACAGACACAGAGTCTGGTGAGGAAAGGTCACCAACCAGTCCTGAACTGGTAAAGGTACAAAACTCTCACATCCCGCTGTGGAAGAAACCTCTCTCCAAACCCAAGTGAGCAAGCTACACTCAGAATGAAGACAAGGGAGCTGGCTGACAGACAGACCTTGCCAAAAATTTAACTCAGATCTGAAAAAAAGAACCTGTAATATCCCACGGCTGCAGGGAATTTGCATATATAGAGTTAAAAAAACAACAGGATTTTAAAGTAAACAGGACAATTGTGGATTGGTGCTCAGGTCTGCATTACACTAAAAAAAGTTACTTCTGAGTGATCGGCTCTTCAGAGCCCAGCTACCTTGGCAACTATGGTCAGCCTGTGTGTCTTAATGGTAGCTTGATTACAAATACCTGATCCTGGTGTTCTGGGTTGCATCACATCCCATGAAGAGGGGAAAAGATGGAAGAAAAAAGGGAATTCACAGAGAAGTTGCCCATCTGTGGGATTGTAAACTAGCAGCATAGAAGCCCCTGGTTATTTTAGACTGATCTTTTATGGCTATCCCTATGATACTAGTCTGACTAACATCTATTTCCCCACCTAGCCCAGAATTCCGTTCTCCAGGACTCAGCTGGTTTGACACAGGACAGATGCTTAGATCCCAGAACTGCAGTGTCTGAGCAATAATCTTCCGAGAGGCACACAGTTAAGCTTCTGCTTGACTGGAACACCGTGGTCTCATTTGCTACTCCTGACCCAGAAGCCTTGATGCATCATCTCCCTCACTTTCCAAGCAACACTGGAATAGAGAAGAAACCTGCTGTACTAGATTCAGGAAAAACCACCTCTCAGCACTGGTGCCAATGAATGGCTCTCTTATCAAAACTGGCTCTGTGTTCTCAGAAACTGGTCTAGGAGAGTTTTTGAAATAATTAATGATGGATGTTCTTCCTGAACTTTCCTATAAAGCCCCGAAGCACACAGCAATTGCCTCATTTCAAGTGTATTCTCCTTAGGCAGAACAGGTTAAAAAGTGTTTATATGCAAGGTGTTAATAAAATATACAGCAGAATCACACTTGGTTTTAGTTAGAGAGAAAGTAAGCACCATTTACAGGTGTGATTCAGGTTCATATAAAGTTTTATTTCACTCCAACATTGTTTGGGGTTTCTCCCTACCAAACAGGTTGTCTTCCTGCAATTCTATGCACATGCATAAAAAACTCCCTAGAAGCCTCCCAGCAAAAAGCATGAAATGGGAATTGAACAGAGTCCAACATCCCCGGGTGTGTTGAAAATTAGTAAGAACCATGGGACCAAAATGTGAAGAGAGACACTGACTCCACTGTAATATCTGCCCTCCCACCAGCTACTTACCTCTTTCCTTCCTCTTTTTGAGAGGAACAATTAACACTGGCCTAACACTATCCTCTGCACACAACACCAGATTTTTGTTTTAAATGCTTTGGTAGGTATTATATACAGTTACATAATCAACAGCAACCCATACGAAGGGGTTTTAAATTTTAACTTCCAAAGCTGCTGCACTTTCCAACAGAGTTCCAAACATGAAAACCTTTCCACACATTAGACACAAACCTTTCCCTCCCACTCTTCCAGACAAGGACTCTGTTGCAGCTTAGCCTTGATTCTGGTTAATGCAAACCCCAATGTTTCTACCTTCCCTAGCAAAGGGATTCAACAGAAGATCCAGCTTACAAATTAAAACCACCACCACCTACCTGCACGAATAAGCTATCGAACAGCAGGTGTTGGAGTATATGGCAGTTTCCTGCATTTATTTTTCTATGAAAACACACCAGAACACTGCTTATTGTCATAATTAAATAAAATTCACCCTATTACTAGAGGATTCTTCAAGCCTTTGTCTTTCTATCAGGTATCTCTGAACCAAAGATTTACTAAAGAAATGCGCAAGTGCATGAATAACACGCAGCTTCACTATCAAGGATGATTTGTGAGCTGAGGAAGGGTGGGTGACACACATGAAGGTGACTGAATTCTCAACTGGAGGGATTCTAAATCCTGAAGCCCCCCCACCAGTCTACAGTGCACAATGTCCTCTTCCTGCAATTTTATACTGTTGTAAGGACAGCTCGCTCCGTTTCAACTGGGCTTCACAGCAGGGCTAGGAGAAATGGAGGGGACATTAGGAACACCCACTTTGTTGTGGCTGCAGCAGGAAGAGAAGGGCGGACGATGAAGAGTGAGTTGGACAGAGGAGTCTAGCATGGTTCAGTACTACCAGCCCACCATGGCTTGAAAAAGAAAGAGGAAAAGATGGCAAGGAAATTCCTTTGTTTCCAATTGCTGGTTTGGAAATCTCTGAAAGAACAGGGACGCCTTGGAGCCAGAAAAGCGATGTAGTGTTGGAAGTAAAAAAATCCTGCAAGATGATGTGATGATTTAATCTGAATAAGAGACACGCCTCCCATTAACAAACAGCCCCAGCACGGGGCTGTGTGACATGTCCACTAAGCACCCTATGCCTGAAGTCCACGTCTGGCAGACAAACGCCTTGCCACTTACTAATGTACCAGCAGCCTGCCAGTTTGACCAACAGTCAATTTCAACTCACCCTCTGCATTAGCATCAGCTGCTCTGCAGGAACCCTCAGATTAGAGATGCCAACAGGCATCCCCTCACGCTACATTTTAATCAGACTAGGCACATTGCTCTGGATAGATACAGTGTTATCGGTGGTCTCTTCTCCACTGCATTTTCAGCGAGTTCCTTATTTTTTGCCACTCGACACTCAAGGTGTCTTCATCTCACCAGCCCTGGTCGCACCGACGTTGGCATTTTGTTTTTAAGACCGACTGCAGAAAAATAAATTTGCCCAAGACTCCCCTTCCTTCCCCTCCCCTCCCTCCCCCCACAAAAATCTCAGAACGCATTATGGGGTCCCGGACCCTCTTCTGGTAAATAGCTCGAGTGAACCCGCACAAAAACCTTTACAATCAATTTGACATGTACACTTATGCTCAGAATGAAAGAGCAAGGTTAAAATACGTTGGATAGGAGAATCTCTGCAGCAAATACAATTTAAAATAAAGCAATGAAGGGGTGACGGGAAGGAAGAGGGTGACTGTTTTATATGAAGAAAACCTCACCCAAATAATTAAAAAAATTAAGGAAAAAAAGAAACCTAAAAGCAGAGAATACAAAAGGCTAATTTTTTGTAAGGTTACAATGTAAAATGTAATATAGCATCTGAACAACAGCTTGGGTATTGTCTTATTAACTACCCACAGGGGTCATCTGTTCAAAGATAAGGCATCCAAAATAGACCAAAACCACTTTGGTCGCAGCAATTTTTTTCCTTGCTCAAATGAACACATTTTATATTTTTATATATATAATAATATAGAATCTTTTTTTTTTTGCACTAAAAAGTATTTCAATGATCATATACATTTACCAAGGCATGTTGGCATCAGGGGTTGCTACTGAGAGAAAGGGAGAAGTTATTAGGGAGGAGGGAAAGTCGAGTCAAAAAAAAAAAAAAGCTCTGGCATCCCCATGTAGTCACTGGGCCTCAGAGGCCTGAGCCAATCGCCGGGCCTTTTTTCAGGTAGCATTCCTGGCAGAGAGGAACTGGGCTCTCGTGCAAGAAGGTGTAACTGACTCTACCCTCTCAGAACACTACCTTGAACCCCAGATTTGTACACCGTCCATGTCTTGTGGTTCTCACAGTCTCAAAATCCATTGCCACTGATGTTGATGGACTGAAGATCTGCCACCTGCATGACGTTGATGCCGCTGCTGGCAAGGCGTGCGATGCCCTCGGGACAAATGGCTTCCATGGCCACCATGTTGGTTGCGATGAGGGCTGATGGGGTTGGGCCACTGTTTCCCTCCGAAGTCCCAGTGTCCATGGAGACCGCAGACACGTTCATGGCCACATTGTTGGCTGTGCCTCCCTTCTTGTTTTGGTGGGTCTTGATGTGCTTGGACAGGTGGTCGCTCCTCATGAAGCGTTTTGGGCACTCCGGGCAGGCAAATTTCTTCTCACCTGTGAAGAGCAATGGGAGAGGAGAACCGCTCAGCCATTTCAACAACGCGCTCTCTTTACATCCTTATGGGAAGCCAAACCTTTCCACCACATTGTAACAAACAAACAAGGGTTCAACATACAAACCAAACTCTGAATAAGAAGTAATTTTCAGCTATTGCCTGGATGAAGCTCACAGAGCAACCTTGACAGGTATTGAGAGGGAGGGGTGCAGCACTTTTCAACTGCCCTTCAGTGGGAGATAGCAGGGCGCTGCCCCTCAGAAATAACTCTCACAAGACTTGTAGTCATTGCCTTTTGCCATGCTAACATCCAAGGGTCTTCATACTCTCCTCTCACCGGCTTTCTCTTTCACTTTATACAATTTCTGACCAAAGCAGATTTACTGGTGATGAAAACATACCAGGGGTCAGAAGCCATATTTACTTGCTGCATTAGAACCAAAGTCTCAGAACTACATGGGAGGTAGCGAGGAAGAATTCATCCACTCACTTGCCAAACTGAATCTATTATGTGCAGTAAAATATCCCCTCCCCCTAAAAATGTTGTGGGCCCTAACCCTGAGCTGTGATTCATGCACTCACACAGAGCCCCCCAGATTTCAACAGGGCTCTGCTCAGTGTGGACACTCTCAAGAGTGAGATCAGGCTCTGACGTGTTATTTCTTTGGCTCTGTCTCCATGATGGCCTCTCAGACCCTCTCACATTGATCTCCCCCGACTCTGAATGTTACTTCCCCCTGTGGCTAGCTTTCTGGGAAGTTCTAGTTGCTCCTAAGGCAAGGAAAACATCTCAGCTGAAAGTACTGCAGAGGATTCGCTTGATGCAGCTGCCAACGAACAGAAGAGTCATGGTTTTGTACAGCTGGTGACAAAATCTGTAAATATACTTGTACTGCAGAAACCTAAAGCAATAGATAATGAACACTGGGCAAACACCAGGCCCATAGTGGAGAGTGCTGGCAATCACAAGGATCTTGGAAACCCTTGCAGCATACCTACAAGGCTAGAGAAAGAGCGGAAGCTCCCCCATGCCCCTGCTCTAAGTGCACCTGGCAGGTGCTCCCTTCGCAGAGCCAGGGCAGGTTCCTGGGCTTACCTGTGTGTGTGCGCTTGTGCCGCTGTAGCTCGTCACTGCGAGTGAAGCGCTTCCCACAGAACATCCAGCTGCAGACGAAAGGTCTCTCCCCGGTATGCCACCGGAGGTGAGCCCGCAGATGGGATGTCTTGCCATACACCTTCCCGCAGCCCGGGATGTGGCAGATGTGCTGCTTCTTCTTACCGGGATCCCCAGAACCCCTGGAAGGATCCAAAGAAATCAAGGTGTTAATTTACAGAACCTCTCCACTCTCACTAACAGGGAGGTGAAACATCAGCTTCCTAAACATGGCACCCGGCATGGCTACTGAGCTCGCACAATGGAAACCCCAGGTTACCAGCTGCTGATCAGTGCACTGACTAGACCTGCCTACTTACTGCTCTGATGCTGGGCTGACATCAGAAACACAGAAGGGTGGGCAGGACGGTCTCCTGGCTAGAGGAATCAGGGATCTCTAGTCTTGGCTCTGCTCAATGACCAAAAGCAAGTCAGCCCCCACTCAACGCTTCAGTCTAACCCTCTGTCAAACGAAGATGATGTCTGTGTCCTTGGGGATTGGTGACTACAAGGTACTGCAGAGATAAAAGGTGCTGAGCACTATCAGGTTGGTGACTGTAGCCACACCTTTGGATGACAGGTTCTCATCAAGAGTGAAGTGTTATTGGGAGAGTCAAACCTGTACCACATGTGCACGAAAACACTCCTCAATTAAAGTCAGACTGGGAACCGTTACAAGCAGGTAAATCACTAGTTTTAAGAAGTCTAAGTCAGAGGAAAAGGCAGGGGCGGGGAAGAGAGGGGGTGTGAGGGCTTCAGAGGGGTCACAGAGGAGTCACTTAAATCCTCAGTGAAAAAACAGAAGAGGTTGCAACCAGGAGCCTCTTCAGGAGTAGTCAGAAGAAATGGCCCAACAGGTGGCTCCTCAGCAAATCTGTCCCTAATTTCACTGTGTGCGGAAGAAACCTTTTTGTTCCATGGGGTCTCTCCTCAGAGCCCATTCCCTTTTTCGGTACGTTTTTAACTAAAAATCCTCCAGCATAACGAAGAGAGGAAGAGTGCATGGGACAGGCCCAGCAATGACCAATATGGGGTATGAGATGAAGAGTAAGTCAACACAAAAAGGAAGGAAAGGGAACCAATGACTGAAGTGGGAAGAGCTGGTGGGACGGAGGGGACAGAGGGAATGGAAATGGTTGCGTTCACAGGTTTTAAATGGGAGCTCAAGCAGTGGTTCATTCTGAGTGACCCTGCTGGCCTGTCACATAGCTGATGACTGAAATTCTGTCCTTAATGTACACCAATGGCCCTGCCACTATTTGGAGATACCCCCTAAAGCCCTAGCCATGATGATGTGCCAAAAGGGAGGAAAATTACAGCCTCTGATTAACATTTCTGGCCTTGTGGAGTTTATGCTGACTCCTTCATGGTGCTCAGTGCAGCGTGTTTTGTTATCGCCTTGCGATAGCACCTTCCGCGATACAACTCTCAAAGCTTTAACACAGGCCAAGGTCTCATCACCAGCGAGGCCGGGAGCTAGCTCCATTTCTCCAATGCAGGAACCAAAGCACAGCGTAGATACTAGGAGCTTAAACTCCACTCTCCCCCTTTTCAAACAAACCCTGACACTCTGGAGCACTGTTCTCTGGCAGGAGAACCCAGGCCACAGGAACAGACAGGGCTCAGCCGTCAGTTTCTCACAACAGGAGCATGCTCATGTCAGCCATAAGGTTTAGCCCTTTTTCTGCCCCAATAATACTTTAGCAATGGAAGAGGAAGCCACTGGAGCAACCAGTTTATAACCTAATGCCCATAAACGCAAAGCATGTTCAGTGCAGAGACAGTAAAAATCTTTCAGTTATTCAGGACAAAGTTTTAAGGGGGAAACCAAAACAAAAGACTCCCGATAGCTTTCCTGGGTAAGTTTAGTTTCAGGAGGACCCAGGGACTAGAATACTAACTGTAACCAAAACAGAGCGTTGGTGGATTTAGTGCAAGTTTCCCTCCTCCTGTCATGCAACTGAGCTGATGCCCACCCGATCTGCCATCATCAGCCCCTCGCTCTGCTATTCCCGTCAGACATGACTGGGGACTGGAAAGACCAAGCTTGCTCAGTTCTGACAACAGCAGTTTGAAATGAGGCACCCAGCATGTGCCCCAAAGCTGCTGTGACCCACCCTTCACCAGCCCCGGCCTAGGGCTCCTAGGAGAGAGCACTACTGCAATCATCTGACCTGTCAACCTAGTTTATTAACAGTGCAACCTGGATTGACTTTAGTTCTCGAAGGCCAAGGCTGCTAAGTGACCTTCAGCCTCCATCTCTCTGGGTTTCTGAAACGCCCTGACATCATAGTGATGATTCCGACTACAGTTTGAGGTACCCAGTTAGCAAATCCTACCTTCCTTCGCTGTCTTTGCAGTATGGGCAGGTGCATGCTTCCCGCCGCATCCTTCGGCCTTGTGGCTGCGGGTCGGGACTAGTCTGTCCTTCTTCCACAGCAGCGTTTTCGTCTCCCATTCCGTCACCCCCTCCACCATGCAGGCCCAGCTGAGCACCATGATCACCTATAAGAAAATCTCTACGTTACTTTTGGATCAGCATCTTAACCAGCAACGAGGAAATTAAAAAGAAGGGAAAACAACTACAAATTGCTAGGCATTTTATACATGTGATGGAGGGTCACGCTGCACATCTGAAGGAGCACCTTGGAAGGGGGCGTCCCAGACGAAGAATGGAAGTCCACAGCGATCTCTGTAAAGCAGCTCCACTCTGCCAAGGCACTTTAAATACAAGTAAATGGAACAAAGAGCATCAATGCTCTTCTAAGTGTAGATGTAAAAATCCTGACCAAATACTCTATAATTACCTTGGGATGGGGTTCTTGACGGCATCACTTGGATTCTATTATGGACTAGTCTTGGCGAATTCTCCCGCTGTATTTTCTAGACAGCCATGGAGCCAGGAATTAGCTGCCCCTCTACAGATCCTTTTGCAGTCTCAATTTAGATTTGGGAAGTAATTAATTTTGGGGCCCCCACTCCATTTCCTGTACGAAGCTTCCTTACACGAACCATTGTCAGGGTCAAAAAGAAACAACCTGGTCCAATCCTCCCCCACCCCCCTCAGGGAACACTGAACAAGTTACTTTTTGCCTTTATCCTCCCCCAGAGAATCACTGGCATCCTTATCAAAAATGGACCCAGGAGTTAAGATCAAAACAAAACTTGCTTTCTTTACTCCATAGATTTGCCGGAGTTATCGAGGTTTAAGCAGCTGTAGAGCATGTGTCTTTTTCAGGAAGATAGAATCAAGTCAGTCAATATTGTTATCTGCCAACTATTTAAACCATTTCGGTTAACCCACTCTGGAAAACAGAGACAAAACAAGCGTGCAAAACTCCTCCACTGAAGTCAGTAGCAAAACTGCAATTGACTCCACTGGGGCCAGGATTCCATTTTCAAAGAACGTGAGTCTCTTCTCTTACTTGTTTGTAAGTTTGGAGACTTTATTACCTGGCCTGCATAATGATAGCCATGAAAATATGTACTTGGATAAAATGCACTTTGGATTACTAAGTATGACTTTACTCTTCTCTCACCCCCAACTTCCAGAGAGTGTCTACGATTTTAAAGCTAAACTTGAGACTACACACAAGAGTCTGCAGCCAAGTTATATTATGCAGCATTTCCCTAGGCCAAGCATGTACCACTTCCGGCAATAACTGTGAGCATAAAGTCCAACCAGAACTTTCGTGTTCTAAACGCACAGACCCCAGAGACAATCTACACCATTCTCACGCTATGCAGACTTCAAGGCAATAAAACAGACCTTGGATTAATGGAAAGCTCAGTCTCAGAAGTTCTGACAAGTTCTGCTTACAACAGAAAGTGCTTGCAGTAAGTTTGTAAATGTAAAAAGTTCAGACTATGTTAAATACATGTTACCAGAGCAGGCATCAGAATAAACTAAAGAACTCCTTTATTGTTACTGAATGGAAAATGTAGTTTCCTCTGGCACAGCTCTGAAATGGCCAGATTCCTGAGTAATACACAGGGTATAACAGCGAAAGATTTATACGAACACAGCCAACATCCTAACATGCTGGTTACTTGTGTCTCATGGGCAGGAGAGAAAGTTAGGGCATAAGACAGCCTGTATTTTCGTCAAAGGTCATTCATACTTAGCTAACATTATTCCCAACTCAAGCCAACAGCTGGAGGTTGTGTGTTTGATGTGCTTACAGGTAAAGCTGAAGCAGGAGCCTAAGGGCAGTTCTCACCTTGCCTAGACAGAAATGGAGCAGTCTTTCCATTGCAAGCTGGCATTTCTGAGCCCAGCACTAGCAACACACCAAAAATGACATTATTTCAGACACTGCCAGCAAGCAGAAAACAGTCAGTTTTCACTTGCAACACAAAGCCCAGATGTGTGCACATTTTAGAGGTTTTAATAACGTCTCATGGTTTATTTAAGGCAAAAAAAGTCTCTCTCTTTGGTACTTTTAGACTGCGAGGCTGAACAGAACGAGGACCGTTTTCCTTTAAGTATCTGTTTAGTTTAAAATGATTAAAGCAACAATCCAGGAGCTAATCCACAAAACAGATGCAAAGCCTCCCAACAATAAAATGAGAAACAGCAATAAATAAAGCAGCCTGGGAGAGACTGTAGTTTTAGTAGCATCTATCAGTGAAGATATTGTTGGAGCACGCTAGCTGGCTAATGACTGTGAGTACAGAAAGAGATGTATAAAGTTGAAAAATCATCTGGTGCGGTTCACGCGAGGCATTCTCCATCTCAAGGAGCGATACCTAATTACAAAAACCATGGGAAGTAAAGCGTGTCACTGACAAGCTTCCAAATACAGATGAACATATGAAACATTTGTAAAGGGGGGCGGGGGGTGAGAGGGATGGCAAGCGTTTAAGCCTATCAATTTTCATTTCCATTTATTGCTCCACGCTTATGCTGTCATCTAATTGCTTCTTCAATAACCCTAGCTACATTTCTCAAGTACTTTATTTCCCTTCAAGCGCCACTGTGTGATTATTTAAATGCTGAAAAAAACAGTAAGTGGTGCAAAAACAGCAGGCTGCGTAATCTGTTTTCAGCTGCAATTAACATATGCCAGTAAGTCCAACAACAGACTTAAACTCATATGTTTTCATTGGACTGATGCATGAAGTGATTATGGCACTGTAATAGCTGTAGCATTGTTAAGGTTGCAATATAGTTGCTGTTTAAAGCCAAATCTTTGATCCTTTCCTAAAATCCATACTGTGATCAGCTTGAAATTTGGAATGTCGCTTCAGGGTTCTGGGTGTAGTTTGAGGTAGGGGTGTGTGTGTGTGTGTGTGAGAGAGAGTCATTTGGTTGATAAGATACAGGCCCTCCCCCAAAGAGTGACCCGACTTTAAAAACACAACTATCATCAGCCGCTGTTTGCACAGGTGCAGCTTACACTGCAGGAAACTGGAATAGGCCGAGTTTGTACAAACTGTTTTATAGTCACTTGGGGTTTGCACTGGTGCAGTACACCAACAGCTATCACAGATGGCTTGTATCAGAGCAAACAAATGAACACAGTAAAGCTCCAGTCGGCTTGCAATTGGTGCCACTCCATTACAGTCTCTCTGTAGGCAAGTCTGAAGGAGATTAATGTGTTGCAAGTTTCCTTATCAGTTAGAGGCAGAAGGAAGCTTCCCACGGCAATGTGAATTTGGACACTAAGGTATGATTAGGAAGTGTCTCGTAACCTGGCATTCATTTTCCTGTTAGAGTTTTCATGGAGCAAAGAATTACACTTTTTTTTTTTTTTTTTTTTTTTTTTTACATTCTTCCCATGCCAACGTTGGAGCACAGAGCAGAAACCCGTCTTGTCCATTCCTCTCTGCTGTTTGCTCTGTAGTGTTGAGACTGACCCTTCTATTCTCCCTGCGAAGAGTTCTTCCGAAGGTTTCTCTTGGGCACCCTCACATCAGCTGGTTTCCAGCTGACAGCTTCAAGCTGGAGTCCATGTATTGGCATCCAGCGATACATGCCTCAACTATGTCAGCACTTTCTTCTGATGCTGGTGGAAACAAAACTGCTAGTTGGTGATTTCTCAACTCTCTTAGTTAGTGTTTAAGTCTTTTTAATCAATGCCCAGAATTTTATTTTCAAAAGGTGTCTAGATTTCTAACGTTTTAGAAGATCGCTCCTTCAGCCATATGTCACACTTACCCAACCCTAATCCCTTTTAAATAAAATTGTTATTCATGAAATTCTAATTTAAAAATAAATTGTTCCAGACACAATGCACCACATTGGCAGCCCAAAGTTCCTCTCTAACAGACAACACAGGTGTTCAGCACCTCAAGAACTGGCCCTAAATCTGGAATTCAAATATCAATTTGATAAAGGCCCATCTGCACTTGAAAGTGGTTTCTGATTAAGGGAGCGGTGCGAATTTAAAGTGCAATAGCTGTTCCTGAATAACTTCATGTGTGGACATTCTTATTCTGGAGTAAGAGTCCACAGATGGAAGCAATCTGGGAAAAGTACCCACATGCAATTCATTAGCAACGGCTCCACATGTAGATGAGCCCCAGTAAGGTGCATCTGAATGAAGCAGACACTGCAAGACAGTGGGAAAAGCATCTTCAAGGAATTCAGTGGAGTTGCCACAGTCTGCATTGATTCAAATCTAAATGACTGTTAATGTTCATGTACAAAAGTGAATCGATCCTCTGTTGTGCAGTGCTAATGAACAAAATGAGAGGCTAACCCTCTCAGTAATAGCCATTTAAGCTACTACTCATCTTGCTGATGAAGTATGGAATTATTTTAATGATCTGGAGAAGGGTTATGAAGAGAAGGACCTGAGGTACCACAAGTATAGCGCTTTCTGATTAATACAGATTGTAACCAAGTGAGATGAATAATTTGTCTTTATTAGAGTCCTAAGAGATTATCTATATCCCTGTAAATCAATAAACAATACCACGAGGTTAAGGAACTGTGCATTAAAAACCATTCATCGACAGACAGATCTACTAACTGGACACAGACAATTCACATGAATTAATTCTGCACAATACAGACTAGTCTAGAAAGCTTAGCAGATCCAAAGCTAGGCTCTCTCAGTTTAGCCAACGCAATTCAAGTATATTGACAACAGACTTGTACAGGGCTCACAAATAACCCTTCCAGTATGGACTAGCTTAAACCCATTAGAGTATGTGGGACTATTTAAAATTCCTGATTTCAAGTCTTCTTCAAGACAGAGAAAACCAAGGAAGAGAGGTGCAGCATGGTCCAGTGGAGAACGTACTAGTCCAGCTCTCAGAAGACCAGAATTCTGTTCCCAGTTCTAGTACTCATCTGCTGTGTGCTGTAGGGCAATTCCACCTCTTGATGCCTCTGTTTCCCCTCCCATCCTTTGCTGGACTCCTCCACTTAGACAGAAAGCTTGCTGGGCAGGGATCCTGTCACTTCCTGTTTGCAGCTCCCTCAAGCTAAGGTGCTGTTTCAGCCAGAGCATCAAGGTACTAGTGTAATAAATAGGGGGGAGGGTGTTATGGAAAAAGGGATGTACTTTCAAAAGCTAGTGTTTGAAGAAACCTACCTGGAAGGGATAACAGCCCAGCTATCCTGGAATTCCTGATCCCCATTTTCAAAAGCTGCTTCAAAACCTTGCATGTGTCATTTAGACCCTTTGAAAATGCAATTCTTCCTCTGGGATTACGGAGAGAAGCAGAGCTACAGATTATAAGCCTTCTGCAAAGGCAGCACCCACGCAGATTCTTTGCTGAAGCGCTCTGCAGCCTCAACCCAGCTGTATTTCCCATAACTCTATACATAATGACGAGAAGCTTCACTCTCCATAGTTAGAAGATGCTTGTTAAAGAACACCACACACACAAAAACAACAAGGAGTTCGGTGGCACCTTAAAGACTAACAGATTTATTTGGGCATAAGCTTTCGCGGGTAAAAAACCTCACTTCTTTAGATGCATGGAGGGAAAGTTACAGATGCAGGCATTATATAACAACTTTCACCCCATGCATCTGAAGAAGTGAGGTTTTTTTTTACCATGAAAGCTCATGCCCAAATAAATCCATTAGTCTTTAAGCCATCGGACTCCTTGTTGATTTTGTGGATACTGACTAACATGGCTACCCACTGATACCACCCACTCACACACAGTGCAAAGACTTTAAAAGAAAGAAAGAAAGACTGTTAGAGAGATTAGGTGTGAAGTGAAAAGGTCACATCTATCTTTGCAAAACAGGAAAGATTATTAGGTTTAAACCCAGACCACTGTGAAATTTTCACTCTAAGATACTTCAAACATGAAAACATCTCCATTAAGATACAAGATGTTACAGTCACACAGAGTTTAAATACTGAGATTCTCCAGTCAGTGCACAGCACTTATCGATCAATATTATACTCTGTTAAACCCAGGGTTGTGAGTTCACTCCTTGAGGGGGCCATTTAGGGATCTGTCTGGGGATTGGTCCTGCTTTGAGCAGGGAGTTGGACTAGATGACTTCCTAAGGTCCCTTCCAACCCTGATATTCTATTCTACTCTAGTCCTGCAGCTGAAGAACAGCATCAGGTTTTGAGTAATACTGATTGGGTAAAAAGTTAACAAAAAGTTGCTGAACCAACTATTTGTAATTGATTAATAATTCTGCTTTCACCAGCAGGTGTCACTATAGTCCTAAACCTGTCAGAATAATGACATGTCAGGAGGCCCAATATATAGCTATGAATGAATGGCTAATTCAGATGTTAGTGACCATCTAACATATTTTAAGGGCTACAGAGACCTGTGAACTGCATGAAAAGCTACATATCTGACTGTGGGCAAGAGAACACGTAATATTAGTATATACACACTTTTAAACATGACGAATTCTCTTCCTCCCCCACCTCCAAAATTAGGCCTTGTCCAAGCAAGGAATTTGCCCTGCTTACAGTCATCAGCATCAATACAACCCCTACTGTCTGCAAGCAAAGCCACTATTTGCACCAAGGCAGCTGACCACTGTTTGAAAGTAGGGGAAGTGCCACTAGTGCAACCGGTGGTTTTGCCTGTTGGCACTAAGCGCTTGCACTCATGGCTGTAATCAGAGTGAACCCCCCAGATGAGGCCTTAGGCTGTGAGAACCAGTATATGGCCAGGAGCAGCAGTCAAAACAAATGGGAGGGAGTGGGAGGAAGAATCAGACTCTCTTGCCTGATTACCTTACAGGGAAAAAAAGAGTTAATGGACACTTTTCTTTGGATGTGGGAGCTCAGTGTGCACCCCAAAAATGAGAACTTAAAATAAAAAGGGCAGCAGCTCAGCATGTCTGTCTGGAGTAAAATACAGAGGGGCGTATGAGGAAGGAGGCAGAAAGTGAATGCATGATGGGGCTGCCACTTTTAGGGGCCCGGGGAAAACTATGGAGCCACCACAACCCCTCAGAAGGTTGGTCATCATCAGTGAATACTCTGAGAATATAGGTTAGAGGAGAGATTACAAATTGCCCAGTCCCTGCCTGCTGGAATCAGCCCTTATGTCAGGGAATAAGTGAAAGCACAGAATAACAACCTAGAAAGAACAGTGAAAGTCAAATCAACACTTCAGCCCAAATATGGACATAAGGTACAACTCCATGCAGCTGTGTAAAGGTAATCGTACTTTTACAAGTTGGGAAAGCAAATTATCTTTCTGATGTCCCACTGCCACAAGAGGAAATCCAGATGGTCCACAAGTCATGAATCCATGCAAGACCCTCTGCCTTCTTCTGCAAGTTGCTCCTACTGCTTTTGTTAACAGTTACACACGTTAGCAGCAACTAACCCAACACAATCTCAGTCCTGGAACAAGAATCCCTCATGGGAGCTCTCAAAAGCAACCATGCATTGCGCAACACTTCCCTCTGGTATTTTGATATTCATTATCTGATCTGGTCACTTGGTATCTGAACATACACAATCGACTCCAAGTTCTTCAATGCTGCATACTTCCTTCTATGAACATACGTAAACAAACATGAGACAAACGCCATCAAGAAGGATGAAGGGAAAGGAAACGACAAATACTGCTCAGGCTGACTGACAAGATTAGAAGGAATTGAAAAAAACGGCAAATAAAATCTGTGTGACTAGCCCATTCACACAATTAAATTCAAGTTCTTAGGACAGTGCGGTCATCCTTTTCAGGCCATACTGGCTTTGGCTTCTGTGGTTAAACACAATGTAACAATTTTTAGACACAAATGCAGTCTCTTGCCCCAGAAAACACTTGCTAGATTATTTAAAACAGCTACCGCTATGAACTGAGGTATGATTTTCTTAAGTGGCTAGTGATTCAGGACAGGTTTACACTAGAAATTTTTTGCTGGTACAGTAATGTCACTTAGAGAGTGTCATTTTTAATAGTATTTCTATACTGGCAAAAGCTCTGTACCGTTATACCACTGTAAAAATGCTTTTGCTGCTACAGCTTGTTTCGTTTGGGAACCAGGTATAAGACACATCAGCAAAAGCACATACACTAGTTTGCCACTATAGGAAGCATAGCACTTTCTGTAACCCTTTAAAAAGCACTGATGTCTCAAGATAAGCTCCACTCCCCCAAAAAAGAGCCCCAAAGAAACAAAAAACCCCACACAAGCTTTTCAGTCACTTTTGAAAGTCTTGGCTTGGAGCTCCTGCACCTAGTCAGCAGCAGCATTCCAGGCTCCCAACAAAGTTTAGCAATTTCAGGACAGAACATTTTCATTACTCAAGTTCTTGCAACATGTTTACACTCTGACAACAGAGCAGAGGGAAACGAGGATTTTTTTTTTTTTAACTTCATAAATTAACAACAGGCTCCACAGCACTGTGTATGCACTCTAGCGTTTACGTGCTGTCTTTGAGGAACTGCTGTTACATGAGTCAAAATGTGCACAAAAGATATGTACAAACACAACAAGGGGCCTGAAAAAAACCCAACTTCCCGTCATTACTGGACTCCTAGCCTCATTCCAAATCTTCAAACATGCAAAAAACTACATTCTACTCCATCTTCTGTTGGCACTTCATAAATGGCATGTGTGTGTGTGTGTTTCATTCTGGCAAGCAATTATATGATTCTAACCAAGGTATAAACAAATTCTTGCAGGAGGGGAAAAAAAGACCACTCAAAAAAAAAAGGAAGACACGCATTCTTCATTCTTCACGTATCAGAATGTTCTGAAGTCACCAGAATACAGCAGTATTGTATGGAGAAGGAATAAAGCCAACAATTTCCTTTTATTATCTTCATTAATACAGATCGCTTGTCAAATCATTCTGCTCAAAGCTGTCATGGTTACTCTCCAGATCACAGACCATTCCCAGGTTACAGAAGCACTCAATGTATATCAGTGGTTCTCAACCCACAATGGGATCAGCATATAGCTGCGGCCCATGTGACATCCTCAGGGTCATACAAGTAGTATATAGATTGTGGGAATGCCGCCTACATAACACAGAGAGCTGCATATGTGGCCTACAACGATAAATATGTTGAGAACTACTGATGTATATTAATAACTATGCAAGTATATGTTTCAATGCTCTGGGTTCCAAACAATAAGGAATATTTTTTCAGATAAGACTGATGAGAGAGTTTCCATGGATGTACAGCTCCAGCATCTTCAGAATGAAGCTGACCCAATTCTAATACAGTCCCTTTAATTTTACCATATGTATCTGTTGCTCCTTCACCTGACATGGCAAAAGCCGGGATGAAACAGAACTGCCAATCATGGACATAATCCTGCTGTGTGGACACAGTCTGAACATGCTGAACAGTCTTCCTCCCTTCTGCACAGACATACCTGCAGACAAAGTCCACCCATAGTACACCCACCCCTTTCTGGTGCTGAAATACCAAGCAGGTGTCAGTATACCAACAGACCTGGTCAAGCAGCAAAGAATCCTGTGGCACCTTATAGATTAACAGACGTTTTGGAGCACGAGCTTTTGTGGGTGAATACCCACTTCGTCGGATGCATGTAGTGGAAATTTCCAGGGGCAAGGACTACCCCTCTGATACTTGAGGCCTGGTCAAGAGGCACTGGAGCATCTTAACTCAGGCATTGTAAATGTAAAACAGGAACCCCAGTGCTTAAAAATAAATGGTGAAGCGGTAGCAAAGCAGGCATTGAAGTGTAACCAAACATGCCACAGCATTGAGGTAAAGGTCTCACAATGTAGGTGGCCATTACTAATCCAACTGCATGAAGTACAAATGAAAGATACAAGCAAGGAAGGAGAGCGAGGATGACACAAAATGATCACAATCAGGAAGAAACAGACTGAAACTACATCCTGTAGGTAACGGTGCGTGAAGATGGACATGGGGCCTACCACCGCCTTTGGAGTGGAGTTCAAAATGCTGAAAGCATGACGCTAATTCTGCATCAGTCTCATGTTAAAGACGGAAGACCCAAAAAAGAGAGCGTCTTGGCAGACAGTTTTATAGACAAAGTGGTTTCTTGTTTTTCAAGCCACTGGTCTGAGCAAAATGATAGGTTGGGATTTTTTTTTTTTTTAGATATTCTAAAACTGGGTGAGGAATGCCCTCTGGATTCTAGACAGAATATTTTTAGATCCACCACTGCTGACCTTGAAAAAAATGCCCACAACATTCACCTTTATGTAGGATCCGAACACAACTGTGTCTTATGCAAACTCTGCAAAGTTTGTGACAACAGTAAAACTCATCCTGGATAAAGGGGAAAGCAAAATAAATAAATAAATAATCACTAAATAAGAAAAATTTTAACTCTGAAATTTAAGAGATATTACGAAGAGGCCAAAAAAGCCACAAGATTTTTTTTTTTTAATTAAAGGGACACTGCCAAGTACAAAGAAAGCAAAGAGGGACTAACGTGACCCATCCAAACGCACCCAAAATATTTCTTATACATGCAATAGTTCTGTGTATGAAAGTTTATTTTTGGTTTGTGGTAGTCGGTAGCTTCAGAAAAACACATTAAAAGAAGCTTTCTAGCTCACAAACCCAATCATTCTCCCAAGACCCCATTCCTTCTCATTTCTCTGCAAATTTTATAGCCCAGAACGACAGCAAGCTCCTACACTATCCAGTATTTGTAATTTCTCTAAAATATATTGCACTACAGATACCACAGAGGATCAAATAAAATTAACTACACTAGCCACATAAAGAAGTACACTTTGCAATGCAGTACCCTTTATTTTTATCTTGTTTGCTTAACTTGCTAATTTGAAAATTCATTAATCTGCAATCATAGTCATTTGTGTAAAGTGGCGAGGCTCTATGTTAATTCTTTTGAATTATGGACAGCTGAGTGGAGAACACATGGTACTCCTTGGAAAAGAGCATGCTGCTTCAAAGCTATACTAAAGCATATTGAGTAATTGTATTTTAGTTTGGTGTTTAATGACTTGAAGCTACTCAGCAAGTTCTATGATATCCTTTAATTGTTAAGAGGTTATTATGCTGCAAGTTAAATTAAATTGAATTCCTTCTGGGGGAAAAAAATGAAGTTATTTGGTCTAACACAAAACTTTAACCACATTTTCCTGCTGTAAGAGAACAAGTTTGGTTGCACAGTGGCAACTGAGTAATACATAAGAACGGCCATACTGGGTCAGAACAAAGGTCCATCTAGCCCAGCATCCTGTCTTCTGACAGTGGCCAATACCAGGTGCCCCAGAGGGAATGAACAGAACAGGTAATCATCAAGTGATCTATCTCCTGTCCCCCATTCTAACCCCTTGTTAATAGATGTTTCTTACAGTCAGAACTGACGTAAACAATGCAGGATACTGACATAGAATACCAAACCTGTCAAACCAGTATAACTGCCAATACTTTCCTGAATCATAAGCTGTACAAGTCAAAGTTCTAAAGCAAGGTGCAAGTTAAGGAACAGGTCTCCGACCAGACTAGTTTGCAGCAGCCCTGTGGTATCTGTCTGCTATATCAATTCAGTTACAGTTCTCAGAAACTTCCCCCTGGCTCCAGAAGGGAGAGTGACTTTAAAATTGGCAAAACCTGAACAATGCAATGGATGGAGTTAAACGGAACAAACATTTCCAGAACACTGTTATATGAAAGAAATGAGCATTTTCACTAATTAATAGCTTCACTTTATACTTGCTTCTGACTTAAAGACGGTATAAAAGCCAGCACAAATACCATGTTGTAAAATGAGGCAAGATGTTCTGAGTATTTCCAGTATACACTTCCTATTATCAAGGGTCTGAAGCTGAACAGAGTTCAAACTTGGCTGAAGCCAGCAGCCCAGTACCAAGTTTTTGTTTCGACAGAGTTTCAGGGGAAAAAAACTCCCATACAAACCAGTTTCCTCTTACTGAATCATACAAGGCGGTGACTTGACTTCTCAGACCACCAGTATTATGGATATTTCTTCAATTAAAATGAAACTATCTTTTGTGGGGAGAGAAAAAGAACCATCTACAAGAAGCTGAGATACTGAATGTTAAGTCCTGCCCCGGCTGAGGTATGTGGAATAAAATTACACAACTGAATTATTTTCAAGTTGTGTAATTAGATGTGATCAATTAAACAATTACAGTAAGTTAAAAAGGGATCATATCAAGGCTTCTTGCCCTAAAGTGGAACCTAATTTACCCCTCTTCCTACCCCCAGAAGTATGTACCATGTGGAGGTCTCATCTTCCCCAGATACAAGATCTCTCTTAAAAAAAAAATTGTTTTTAAAAAAATCATGTATTTGTGCCAGCAGCCCACCAGCTATGGGAAACCCCACAAGAATAGAGTTATGACACAAAGTTGGGATGCATTTGGTAACCACAAGGAAACAGGTTTCAAAGGGTTTTTTCTTTGACACGGGGCTTTAAAAAAATAACGTTTTTGCTGTGTTCCTCTCTCACATTCAATAGCTTAACATGCAGCTATTCAAATACTTTACTGAACCCTGAAGCCAAGTTCCTTCTGCCAGCCTGCTTTCGCAGGTAGTGGGAGAAGGAAAGACGAGAAGAAACTGGTTCAAATTCTCAAACATGGCTGAAACAAGAATGATACACCATATTTTGATAAAGGCTACAGAGATAGTGTGACAGCACTATAGCTGCTAACTGCTTCACAGGAAGCCAAAACACTCACTATTTGAAGCCAGAGGAAACAAACTGCTGCAGAACTAATCACGAGGGATTGAGGTACAAATAGTTAGAGAATGGCAGAGAAAAATAAAAGTGGTGAAAATTTTACACCATCCTTAGCAGAAACTCACACTATAACTGATCTCATAGGCTCAATGCTAGTATCTACAAAATGCCTCAAGACTGCGATTGAGGGGAACATGAAAAGGAGAATATCCAGCGCAATTCATAATGCAGTGGGACAGTGTGAGAGCATAAGAGTCTGCCTGCACAGATCCCTCTACAGGATTGGGGCCCCAAGTTGCCTCTGTGGTCGAATGACAGCCAAAGTCAGTGTAGGAGGAGAAATTGATGACACAGAGTCAGAGTATCTCCCTGGTGCAGATTTTGTAAACAAACACATTACAATAATTCTGTTTTCCTGCTCCCTTTTGAAGGACTCCCTGATTAGGAAACAAGTGCCCTGACCCAAGAAATAGCCATTCTGAGCTTGTGCTCTCCAGGTGTTCCCGCAGAAATCTTCCTTCCAGATCACAGAGGAAAACAATGCTTTGCAAATTTAAAAATGCAGCCTTGTTCCAGCCACTAGCCCGCTGTGTTTGGAAGGTGGAAAACCCTGTAAGCGCCACTCTCCACCCCCTGCCTGCATGGGCATGGCAGGTGGCATCCTCCTCTTTTGTACTCAGAGGTTTTGCACTACAAAAAGAGCCTCAGCTGAGTACTTTAATCGGTTAAGGTCCTGAATGCCTTGCATCAGTGACACCTAATGGGAACACATTACAGTGGTCTGTTTACCTAGCACATACTTTAACCAGGCAGTCGATGATCCCTATCTGGAAGGCAACCTGCACTTACAATACTATATAAAAGTACTTTACTATTAACTGAGGTGTCCAACATGCAAACCTGGTCCATTTCACCACGTGCCATAGATTTTGCAGTTAATAGCCTAAAGCTAAAAGGTTGGTTTCTTAAAGTGAAGCAGAAAGGTGAAAAGAAACAACAGTGGAACAGGTTTCAGAGCTGGAGCCGTGTTAGTCTGTAAGTTGTCACATGCCCCAGAATTTCCACAAAGTCTTTGCTACATCACAAAAAAGGTATCAACATGCAAGCTGGCTTTCTTGCGGTATGCAGGCTTACACTTTTTGACACAGATGATATTTTAATGACATCTTTAGAAGATGCATAGCAGGAGTGACGGCTCTTTCACTGATCCTTAGATGAATGGTACCTGAAGGTTGCAATCCCACCCCACAAACATGGAAAATTAAAACCAAATTCTGGAGTTATCATGGAGCTAGATGCAGGACAAAGTTTGAACACAATCCCCACTTCATCAAGACAATCCTCATTCCTATTAAGAAATGGAAGCTACCAGAGTTTGAGGGTGACTACTGAGATAATAATACCATCGAGCTCTCATATAGCCCTTCAGACCAATAGATCTCAAAGCACTTTACAAAGGAGATCATTATTATCCCCATTTTTCAGATGTGGAAACTGAGGAACAGAGAGGTTAAGTGGCTTGTTCAAAGTCACCAGCAGCCCAGCGGTCAAGCCAGAAACAGACCCCAGGTCTCCTGAATACCAGTCCAGTGTTCTATCCACCAAGCAACAGTGCCTGGCACTATTACATCCTCAATACAATACTTGAGCCTAATTTCATGTATATATTTATCGCATGCAAAAAGCTATATTAAAAACACCATTAAGGCTGAAAATCATTAAGGGTACTTTATGAATGTGACAGCCTCTAAGAATTATTGGGGGAGATTTCCAAGGCTTCTTAGAGGATTAAGCCATACAAGAGTTAGGGAATTCTAGAATTAAGGTAGTCTGTGAAAATTTAAATTCTGCCCACTCTGGCATACACAAAAGTCTTACCCAAGATCACACAGGGAGTGTCTATAACAGAGCCAATCAAGAACCCAGCTCTCCTGTGTCCCAATCCAACGCTTTTGCCACAAGAGAACATCCTTTCTCTTCTTACAACCCTCTGCCCTATTTACTATTCATTCACAACAATGAAAGAAGCAGAAGCCCTATAGAACAAGTACAACGTGAAATTGCATAACACACAGAAGCAGAATTAATATTACACAGGCACCCTTATTTCTGGTACCTGCCAACTCTTTAGCAGGTGACTTTGAATCTTAGTTCTTTTAATTTTTTTAATTCCCTTGGATTTTAAGAGAAAACTGAAAGACAGAAATTGTAGCACGTGGAGCCACACTGATTCCCCTGCATGGATGATCAGCAGGGTTGCAATCCAGAACCATTAGATCCACAGTACAAACCATTATCACTTGAGCTAAAAGAGTATAACCAATAGCAGTAGTAGAGTTCTCTCTTCTGCATAGACTAGCCATTAAAGGTACATACAACACATACCTCACCAATGGCTTACACAACTATTTGCACAGAGCAGTGAAACACCGCAAGTTGAGATTCCACAGTTTTATTTCCTGGCTCTGGAGGGAATGAGATCTGGTGGTTAGAGATGCACCAACACACACACACAGAATGGCTGCGGAGAAGATCTGAATCTCTAATATTGAAGACCAGGGTTCTATCCCTCAGCTCTCTATAAGAGAGCCTGTGCAACCACTCAGTTACTTCTGTTAAAGGAGGAAAACAATATTCTTACTCAATAATACAGCCAAAAGCCAGGAAGTACACAGAGTTAGTGGAAGAACCAAGCTGACAGCTCTGCTCTCCTAGCTCCCACTGCTTCCCTGAGGACAGGGGGGCAGCTTCTGCTCCTCCCCATCTGATCTCCTTGGGGTCCAGGAGCAGGCACAGCGCACAGGATGGGTCAGTGAGGATTCTTAGTGCAGGTGAAACGTTCAGCGATTTTAGCAGCAAACCTTGAGCAATCTCTGCTGAGCATGTACAAATGATGATGTTCAGAGTCACAGTTCAGCAAGATCCAGTTAGGTTTTGATGAGGACAATAAGGGCTGGCACACTACTGATTATATATGACTATCCCCTAACAAAATTTCAATTTCATTTTTCCCTTCACCTCACTCTCTGAAGCGCATTAACAGTTTGTGCCAAAATGTTAAAAAAAATCAGCCCTTACACAGAGTGCAAACATGGAAAGTCCCAGCACAAACTGTTAAAGTTTGGCAGAGTGATAAGCAACAGGGGCTCAGAATAGAAAACGTCAGGCAACTTTAACAATAGGCATCACTTCCAGCTCTGCCCATAATTTATTTATATCTCACCACATGAGAGCTTGGACAAAGTCGGTTCCCAAATATCCCTTGAAGCCTGCACCACAATATCTATCAAACACACCTAACTAAACTATATCAAAGTGTCACCTAAACATCATACCCTCCAAGCTGAAGACAAAAGCCTCTGGCCATCTTTGCTGCAGAATTCATTATGTCAGACAATTAAAATGTAAGGCAGCAAACGTGTCATCACAAATGAGGGTTTTTCCACTAAAAGCAGCCCTCTTTCTACTCACATGGCTGTTAACAGTTTAAAAAACAAAAAAACAAAAAAAAACACAGCTGCTCAAAAATAAGCCATCTAATGCAGGGGTGGGCAAACTACAGCCCGCCAGCCGTTTTAACTCAGCCCTCGAGCTCCTGCTGGGGAGTGGGGGCTGGGGCTCCAGCCAGGGAGCAGGCTAGGGGGTCACTCCACACGGCTCCTGGAACCAGCTGGGGAGCAGGACCTGGGACTGCTCTACAAGGCTCCCAGAAGCAGCAGCATGGCTCCCCTCCGGCTCCAACGCGATCCAATGATCCCCTCCAGCATTCCAATGGGAGTTGCACGGGCTGTGCCTGTGGATGGGGCAGCGCGCAGAACTGCCTGGCCAAGCTTCTGCATAGGAGCCAGAGGAGGGACATGCCGCTGCTTTGAGAGTCGCTTGAAGTAAGCGCTGCCCAGAGCCTGCGCCTCTGAGCCTCTCCCCATGCCCCAGCCCTGATCCCTTCCCACCCTCCAAACCCCTTGGTCCCAGCCCAGAGCCCCCTCCCACACCTCAAACTCCTCATTTCTAGCCCCATCCCAGACCCCGCCTCTCATCCCCTCCTGCCCCCCCAACCCCAATTTTGTGAGCATTCATGGCCCTCCATACAATTTCCATTCCCTTGGGCCATAAAGTTTTCCCACCTAAATCTGATGGCTAGTCTCCAAGATCCTTCCTCCCTGATCCACCCATCAATGGCAAAGCTATCTCACAAATACAGGAACTAGGAGTTGCCTATATGCTTCAAGGCATGTTTTGTACCATAGCGAGTTTAAAACAGAGCAAGCTGAAGAGGCTCAGAGCAGGCAGCACAGGATGTACCTGGGAGGATCACAATGTTAGAGTACTAGACAATACTAGTGAATCCACTGAACACAAACCACACAAATGAAATGACAAAAACAGGCCCTATACCATGCACACAAACTATTTATGAGAAGGATACACGTTCATGTTATTTTGTTGACTTTATACAGTGGAAACCCAATGATTACAGTTAATCAGATATGAAAACAGCTCATAGACATACAAAACCCAATCAATTTAACAGCAGTTCAACAGGTCACAAAACACTGCAAAACAATTCCAAGGAAGTGGCTTTATTCTCTTTTGTGTAGGAAACAGAAGTTGAATTGCGCAACATTTAAATTGCTTCTAAATTACGTGACTCACTTGAGCGGCTGCATTTTTAAGTAAGATACAAAATGATGCGACATGCAGCATCCTAAGAAGCTATTACCAAGCAAAGACGAGAGTTTAAAAATATTACTTTTCAGCATTAATTTCTTTCACTGAGTGAACTTAAGAAATATTCTGTCTCAAAAGTAGGAACAAAATTTCTGAGTGTCAAGACTTGCAAGACCATAAATGTACATTGCACTATGAAACCATAAGGCTATACCAACTATCGACTGTTTAGAGGGACCATTTGTGAGAAGACAGTAGTGATTCAATGGAAACAATCAGGGTTCTTTGTGCCAGTCTCAGCATTTGAACATCTCCAAGTAATGAGATCACAGCGTCTTATTATGCCCCTCTTACCCCCACACACACACTTCCTTCTGACCACACACTTCAAGTCACTGTATGAAAATTCCTAATTTAAAATGAGGAAGAAATATTATAATGTTCCCCCAATTTGACTCTTTTGCCTTGTAGAGTTTGCAACCCCGTCTGGTTTATCCCCTGGGTCAGGGGCATCAATCTCACACTGAATTCCACTTTTAATTATGATCCGTATTCGCTTAGGCCTCCATAATGACCATATACTGCCTCCAACACACACTGGATCTCTTACTCATGTCAATAAGGGGTTTGGACAAAGATCAGGAATAGAATATAGGCTTTATTTAGCAACTGAATTTTACTTGTCCCTAATTTGTTCAGCACTACATTGTTGCACTCAGAATTGCCGCATAGTCAGAGAACATCTTCCCTTTTAGAATCATGGCTATTTCTGCCTTTTGGTTCTCTTCTTTCCTCATCCTCCTCTCTGTCTATCTTCCTCTTCCCTATCTGGCTGAGATCTCTCCCAATTCCCTCCTTTCCTGGGCTTCACTCCCACACTTCACAGGGTCAGAGTTTAAGGCCAGAAGGGATCACACATCATCTAGCCTGACCTCCTGAATATCACAGGCCACCAACACCACCCGCACACTAAACTCAACAACAGAAGTGAGACCAAAATATATGAGACCAATGGATTAAACAACCATGTGTTACAGGCAGAGGGACTGAGATGCATCAGTGCTTGCAGCTCCTGTTGGGTCAGGGAAAGGATTAAATGAGGTATACCCAGATAATCCCAGCAAGTGACTTTCAGGCTGCAGAGGAAGGTGAAAAACCTCCAAGGTCGCTGTTATTTTGACCTGGGGAAAACTCCTTCCTGACCCCACGTGTAGTAATCAGGTAGACACTGAGCATGTGAGCAAGAACTAGCCAGGGAACACCTGAGAGAGACAGGAGGCTTGGTGCCACCCAGCCCTGACCCACCCTGCCGTGGCCATACCTGAAGCTTCAGAAGGGGGAGAGTAAAATAACACCTCCCAGAAATGCATTTGGGGAGAGGGGCAGGGGAAATCACTCTCTATCCTAACCCCTGGCTGAACACAATACATGCCTGCCACAATCACTTCCCTCCATTTGATTTGTTAAAATGATCAGCAATGAAGGAGTTAACCTTCATAATTGGATTTTGGTGTGAACTCCAGGATTAAGGGAGGGTGGGCAGTTAGTTCACACCTCTTCAGAGTTCATTTCAGGTTGTCTGAAGATTTAGGGAGCCAACATTGCCTCTCTAATACTTTGTTCCTATTGTGGGACTTCATCTTCACAACGATGAAGGGTAGAAACTTTTTAAAATGGAAGCTTAGATTCTGCTGAATCTGAACTAGTCACATGGCCCACAAACAAAAAGGGTCAGATCTGGCTTGCAGATTGGGTATTTGACACCTCTCCCCCAGCTGGCTGTGTTGTCTGGACATTTCAGGTCTTTGGGTTCCTCCCCTGATAGCAGTGTTTCTCAACCTGGGGAGTGGTCATGACCCCCAGGGGGTCACAGGACAGGTTTGAGGGGGGTCACAGGCAGGGCCAGCATTCCCTAAAGGGGCCGTGCAAAGCCAATTCACATGGTTCAGCCCATGCCCCGAGCTTAAGATGAGGGGTTTGGAATTTTTTCTAGCCGTGGCCGGGGGAGGGGAGGCAATTTTTTTTAAGTCCAAAGAGGGTCACCAGCACAGAACGGTTGAGACACACTACCTTATAGGAAGCGAGATTAGAAACAAAAAGAAAAATTCAGAAGCTATTTCAACAAACCATCCAACTTACCAGTGGCATTTGCTATAGCCAACGGCAGCCCTTGTAGCTGATGTACCTGGATTCCAGACGCTCCCAAGGCACTGAGGTTAATGGTCTGAAGGCCTGGCATAGAAGACAGCTGAGCGGCATTGACAGTGACAGTGCCACTGGGGAGCGAGGCAGAGGCTATTGGCGTGAGCGTGTTGGTGTGCCCTGTCTGCCCCAGAGATACTCCCTGCATTGGGGCCAAGGTGATTGTCTGAGCTTGGGGGTTCTGCACCTGAAGATTCTGCAGCTGAATAGTCTGCCAGCTGACCTGCCCGTTTGGCCCCACAGTAGGTGTTCGAATAATGATTGGCCCAGAGTTGGGGAGTGCTTGAAGCTGAAGGTTCTGCAAAGCATCTTGGGAGATGGCTTGGGTGGTAAAGGTCTGGCCAGAGAGTGGAGCAGCTTGCAGGGCCTGAATGGTTTGCCCTCCCTGGACAAGCTGAGGCTGTACTAGGATCTGCTGCTGGGACTGTTGATTTTGATCGGCATCCTTCTGCTGACCTTGCTGAAGCGCCACGCCAGAAACCTGACTCTGTAGAGAGTCCGAATTCTGAATGCCGCTAACCCTCTGGGGTGTCTGGACCTGAACGTTTGTTCCCATGGTCCCACTGCTGGAAAAATTCATGACGCCCATGTTACTGCTTGTGGTCGTGGTAGAGTAGCTGTTGGCATTGGTGAAAAAAGCACCAGAGCTGGCCAGGGACGTCACTATGTTGGAAGAGCTGATTGCAGCACCAGAAGTCACTATTTGAGAGCTACTGTCTTGAGAGCCAGAGCTGCTTAAAGTGACGGTCTGAGAAGTGGGTGCCAAGCTGGCAGCAACGCTGCTGACAGGCAGCAAGGTGATATTACCATTTAAAGCCACTGGGACATTTGCCACATACTGAGTTTGTCCTGAGAGGGAGTTATTGGCCAAGCCAACCCCCTGGATTGGGACAGCCTGCTGCAGCAGATTTGGCATGGTGGCTATGATATTGCCTGTCCCGCCTCGGTTTGTAATGATCTGTTGATTTGTCCCAGGGATGATCTGAAGTTGGCCAGAGGCATCCTGCTGGACACTGACTTGGGCTGGGGAGGTGGCAAACTGCAGCTGCTGCCCATCGACAGTCTGAAACTGTGGGATCACCTGGTACTGAATATTAGGTATAACACCAGGCAAACCGGTCAGCACCTGCTGATTCTGCAAATTGGGGGCAGCAGCAACCACATACTGCCCAGCTGTCACAGGTCGGTTTTTTGGTGACGACTCACCACCACTGCTCCCTTGCTCCTTGGAGGAGGTGGATGTCCCAGGGACAGTGGAAATGATTTGCCAACCATTCGTAGTCTGGGCAAGCTGAGCGGCAGCAGCTGAGAGGTCCAGCTCACCTGAGCCCCCCTGCTGGCTCTGGGAGCTGTTGGAGTTCTCATTGGGAGACTCGATCCTGCTGCATGTGGCTGCCAGCAGAGCCAGGGGTGAAGGCTGGGATTCCTAAAAGCACACAAGGAGGAGGAGTTAAGTATCCGTTAGCCAGCCCAGTTGGCAGTGCAAAATAAGCAAAAACAAGGAGGAGCGTTCTGCTAAAAACCAGGGAAACACTCCGTAGTGACACACGCACACAGCTGGAAAATACAACTAGCAAACACAGGGCTATCAGGCACAAGCAAGTGGAGGAACATCAAAGGCGGAAGGATTTCAACAAACACAAGGAGAGGCATTAGAAATTGCTTTCACAGTTCAGCCCAAGACCAGGAAGTTTCCCTCTGCCGTGACATTTGGCACATCTCCAGAGGAGAGATCCTAAGAGGCAGTACTACTGCTATGAGGCACTTATGGGCATTGAGACCGTGCATCCACTAGAAAGAAAAGAGGCTTAAAGAAGGGACTACCAGCACTATTTCTGGGAGGAGGTGCAGACATTTTAACATTGGCTGAAGTTTTGTACACGAACAGCCACATTCCATTCTCTACAGGTTCTCGTACCATGCTCATCAGCATAGCATCTGAGCACCCTCTAGGTGGGCACTAAGCATCATGACTAACATGTCACATGCTTGTTCTCTCCTCCTCCCCCTCGGGGGAGACAAGTGTGCAGTGGAGTGTTTGTTTTGAAATTACACACACGCTACATGTTATGCAAGGTCAAAGAAGTGCCTGATATCCCCAGCCTTAAAACTCTCCTCTCTCTATCCCAAAGCTAGCCCCTACCCTTCACTATTGGGGCCACCACAAGGAGCCTCGCCACACAGAAGTCACTGGGTTTTGCAGTCTCACAGTGTGCACGAAGACTGCCAGGGTACCACCAACCTGCATCCTTTCACCAGCAATAAGGTGGGTGGAGATGGATGGCAGGAGAGAGCTCACTTGATCATTACCGGTTAGGTTCACTCCCTCTGGGGCACCTGGCATTGGCCACTGTCGGCAGACAGGATACTGGGCTCGATGGACCTTTGGTCTGACCCAGTACAGCCATTTTTATGTTCTTAAGGTATAAGAGGCTGCCCCATTTAGCTATTCACTAGTATGCACGCGATCCCTCAAGATCTTGATCCCACTCCTCACTGACACCACACATGCTGGGACTCCACTCACCTGACCCTCACCATTGCCTCCAATACTGCTACTTCTGCTACAAGCACTTTCTTCTTCCTTCTCAGACTTCACAACAGCCATTTCTTCCGGACTCTCTTGGTCTGCATGGGGAGGAAAACCATAAACCCTGTTACAACCAAATTGTAAAAGGTTTCTGAGAAGCCGAGTACAGGGAAGAGCTGAGAAGGGTGATGAGAACAGTTTAAAAACAGGAAAGTTAAGGGAACAGAGAACACCCAGGAGGGTAAAACCAGACAGAAGGGAGGTGGGATTAGAAAGGGGAAAGAGGGTCTTTCTAAGTACTTAAAGGGCATTAACCACCCTCCTCGTATCCAGGCACTCAACCACACAGAGAGAGGCAAAGGGAAGGCTTGAGAAGATGGTGAAGAGGGAGATGGTGAAGGAGGTCGAAAGGGAAAGCAGAAGAAGGGAGGGGGACTGGAAAGCTGGACAGAATGGGGAAGAAACTGACAAATGTGGGGTTAACACAGAAACTCAGTGAGGAGGAAGTGGGAGGAACACACTCTCTTGCCTCTCTCAAGTCCCTTCTTCTGATCCCCTCTCCACCGCCTGGGTTCTTCTCTCTATCCCCATGCCCTCCCTTTCTCAGGTCTCCACTGCCCCTGCTCCCTCCTTCCCCTACCTTGAGTGTTCCCCCTCCCACAGACCTTCCCAACCTCCCTCCCCACAGATTCCACTCCTACGAAGGTTCCCCCTACACCTAAGGACAGTGATTCTCAACCAGGGATACATGTACCCCTGGGGGTACTCAGAGGTCTTCCAGGGGGTAAATCAACTCACCTAGATATTTGCCTAGTTTACAATGGGATACATAAAAAGTACTAGCAAAGTCAGTACAAACTAAAATTTCATACAGTCAATGACTTGTTTCTACTGCTCTCTATGCTATACCAGGGTAGGCAACTGATGGCGCACGTGCCTAAGGTGGCCCACGAGCTGATTTTCAGTGGCACTCACACTGCCCGGGTCCTGGCCACTGGTCCGGGGGGCTCTGCATTTTAATTTAATTTTAAATGAAGCTTCTTAAACATTTTAAAAACCTCATTTACTTTACATACAACAATAGTTTAGTATATATATGACAGAGTTATAGAAAGAGACCTTCTAAAAACGTTAAAATGTATCACTGGCACACGAAACCTTAAATTAGAGTGAAAAAATGAAGACTTGGCCCAGCACTTCTGAAAGGTTGCCAAACTCTGTACTATACACTGAAACATGAGTATAATATTTATATTCCAATTGATTTATTTTATAAATATGGTAAAAACTAAAACATTAGCAATTTTTCAGTAACAGTGGGCAGTGCCATTTTTGTATTTTAATGTCTGATTTTGTAAGCAAGTAGTTTTTAAATGAGGTGAACTTATGGGTATGCAAGACAAATTAGACTCCTGAAAGAGGTACAGTAATATGGAAAGGTTCAGAACCACTGCTCTAGGATCCTGCTTCACTAGGCCTCTCTCCTCTCCCAAGTTCCTGCCCCCCTCCCCCACCAGAATCCATCCCACAGTGGTTCTCCCCTCCCCCTAGATCCTCCACAGGGGCTACCCCTCCTGCCAGGACTACCCCATGAGGGTTCTCCAGTTCCCCTTGCCTCTTCCCCCACATCCCCAGGAACAGGATCCCAGCCCCCTTCTTCATAGGCTCCATCACACAAGGGATCCCCCCTTTCCCCTAGAATCCTACCCCCCCGCCCCCGGGTCCATTCCACTAAAGCTCCACATAAGATTCACCCTCACACAGGTTCCACTTCCTTCCCTGAGATCCTCCCTCCCCACTTCCAGGTGCCTTCCCCCAGGATTATTCCCACCAGGATCCCTGGCCATCTCCTCCCAGACTCCCTCCCCACGAAGGCTCTTCCTCAGGATCCTGGTTCCTTTCCCTATGGGAGCCACCACACACAAACTCCTCCTCTGTCCAGGACCTCCCCCACCAGGGTTCCCCATTAGATCCACCCCCACCAAGATTCATCCACCAGAGATCTTCACTCCAGCCCTCCTGGAGATCTCACCCCACTTGCACACCTTCCCACAAGGGCTCCCCCTTCCCACTGGGATCTTCCCCCCACACCCTATCCAAGAGCCCTCCCCCATGACAACTTCCCCCCAGAAGACCCACCCCATGAGAGTCCCCTCCCCGCCAGGTCCTCCCTCAAAAGCCTGTTCCTCTCCTCCTCGGGGATCCTTACCTCCTCCCCCAGGGATTCACCTCTTAAGGATTCTGCTTCCCTTAAGGTCCTTCCCCCAGGGAGGGCTCCGACGTCCGTGCGAGACTCGCACCGCCCCACGGATGGGTACTCCGCTCAGCCAGGAAGGGCTCCAATCCCTGGCGAGATTCACCCCACGAGAGATTCCACGTCCCCCAGGAGGAGCTCCCAGCAGTCGCCTGCAGATCCACCCCCACGAGGGATTCCCGGCCCCCGCGAGGGCTCCAGTCCCCTGCGAGATCCAACCCCCACGCAGGTTCCGTCCCCCGGAGGAGGGCTCCCAGGTCCCGCGAGATCCACCCCCACGCAGGCGTTCCGTTCCCAAGTGAGCGGCTTCCGAAAGGTCCCTGCGAGATTCCACCCCACGAGGGGACTGCCACCCCCCGATCTTTACCCCTCCCCTGGTGACCCACCGCACGAGGGTACAAAGGTCCCCCCTCCCTGGGATCATCCCCCTCAGTGCTTCTGATGCTCCTCACTTTCTCTCAGTACTACCCGCAGACGGTTATCTCCCTCCCGGCTTCACGTACTCACTCCCTCCGGACACGCCCCCACGAGAGGTTCCGCTGGTTCCCCTCCCTCGGGGATCTGGCACTCTGGGAATCCAGTTCCCCCGTCGTCGAGCCCCCTCGCCCGTGGATCCCACCCCTCGAGGGTTCCCCGCTCCCCGCGTCCCTCCCGCATCCCAGGTGCCTCGGCCCGGGGTGGGGGCTGGCTGGCGGGCGGGCCGGCCCGTCGGAGTCGGCCGGACTCGCGTCCCCCGGGGCCGGGGTGGTGCCGTCCTTACCGCTCATGGTCGCTGCGGGGGGCGAGCCCAAGTCGCTCTCGGGGCGGGGGGAGGGGCGGGGGAGTCCGACTCGCTGACGAGGCAGCCTAACCCCGCCGGTGACCGCCAAAGGGCTGGCGAGGGAGGGACTGGGGGAGCTGTGCGACACGGCCCTGGCCCTGAGACACGCCTCCCGACTTGGCTCTGCCCAATCAGAAGGCAAGGAGGCACCAAGTGGGCGGGACTAATGGCGGATGACAGGTTGCATGGCTAATGGAAAACCAGGCGGATCCTAAGAGGGAGTGGTAGCAGTCCGCGAAAAGCCCCGGCCCTAGGATACGCCCCCTTTGCGGCTCCGCCCAATGAGGGAGGGCAGCGGGAGGAACTGACTGAGGCTGTGGCCAATAGGAAACCAGAAGACAAACTATGCGGAGGGAGGGACGAAGGGATGAGGCAAAAGAACAACTGACGTGACAGATGGCCAATCAGCGATCATGCAGCCTCCCCAGGAAACCCCGTACGGGAGAGGCTCGGCGAGCATGGAACGAAGTCGTGATTGACGTGCAATATGACCAATTGTCCGTTAGGCGGGCTTCGAAGGCGCTAGCTTGTGGGGAAGGCGGGACTAAAATTCAATTGACGCGAGACAACACCAATGAGCTATCAATAATGTGAAAAACGGGAGAAAGCGGGCTTAGAGTCTGACATGTCGAGAGGCCAATCAGCGATCGGGCAGGATGCCAGGCAAGGTATCAGAGCCAATGAGGAAGGAGAGCAGACCGAAATCGACCTATGGGAAGTGGGTGAGGGCGGCTGTAAAGGGTTCGGTTGAACCCCTGGAGGGCGGGTTGGGTTGGCCGGTGCGGGGGAATGTGGCTGAAAAGGCGCCATTTTAGGTTGAGCTCCGCGCGGCTGTCCCCGCCCCCATTTAGGAGAGGAGCCGCCCTGCTCGTCCGCACGTTTGCGCCAGCGGCGTGGGGCGTGGAGCTGCTCGCCCGGCCCGCCCCGCTCACAGCAGCACGTGCACCGCAGGACCTGTTCCCACAGTACCGCGCCGAGCCCCGGAGACGTGTTAGCAGCGCGGCCCCCAGCGCAGTCACGACAGCTCCGAGCCCGGCACAACACACTCATCGTGCCCTGTCAGGCAGCCCCTTCCCCTGAGCCTCCGTCATGATGGCACGTCCCCTCCCGAGGCTCTGTCGTGACAGCACGTTCCCCACTGGGACCCCATCAGAGCAACACGTGTCACCCCGAGATCCTGTCATGGCAGCACCTCGCCAATAACACCCTGTCACGTGTCCCCACGAGTCCCTGTCGTGATAACACAACCCTCTTGACCCTGTCGTGACAGCATGTTCCCCCAGTGGGACCCCCAGTGGGACCCCCATCAGAGCAACACGTGTCACCCCGAGATGGCGTCATGGCAGCACCTCCCCCATAACACTCAACAACACGTCTCCCTGAGTTCGTCTCCGGGTTGCACGTGCCTCCATTGTGTCAGTATGGCCGTCCCCAGGATACAGACACATCACCCCAGAACACAGTCTGTCCTGCAGAAACACAGCCTTGTCACCCCCAAATATCACAGCATCCCATGAGTGTGTAGCCCTCCATATCGCACTGGGACTACTGCACACGTCTCCTCAGGACTGACACATGTCATCCCAAGACATTATTACAGGACTTTGTAGTTAGGCCGGGTGACCAGATAGTCAGAGTGAAAAATCAGGACAGGGGTGGGGGGGGTAATAGGCACCTATATAAGAAAAAGCCCAACTATTGGGACTGTCCTGATAAAATCGGGACATCTGGTCACCCTAACTGTCGTGTTCTTGAGACCCCTTCCATGACTCCCCAGGATGTACACGTTATTCTGAGATGTCACATTGCACACCTCTCATCAAGATACTGACACAACATGCTGAGACCCTGTCATGTCAGCATGAACGTCTGAGACACAGATGTCCCCCCAAGACATCCACTCCATGTTCTCCCAAGATGCTTATGTGTTTCTCCTAGATGCCTGTGCATAACCCTGAAATTCTGCACCACTCCCTGCCGCCCCGAAATACTGTGGTGTTTCCTGAGTTGTCACCACATCTCCTGTGTCCCCTAAAACGCTGCCATCAAGAGTTCTCTGAGGGTCTGGGCCTACCTTAGTGTTGACAATGTTCTCCCTGGCAGGCCTCACTGGAAGGCCAGGCCCAGTGCTGTGTGAGAATGCAAGAGAGATTCTTTCTGACCAACCTGCCCATGAGCCATTCAAAAATCACGACTCAGGCTCCAAAAATCATTAGATGGCTTCAAAATAATAAAAGTTGTCTTCTTTTTCTTTGCCTTTGTCGCTCTTTCCCAGCTTCTGGTAAACAGAGGCTAGGTATACCATTCCTGCCCATCCTGGCTAATAGCCATCGATGGACCTATCCTTCATGAATTTATCTAGTTCTTTTTTTAACCCTGTTATGGTCTTGGTCTTCACAACATCCCCTGGCAAGGAGTTCCACAGGTTGACTATGCAGTGTGTAAAGAAATACTTTATTTTATTTGTTTTAAACCCGCTGCCTATTAATTTCATTTGGTGACCCTTAGTTCTTGCATTATGAGAAGTAGTAAGCAACACTTCCTTATCTACTTTCTCTACACCAGTCATGATTTTATAGAACTCAATCATATCTCCCCTTAGCTGTCTCTTCCAAGCTGAAAAGTCCCAGTCTTATTAATCTCTCCTCATATGGATGCTGTTCCATACCCCTAATCATTTTTGTTGCCCTTTTCTGAACCTTTTCTAATTCCAATATATCTTTTTTGAGATGGGGCGACCACATCTGCACACAGTATTCAAGATGTTAGCATACCATGGATTTATATAGAGACAACATGATATTTTCTATGCTATTACCTATCCCTTTCTTAATTATTCCCAGCATTCTGTTCTCTGTTTTGACTGCCGCTGCACTAGGGTGACCAGATGTCCCGATTTTATAGGGACAGTCCCGATTTTTGGAGCTTTTTCTTACATAGGCACCTATTACCCACCACCCCCTGTCCCGATTTTTCACACTTGCTATCTGGTCACCCTACGCTGCACGTTGAGTGGATGTTTTCAGAGAACTATCCATAATGACTCCAAGATCTCTTTCTTGAGTGCTAACAGCTAATTTAGACCCCATCATTTTATATGTATCGTGGGGATTATGCTTTCCAATGTGCATTATTTTGCATTTATCAACATTACATTTCATCTGCCATTTTGTTGCCCAGTCACCCAGTTTTGAGAGATCCTTTTGTAGCTCTTTGCTGTCTGCCTGGGTCTTAACTATCTTTAGTAATTTTGTGTCATCTGCAAATTTAGCCACCTCACTGTTTACCCCTTTTTCCAGACAAGTCATTAATATGTTGAATAGGACTGGACCCAGAACAGATCCCTGGAGAACATCACTATATACCTCTCTCCATTCTGAACTGATCATTTATACTGTTTGTTTCCTATTTTTTAACCAGTTACCAATCCATGAGTGCACCTTCCCTCTTATTCCATGACAGCTTACTTTGCTTAAGAGCCTTTGGTTAGGGACCTTGTCAAAGGCTTTCTGAAAATCTAAGTACATTATATCCACTGGATCCCTTTGGTCCATATGCTTGTTGATCTCCTCAAATAATTCTAGTAGATTGGTGAGGCATGATTTCCCTTTACTAAAACCATGTGGACTCTTTCTCAACAAATTATGTTCATCTATATGTCTGACAATATTGTTCTTAATTATAGTTTCAACCAGTTTGCCCGGTACTGAAGTCAGGTTTACTGGCCTGTAATTGCCGGGGTCATCTCTGGAGCCCTTTTTAAAAATTGGTGTCACATTAGCTATCCTCCAGTCATCTGGCACAGAAGCTGATTTAAATGATAGGTTACAGACTAGTTAGTAGTTCTGCAATTTCACATTTGAGTTCCTTCAAAACTCTTAGATGAATACCATCTGGTCTGGTGACTTATTACTGTTTAATTTATCAATTTGTTCCAAAATCTCCTCTAATGATACCTCAATCTGGGACCGTTCCTAAGATTTGTCACCTAAAAAGAATGGCTCAGGTTTGGGAATCTCCCTCACATCCAACAACGAAGCTGGAGTTCCACCAGGGATGAATTACTGCACTGCCTTCCCAATTGTATGTTGTTTCTTCATTTATCCTAATATTGTGGCAGTCAGTGGGGCCAACTACAGTCAAAATGACACCTCTTTGAATGAATGAGATGCTGAATGAGTAGAGTTCATACCTAGCTGAGATGAATGGGCCCAAGGTAGGGGCATAAAGACACTTTTGCTGTTGCTGTTGCTTGGCCGGCAGCAGTTTGCTGCAATTGTCCTCAGTGCTTTCACAATTCTTCCTATTATGTACTGCCTACAGACACCAGTCATAAACTAGAACGCTGCTGCACTTGTGTATAGTGGAAATGCAATACACCAACATAAAAAGTGGAGGTAGTTGAAAATGGCAAGGTTTGCAGACAATTTGATGTCTTTTATTGTTTGTGCCATGATGACAAATACAAATAAGACTGGTGCGCTCGGCCAGTGGCCACAGCGTGAGTACAATCCCTTTAAATGAACGGAACAGTTCTGCAGCAGTTCATGGTAGGGCTTCCTGATGCTGATGAGATGAAGTGAAACATTTGCTTCTTGTTGATTTTGAAGATTTCATTGAGACCAAAAGATCAGAGGTCAAAATCCTGCCCTGCTCCCTCTCAGTGTTCCTCGACTGACTCTCTTAAGAGCGACTGCTGTTTGCCTTTTTTTTCCTTTCTCTCAGCAGCTGGAAAATTCTGCCGTCACTAAATATGACCTCACTCTACCTCAGACAGAACTGTTTTTTGTTTTTTTTCACTCCCAGAGATCAGAGAGCAGCAAAAGACCAATAACAGTGTGTCCCAGCCAAGAGATTGCAACAGCTTTAGTGATTAAAATACCGCCAACGGGTTTTTAAAATACAAGGATCCAGTACAAGTAAAAAGTCAAACTGGTTCTTATTATTTGTATTACTGGGGTGGCAAGAGGCCCCAGTCAGGGATCAGGCCTCTGTTGTGCTAGACACTGTACATACCCATAACAAAAACATGGTGCCTGCCCCGAAGAGCTTACAATATAAGATGAGAGACAACAGGTGGATACAACAATATGTGGGAAGTGCTCAGTGCAACTGCAAGGATGATGGTAATTTTAATAAGCAGTGGTCAGAGCACACCAGACATCTAGCTGTTGTGTTCTGGAGGGTTCACAACAGAGGGAAGTTTTAAGGAGAGATTTGAACGTATTAAGGGAGACTATGCCAGGCTGGGGAAGACCCTTAAGGAAATGGAGGCTCAGGTGATCTTCAGTGGAATTCTGCCTGTCCCTACAAGACGAGAACAAAGGGAAGACAAGATTATTTTGATCAACAGATAGCCCAGGCAATGGTCCTCTAAGGAGGGCTTTGGTGGGATGTTTGACCACTCGGAGGCATTCATGGACAGAGGACTGCTCTCATGAGATGGACTCCACTTAAGGAAATAGGCTTCTGGGATGGAAGCCGGCACAACTTATTAAAAGAGCTTTAAGCTAGAAATTCTGGGAAGACGGTTGGGAGATGATCAGGTAATCTCTACACTGGATTTGAACACTGAGAGGGAGGAAAATCCAGTAAGAAAGGAAACGGCAATGGAGAAAGGAACAGCAGTGGACAATGCGAATGGACATTAAGAGGAAGCACAGTGCTGATACCAGTCAGATAGGCAGTAGAATGACTGTACCCAATTAGGCGAGGAATGTAGGTGAAGCCAAGCAGCAACAATTAAGATGTTTGTACACCAATGCAAGGAGCCTGGGTAACAAAATGGAGGAACTAGAACTACTGGTGCAGGAAGTGAAACCAGATATTATAGGGATACCAGAAACCTGGTGGAATAGTAGTCATGACTGTAGTCCAGGTTTTGAAGGGTCTGACCTGTTCAGGAAAGACAGAAATAAAGGCAAAGGTGATAGAGTAGCATTGTATATTAATAACGAGGTAGACTGGAAAGAAATTAGAAGTGATGGAATGAATAAGACAGAATCTGTTTGGGCCAAAATCACTTTGGGGGGAGAAAGCTACTAGAGCCTCCCCTGGGGTAGTGCTTGAGGTGTGCTACAGACCACCAGCAGGATCTGATCTGGATATGGATAGAAACCTCTTTAACGTTTTTAATGAAATAAATACTACTGGGAATTGTGTGATTATGGGAGACTTTAATTTCACAGCTATAGATTGGAGGACAAAGTGCTAGTGGCTACCATCTTCTTAGAGAATGTGGATTGGTATATTAGGAGAAGCTCTCCTGCCAACATAGTGCTGTGCACATGACTGCTTATGTTGGTGTAATTAAGGGGTCGGCAACCTGTCAGAAGTGGTGAGTCTTCATTTATTTACTCTAATGTAAGGTTTCGCGTGCCCCTAATATATTTTAACGTTTTTAGAAAGTCTCTTTTTAGAAGTCTATAATATATAACTAAACTATTGTTGTATGTAAAGTAAAGAAGGTTTTTAAAATGTTTAAGAAGCTTCATTTAAAATTAAATTAAAATGCAGAGCCCCCTGGACTGGTGGCCAGGACCCCGGCAATGTGAGGGCCACTGAAAATCAGCTTCTGTGCTGCCTTTGCACTTGTGCCATAGATTCCCTACACCTGATGTAATTTATGTTGCTTGGGGGCAGGGGTGCCAGAACCAGGGAGTTCAGGGGGACCTACCCTGTTTCCTTTTCGCTGGGGTGGACCCTGCCCCCTTCCCTTCTCTCCCCCCACCCCAAGACTTCACCCCATGGCCAGGCCAGTGTGAAGCCAGTGGGGAAGCCAGCCCCCAGCTGCCCACTTTTGGGAAGGCCCTGATGCCCTTGTCAGGAGGGTTGGTTTTTTCTCATCCCTGAGCAACATAAATTATGCCGATGTAGGCTGTAGCGTAGACATAGCCTCAGTCCTTCTAACCACTAGACAATATTGTCTTCCAAACAAAAACCCAAGGCTCTGACATTACCGCATGGTCTCAAACCACCAGGCTTTTATTTAATAGCCAAACACAACGGCCTATAGCACCAGAGAGGTCCAGATTTAGAGTCTGGATTTTCTACCTTGGATTGCCTCAAAGAAGTTTTATTTTCCCAGTCTGCAGCCCATGAGCCATTCGTTCTGCAGAGCATCTGTCATACCAACCACATCCCAAGAGGGTTTGCAGAGTTAAATAACCTCCCTCTCCTCACATTAAATCATTATCACAGAGGGAAGGAAGAATGTGGTTAAAGAACAGAACTGGGAGTCAGGAAACCCACATCCTCTCTGCAGCTCCACCATTGACTTGCTGGGTAAGTCATGGCCAGTCTATGCCTCAGTTTCCCCCCTTTACAGAACAGAGAGACAAATTGCCTCCAGGCAGCAAGGGCTAGGTGACTTTATTTATTAAGACTGAGATTTTCAAAGCTGCCTGAGGACATACTGCTATAGCTATACGAGCAGACTCTCCTAATAGAGAGAGTTTATACCAGCAAAAAGTGGTTTTGCTAGTATAGCTTATACTGGTTCAGTGAGCAAAATAAGCTATACCAGCAAAAGCACTTTTATGCAGGTATAACCATGTCTACACTAGTATCGCAATGTGGCAAAAAAGCCATACCCCTAACCAACATGGTTATGCTGGCAAAAGTTTCTAGTGTTGCTCTGGCCTAAGGGATTTGGGCACTCTTTTCACAAGACCTCACATTTTTAAAGTACATTTGAAAGTCTTGGTGAAAGTTGCTGATGTGTTCATGGATGTGCGTATATCTTACATACAACCCCCCCGTGAAAACTTGAAGAAGAACTCTATGAAGGGTGTCTCTTTTAGCAACAGAAGTTGGACCAATAAAAGATATTACCTCACTTACCTTGTCTCATTCAACAACAACAAAAAACTTGTTCAAAACCATTAAGTTTTCGAAGTTAAACACTCAATAATTAGCAAATGCCAAAATTAAGGTTGTCCCTCCAACCTTAACTCTGCCCCCTTTGTGCATCTGAATTAGAATACAGCCTTTAGCAACCTGATCCCATAGTATTTTTTTTTCCCCACGGTGGTTTGGTAGATTGTGTTGGTGCAGCTAAGTGGGTGAGTTTTGATTCACCATATTAGAGGCATAGGTTCTACTCCCAGCTCTTCTATGATAGACAAATAAGGCCACTTAAATTAAATGCCTGAACAGGAGCTGAGATCTTTTGAAAATATGGCCCCTACTCTCTCATTCCCCAATTGTAAAATAGGGATAATAATATTTCTTTGAATAATGCCACCAAAAGAAGCTAATGGAGACTCAGGAGACCTGGGTTCTTTTCCTAGCTGTACCGCTGACCTGCTGTGCCTTAATTTCTCCCTTCTCCCTACTCTTTGGCCTGGTACACATACAAAAGTTGTACCACTTGAACTAGATCAGCCTGTGGTTGAACAAGGAACTGAATGCAAATCTCCTGAATCCCAGCCCAGTCTCCCATCCACTAGAAGGCAGCCCTGCAGGCATGCTAGCCAACATAGTATGGGAGGCAGTGTTTACTAAGGGATAGCACACTTGACTGGGAAGCAGAAGACCTGGATTCTGCTACTGGCCTGCTGGCTCACTTTGCCTCTCTGTGCCTCAGTTTCCCCTCCTGTAAAATGGGGATAATGATACCACCCTCCTTTGTAAAGCACTTTGAGAACAGAAGAAAAGCAATAGACAAAAGCTATTTGATACAACAGTTACATGAGTACAAGCCATGCTTTCAGTCAAGATTGGATGTTTTTCTAAAAGATCTGCCTTAGAAATTTTCTGGGGAGGTTCTACAGCCTGTGTTATACAGGTCACACTAGATGACCACAATGGAACCTTCCAAACTTGGAATCTATGATGAATCTATGTTCCTAACAACCATGACCCAGGGAGCTGAACTCTAGCAATCCTTCACTGGGGTTTGAAAAGATGGTCTGTGCCTTTAATACCCGGTTCAATGGGTTGATCCTACTAAGCCACAAAAGAAAGACAACAAAGCCATGTGAAGCTGCCAGTTCTCATCCTCTTTCCCCTCCCTGTGGGGACTGGGCTGGCAAGCAGGGGGTTGGCCCAGGGCTGGATTCAGCTTTATAAGCAAACCTCTGTGAGGCATGCCTGAAACCCCAGCCAGCCAGGGTGTGGCTTCTAGGCTGAGCTGCTCTGACTTGCCCTCAGAGACGCTGCACAGTCAGACACCCAGCTGCTGGGTGGCCCCAGCTATTCTGAGCAGCTGCTAGTTAATAGTCTTTTTCTGCAAGAAGTGGTGGGGCTTTTTGCAACTCCTCCTGCTGCTCCCACCGCCACCACCAAAATCCAGACGAGGAATGTTCTTGGGTAGCAAACCACAGAGGCTGGCCTTGTGTTTTGCTGAGTTGAGCCACAGCCATTCCCAGGTCTGACCTCCAGCCTCACAGAAAGCAGGCTTCACGATAATTCTGCTCTAGTGAATCTCATCCGTGGCTGTAGCCCACCAAAGCTCAAATAAATTTGTTAGTCTCTAAGGTGCCACAAGTACTCTTGTTTTTTCTCATCTGAGGGTCCCCTGAGCACATTACAGCCAAGATTTTGTCAAGCATCACGCTCGCCTCTTATGTATTATTTGCCCTGTGGGGAAACTGAGGCACACAGCAGGGCCACAATTTCCCACTCCAACCATTAGCCACCTCTTCCCTCTCACACATGGGCTCAGAATTCAGGGAATTTTGATGCCCAGCCCCCACTCCCTTCCCTGAGCCTCCTCACCACACCCACACACACTGTGTGCAGTGAATGGTGACTCACCCAGCTAGTCATCTAGATTAGCAGACAGCAGGGAGGGGTTAGACAGAAGCACCAGCCTTCCACACAGCCTTATCTCCTCTCCACAAGGAGTGGGTGTGGGGGATGGTATCTCCCCAGCCTGTAGCTGAGCATTCCTCCCATTGCGGTATGGGGACATTTTTTTAGACAGGGTAGGGGGCAGATCAGAGAGCAACATCCCCGCCCCCCACCCAAGTCACCCTCTTTCCATGCTGGCTTTGCCACACGGGAAGCAGTGAACTTTGCTGAATCCGTTTCTCCCATTCTCCGCAGGCTTCCCCTTTCTCTGGTGATCAGATAGCAACTGTGAAAAAATGACACAGGGGGTGGGGGGTAATAAGTGCCTGTATAAGAAAAAGTCCCAAAAACCAGGACTGTCCCTTTAAAAACAGGACATCTGGTCACCCTACACCTTTCTCCCCTACCACAACTGTCCCTCTCTCCCTTTGCCCACCTTGAAAGAAAGGCGCACTTCCCCCACACAGCCTTTGTGCCCTGTCAGCAACAGGAGGGCAGATCTGGTGCTGTGTTTCGTAGGAGGCACAGCACAGGAGTGGGGCCAAAGGTAGCTTTGAGCAAGGCAGTGCCAGGAATCAAACCCAGAAGTCCTGATGCCTTGTCCCAGCTGGTGCTAGATCTCAGTCCCCATTCCAGAAGTGGGAATAGAATCCGGAGTCCTGATGTCCATCCACCTTCCTCTAACCAGTCAGCCTACTGGAGGATAGAGCTCTAATCTGGGGCTCAGGAACTGTGGGTTCTATTTGTTGCTCTGTGTGGTCACCATAAGCAAGTCACTTCTTAGCCTCAACAATGAGGAGTCCTTGTGGCACCTTAGAGACTAACACATTTATTTGGGCATAAGCTTTTGTGGGCTAGAACCCACTTCATCAGATGCATGGAGTGGAAAATACAGGCACAGGTATAAATACATGAAAAGATGGGAGTTGTCTTACCAAGTGTGAAGTCAGTCTAATGAGACAATTCAATTAACAGTAGGGTACCAGGGAGGAAAAATAACTTTTGTAGTGGTAATGAGGGTTGACAAGAAGGTGTGAGTAACAGAAGGGGGAAATTAGTATGGGGGAAATTAGGTTTAGGTTTTGTAATGACTCAACCACTCCCAGTCTTTATTCAGGCCTAATGTCATGGTGTCCAGTGTGCAAATTAATTCCAGTTCTGCAGTTTCACGTTGGAGTCTGTTTTTGAAGGGTTTTATTATTGTTGAAGAATTGCCACTCAGTTGGCCTCACCCGGTTTCTGTAAAATGGGGTAAATGTGGTAAAGTGCTTTTATTTTGTTAGATCTATGAATGAAAAGTGGTATATAAGCGCTAGGTATTATTAAACACTAGACCCATTTTCCGTCCCACAACTGGGAATGGAACCTAAGAGTCCTGATCTGCAGCCACCTCACCACACACTAGATCCCACTCCCTAGGAACAGAGCCTGGGAGTCCTAATGCTTACAGCCCCTCCGTTCTAGACAACAGACCCCATCTGAGAACTGGGAATAGAGCCACGAGGTCTGCCCAGCCACTCCCCTGCTCTAAGCATCAGGCAATACGTTCACACTAACATCTATTTCTTTGCCTGTATTTTTAAGTGCGTGTCACACTTGTGAAAAGTGCTGGATTGATATCATTGGAGTCATCCCTCCAGCCACACTGCAGGTTCAGTCTGGGCACTGCAAGTTCCCCTCCTCCAACAGCCGTCCCCCCACAACCACCAGTGATCCCATCTAGACATGGGGAAGAGAGTCTTTCTGGGCCTCATACACTCCTTGGCTTCTCTACTGATTGTGGTGCAGATACCCAGCCCAGGGAACTGGATCGAGCCACCAGACTCCCATCAGCTGGTACAAGTCATTTTAAACCAGGGCTGGTTTCAGATGACCAACTTAAGCATGAGGCCAGAGCCGGCTCCAGGCCCCAGCGCGCCAAGCGCGTGCTTGGGGCGGCAGGCAGTGGGGGGCGCTCTGCCGGTTGCCAGGAGAGCAGCAGGCAGCTCCAGTGGACCTCCCGCAGGCGTGCCTGCAGAGGGTCCGCTGGTCCCGCGGCTCCGGTGGAGCCGGCTCCGGTATTATTGGTAGCATCCGCAGGCATGCTTGCGGGAGGATAGTCCACCGGAGGCCACTTTGGGACCAGCAGACCCTCCGCAGTGCACGCGTCGGAGCCACGGGACCAGCAGACCCTCCGCAGGCACGCCTGCGGGAGGTCCACTGGAGCCGCGGGATGAGCGAGCGGCAGAGCGCTTCCCGCAGCATGCCGCCGTGCTTGGGGCGGCGAAATGGCTAGAGCCGGCCCTGCATGAGGCACCTGTCAGGGTTCCTTCCCCACTCTGAACTCTAGGGTACAGATGTGGGGACCTGCACGAGATAACCTCTAAGCTTATTTCTACCAGCTTAGGTTAAAACCTGGTACTCTGCCACCACCAAGTGATTTAACAAGAAACAGGGAAAGGACCACTTGGAGTTCCTCTTCCCCCAAAATATCCCCCCAAATCCTTACACCCCCTTTCCTAGGGAGGCTTGAGAATAATATCCTAACCAATTGGTTACAAGGTGATCAAAGACCCAAACCCCTGGATCTTTGGACAATGGAAAAATCAGTCAGGTTCTTAAAAGAAGGGTTTTATTAAAAAGAAAAGGTAAAAATCATCTCTATAAAATCAGGATGGAAAATAACTTTACAGGGTAATCAGATTCAAAGAGCCAGAGGAACTGCCTCTAGCCTTAGCTTCAAAGTTACAGCAAAACAGGGATAAACTTCCCTTTAGCAAAGGAACATTCACAAGCTGAGAAAAACAAAGATAAACGAATACACCTTGCCTGGCTATTACTTACAAATTTGAAGTATGAGAGACTTGTTCAGAAAGATTTGGAGAGCATGGATTGATGTCTGGTCCCTCTTAGTCCCAAGAGCAAACAACCCCCAAAACAAAAAGCACAAACAAAAGCCTCCCCCTCCCCCCCAATATTTGAAAGTATCTTGTCCCCTTATTGATCCTTTGGGTCAGCTGTCAGCCAGGTTACCTGAGCTTCTTAACCCTTTACAGGTAAAAGGATTTTGGTGCCTCCAGGGCCGGCGCTTCCATTAGGTGACCTTAGGTGGTTGCCTAGGGTGCCAGGCTTCAGGGGGCGGCATTTTGTGCGCTCCCCACGGGGCGCACGGGAGCTTCCGGTTCCGCTCCCGTCACGCCGCTGAAGAAGGACCTTCTGCCGACGTGCCACAGAAAACAGCGGCAGGCAATTGAGCAGCTCAATGATTGCTGCTGTTGCCTGCGGCATTTCGGCGGAGGGTCCTTCTTCGGCGGCACGATGGGAGCCGAACCGGAAGTTCCCTCACGCCCCGTGGGGAACGCACAAAATGCTGCCCCCCAAATTCTGCCTAGGACGCCAGAAACCCTGGCGCCGCTCCTGGGTGCCTCTGGCCAGGAGGGATTTTACAGTATCGTACACAGGAGGGCTGTTACCCTTCCCTTTGTAGTTATGACAGCACCCTAAACCAGCGTTTCTCAAATGCTGCCACCATGGCCGCATGCAGCCACCAGGGCTTTTCTTGGGGCCAGAGCCTCCTGGGCTCTGATTTTGGGGGAGGGAGGCAGAGGAGCAAAGCAACAGCCCTCTCCCTCCCTGGTGCTCCTGGATGCACCACCTTGGTGTTGGTTGCTGGAGCTGCCAGCAGGGGTTGGGTCCTGCCCACCTCTGGAGACACCAGGGGCACAATGCTGGAGGAGCAGGCAGCCACTGCGTTCCCACCTTCCCATGGGCAGTGGGGCTCAGCCTTTGGACTTCAGCCCTGGGGCAGTAGGGCAGCAGGCTCTGGCCGCGGGACTTCAGGCTCCAGCCACGGCCTCCGGCTGTGCGGTGCTGGGCCCCGGGCTCCAGCCGCAGCCTCATGCTGCCTCCCCCGGCCACCCACCCATATCACCTTTGGCCCCCTCGCTGCCTCCCCTGGCTCCCCATTCAGGGCTTAATTTGTCCCCAGACTCGCTAGGGCTGAGTAATTCTGCTGCGAAAAAAACGATCGTTGTATGTTTGTTAATATCGCTTTTCACAAGAGACTTACTAACGCAAAGAATAAATGACAGTGATTTGGACATGTGTACGTGCATATTTATTTGTTTTTCCTAAAGCTACCTCAATATTTTAGGGGAAAGCATGAGAGCAGCCACCAGCAAGAGTTGATGGCCGGACGCTGAGGCCACCAAATAATTTGTCTTGTGAAGCCCTGGCCCTAGACCACTTTGCAGCCACTGAGCCATTCAGCACCTCAGAAAGGGGCTTCTATGAACGCTCCCTTTCAGTACCTTTAAAATGCAGGCACAGATCATTGCAGACGCTTCTGCACTTAGGCTGTTTGGGCATCTAAGCATCTAGACATTGAAATGGTCTCAATGGAGCCTGTGATGCTGTGAATTGAACAGCTGATAGCGCAGGGTTCTCAGGAGGAGTATGCCCTTGGATGGGGAATCAGGAAATCTTGGTGCTCTTCTTTGCTTATTTCCCCTCCTCCTCCCACCCTTTATCCATCTTGGTTGCCTCCAAGCTCTTTGGGGGCAGGGAGTATCACTGGGCAGCCCCCAGCACAAGGAGGTGCCTATTGTGTTGGGGGATGCTCGAGTGGACCATAATCAAAATCCTAACAATAGCTTGTGGGGGCAGAAAAAGGAGGCCAATTTCTGGCGAGGGCATGAACGAGAAGCGCAATCTGCTCAGGGGAGTTTGGCTCTGAAGCTTTTCAGTTCCCCTCCTAAATCCTGTGTCTGTGCTGAATTGGTTTGAATGTGGTTTTGCATCACCCCTTTAAACCAGAGACGACATCCCCTTGGGCCTTCCTCGAGCCTCTCTCCGGATTTTAGGCTGCTATCTCTCCATCCTTTGATCTCTAGAGTTGTCTATTTCATCTCCCTCCTGCCCCAGCCCCCCTTGGCGTTATCTTAGGATCAGACAGTGCACTTCAAAAGCTGGAGCGTCCTGGAGCTCCCATCTGACACTCCCTAGAGGTGGAATCGAAGGCAGCGCCTGGCCTCTGCTAGATAGAGACACATGTGTGTCGTGGCCAAAACAGAGATTCTTAATTTATAGTTCACATGCTGAGAATACAATGGCGCCAAGGGCCGGATCCTCCTCCAGACCAGGTCTTCATGCCAATATTTAACAAGGGGGGGACCCCAATCTGCCTTATGTTTTTAAAATGAATTTAGCACTGGTGCAACGTGCCAGATTGGAGAGCAAAAGGCATCTGATTCCGCCAGTGTGGGCAGATGTCCCACAAACTTCCGTCCCACCACCAGACACACGCCTCCTCTTGTCTGTAAACTTTGTCCCTGACCTAACGGAGTCCAGTCTCCATGATCCATTCAGTTCTTGGCCTGGCTGCTGAGATCATTCAACAGAGGGTTACGTAGTGATCACTGGGCTAATGGCTAATGCAATATGGATACTTGTGCCTCTAGCAAATGAGAATCCCCCTGCTACGCACACACACACAAATTCCTTTCAAATTCCTTTCAGTCATTCTAGATATCTGGGCTAGATGTCAATGAACAGCCTATAGATGGAAGCCAGTGATTTTAGGGGCCCTATATGAGTCTCCTAAAAGAGGCCCGATTTTCAGAGGGTGGGTGTCCAGCACTTCCTGAGAATCATCTCCTTCAAGTTGGGCCTCGCTGAAAACCAGCCCCTCTCCCGCAATTACATGTCACTGCTGGAAATCTTATCCCGAAGATTTATCCCATTTCCACCCCCACAAACCATCCAATTCTCATCTGCATCCTTAAGTAACTCCTTGTGCTATCGTTGAACAGAATGGTCTTCAGTAATAACTTCTGTAGACCTTAGGCTAGGCCAAGAGAGCTGGGGGCAGGGTGGGGTGGAGACAATCAATATATAATATGGGAACAATCTGCACAGGTTGCAAGATTTTTGGAACAAGGTTCATAGATTCCTAAATTCCAAGCCCAGAAGGGACCGTTGCGATCACCTAGTCTGACCTCCTGTATAACAGGCCAGAGACCTGCCTCAAAATAATCCCTAGAGCAGATCTTTTAGAAAAACGTCCAATCTTGATGTTAAAATTGCCAGTGCTGGAGGATCAACAACCCTTGGTAAATTATTCCATGAGTTAATTACCCTCGTGGTTAAAAACGTGCATCTTATTTCAATATGGATTTGTCTCGCTCCGACTTCCAGCCACTGGATCTTGTTAGACCTTCGTCTCATTGATTGCGGACTCCATTATCAAATATTTGTTACTCATGTAAGTCCCTCTTAATCTTCTCTCTGTTAAACTAAATAAACTGAGCTCCTTGAGTCTATCCCTATAAGGCAGGTTTTCTAATCCTTTAATCATTCCCGTGGCTATTCTCTGAACCCTCTCCAATATATCAACATCCGTCTTGAATAGTGGACACTAGCAGTGGACACAGGATTCCAGCAGTGGTTGCAAAAGTCCCAAATACTGAGGTAAAATAACATTTCTACTCCTTCCCATTCAAGATTCCCCTATTGATACACCCCAGGATTTCATTAGCCCTTTTGGTCAACAGTGTCACGCTGCAAACTCATGCTCAGCTCCTTAGCCACCATGACCTCCAAATCTTTTTCAATCACCCAGGACAGAGTCCCCATCCTCTAAGCAAGGACTACATTCTTTGATCCGAGATGGGTAACTTTACATTTAGCCGTATTGAAATGAATATTGTTTGCTTGTGCCCAGTTTACCAAGTGACCCAGTTGGCTCTGTATCAGTGACATGTCCTCTTCGTTATTTATCCCTCCCCCAGTTTTTGTGTCAGCTGCGAACTTTATCAGCGATGATTTTATGTTTTCTTCCAGGTCATTGTTAAAAATGTTTAATAGCGTAGGGCCCAAAAGCAATCCCCACGGGACCCCACTAGAAACGCAACCACTCAATGACAATTCTCTCTTTACGATTACATGTTGAGATCTGTCCGTTAGCAACCTTCGAATCCATTTAATGTGTGCTGTGTTAATTTTGTGGTGATTTAGTTTTTAGATTCAAATGTTGTTTGGTACCCAGTCAAGTGCCTTACAGAAATCTAGGTGAGTATGGAAGTTATAGCATGAAGTGATCAAAGGTCTAACCTCCATAAGCCTAGCCCATAGGCTCATCTACATGGGAAGTTAGAGCAGTGTAATTATATTGGTATACTGGTATAGTTAAACCACTATAGTTATACTGGTATAACTTCCCATGTGGACACCCTTATTCCAGAATAATGCAACATAAACTAATCCAGACAATGGCCCTCTTTGGCCTGGTGTATTCTACATGGTTAGGTTGACGTAAGCTGCCTTGCATCAACCTAGCTGTGGAAATGTCTTCACTTAAGTTTGGCTCCAGCCGACGTAAGTACCTCTCTACGCTGATTTAGTAACACCACCTCCCTGATTGGTATAGAGTCACGGTCGACGTAATTAGGTTGATGCAATGTCAGTGTAGACACTGCATTGCTAACATTGACTGCTCCTAGCTTTCAGGAGCTGTCCCACAATGCCCCGTACTGACAATACAATTGATACAAGCCCTCCTGGTGAGGATGCGCACAGCTGACACCAGGAGCCAAGTGTGCGCACACACGTGATTTCATAACTGCGGTGGCTGGATGCTGACATAAGTTAGGATGACATAATTTTGTAGTGTAGACACGGCCTTATACTGGAATAAGAGTGTCATAAGGGGAGTTATATCAATATAATGATAGTACTTAAAATTCACAGCCTACCTTATAGTTGGATAACTTTCTGTGTAGACAAGCCCTTCAAGGCCATGTCTTTACCAAGGGGAAAAAAAGTTGTGATCTTAATGTAAACCACACAGTTCTGGGTGCGGTGTTCTGTCCCATCTAGTGGCACCAAGCCCACTTAGAGAGTTAAAGTCTGCTCTACAGCCTTAGCTGACAGGCTTTTAGCTCATGTGGTAGAGGCTCATACACTAAGCTCCAGAGGTCCCACATTGGATCCTACCCATGTTACATTAACTCAAGGTAAAACCCTAGTGAAGACAAGGCAGTTTGTAGTTGTCACAAGTTAGCAGGCCAAAGTAAAGATTAGGCTCCCCCATAATCTTTAACTTGTGTGATAGATAGATAGATAGATAGAGGAGGTGTATGGGGATAGATAGATAGTGAATCGGCCATCAGGTATTGTCATAACACTTTGGATTATTGCCACACAAAGAATAGCTGCACTTCACCTATTCTGAGAGAGCAAAACAGGCTAGTCAGTTTCATTTCCTCCAGGATTTCAAGTCAGTTTCACTTCTTCTTTCTCAGGCCTGGTACCAGACTATGGCTATGGTGTTTGAGGTGACCCCTCATGGTAGCATGAAACTTAGGCGGAGAGTAACTAGGAAGGAGCTGGGGTGGAGCTCAACCAGCAAGCATGGTTTTAATGGCATTAAACTGCATCTACACAAGGGCTTGGTCTACACCTAAAACTTAGGTCGACCAAGCAACATTGCTCAGAGGTGTGAAAAATTCATGCCCCATAGGGTATGTCTATACTTAGAGATGTTTTTTCACCCCAGGTGGGACTTGAACCCAAAAATAGCTCTGGCTTAGGAGGCCAATGCCTTATCCATTAGGACAATGGGAGAGAGATAGTTTAGTGGCTTGAGCATTGGCCTGCTAAGCCCTAGGTTGTGAGTTCAATCCTTGAGGGGGTCATTTAGGGATCTGGGGCAAAATTCTGGCTGGGGATTGGTCCTGCTTTGAGCAGGGGGTTGGACTAGATGGTATCCTGAGGTCCCTTCCAACCCTGATATTGTATGATAGGTGCTGTAGTGACACAGAGTATTGTAGACACTTGTTACAAAGACAGAAAGTTTTCTTGCACACCCTAGGTAATGTAGCTAAGTCAACCCAAGTTTTAGGTGTAGACAGGGCCAGACAAAAGTAGTTAAGCCCATATAAACCCCGGTACAGACACCATCATGTTGATGGAAGTAACCTAGTTACTGCCTCTTGAGGATGCAGCTTTTTTACAGCGATGAAAACATCCCTTCCATTGCTGTGGCAAGGGTCTGCATTCCAGTGGCATAGCTCCAGCGCTGCAGCTGTGCTGCTGTGTGCCTAGAGCATAGACACTGCCTAAGGTTGGTATAACTATGTCACTCAGGGGCGTGAAAGAGCCACACCTCTGAGCAAAGCAGTTCAACCGACCTAAGCCCTGGTGTAGACAGCACTGGGTTGACAGGAGAATCTCCCGTTGACCTAGCTACCGCCTCTCTGGCTACATAGACAGGAGAACCCCTCCTGTTGGCATAAGTAGTGTCTACATTGAAGCACCACAGTGGGGCAGCTGCACCACTGCAGCATTTTTGGTGTAGACAAGCCCAAAGTGATAAGTGGTGTTGCAGACAGAATTAGCTAACAGGGAGCAACTAACATGATTAGAACAAAAACGACGAGGAGTCCTTGTGGCACCTTAGGCCTGGTCTATACAGGGGGGTGGGGGAGTGTCGATCTAAGATACGTAACTTCAGCTATCAGAATAGCGTAGCTGAAGTCGACGTATCTTAGATCGCCTTAGAACAGGGTTTCTCAAACAGGGGTCTCCGCTTATGTAGGGAAAGCCCCTGTCGGGCTGGGCCGGTGTGTTTACCTGCCCTGTCCGCAGGTCTGGCCGATCGCGGCTCCCAGGCTCCTATTACCCTCCACCCCCTGTCCCGATTTTTCACACTTGCTGTCTGGTCACCCTATCGCCACCTGAGTAGAAACCTACCAGGGATGCTGCGTTTGTATTCAGATCACTAGCCTGGGCTGCAGCCAATACAATCACATATATTCTCTGTTACCTATGCGGGTTAGATCAAAGGGAACAAACAGATGACAGCTGTCAATCCTGTTGCTTAATGCAGCACTGGAAGGCGTTCAGATCGCCCAATGATGAGCGCGGTATAAACACCTGTAGAGAATAGACTAGTGTTCTCTGGAATCTGTTTGCCAGAGAACCAAAGGCCAGGCCCAGCCATGAACATAAGCCCTCTGAGCTCCCCAGAAATACAGGCCCGGGCTTGATCGAAACCCGCAGGGCCTCAGGATTGCTTGAAATGCAGGCCAAATTTGCTGGAAAGTTGGTTAATTGCAGCATGCTCCTGTAATGACTCTGGGCCTAATCCAGAATGTAGGTGAGTTTGGAGTGCTGGGTCACTGCAGGGGGAGATCTTCAAGATCCTGTTTGCATTCATGGATTTAAAAAACAGAGGGAGAACGTTTTTCCTGATGCTGCAATCTGCAATGGCCTCTCTGCCTTAATAATAGGACGGGAGAAGAGCTTCCACATGCACGCTGTGGAGGAAGCAACACCTGCAGGTGGAGAGAGCTGAACAGCATTTGGAGATTGGCCTAGATCTGGGGTTGCTGTGGAGAAGGACATTACAGAGAAAGTATCAGAGGGGTAGCCGTGTTAGTCTGGATCTGTAAAAGCAGCAAAGAATCCTGTGGAACTTTATAGACTAACAGACGAAGTGGGTATTCACCCATGAAAGCTCATGCTCCAAAACGTCTGTTAGTCTATAAGGTGCCACAGGATTCTTTGCTGCTATTACAGAGAAAAAGGCTTCCCCTGGTGCAGGGGCTGGCAGAGAACGGGCCATTGCTGCCATCCAGTGGACGACATCTGCAAAACCATGTTCTTTACCCATCTAAAGACGCGTACTGCTACAAATATATTTGCTCCATCTAATCACAAGGTCCGGGACATTAATAAATAATAATACTCTGGCCTTCAGCGGCACCTTTGTTCACAATATCTAGGGCAGTTTCATTATGGGGAAACCGAGCCACAGGGAGGGGCTGTAACTGAGCCAAAGTCACGCAGTGAGTCAGGGATAGAATAGAACCCAGGTGTCCTGACTTCCTGTCCTGTCCTCTAGTGATCACCAAAACTTAGCTACAATGATAGGTGTCTTAGAAATACCAGATAGACAGATCATTTCTGTGTTGAACCATTAGTGTGTCCTTTCCATTCCCCCATGTTCCAGCTGGAGATTTCCGAACCCTGAAGCCACCACAAGAGCAAGAACCGGGTCCAAAGAGATGTCGGGGGCCAGATCCTGAAATCTAACAATGCACTTTGCACAGTGTCTTCTCCCATGTGGCAGCAGAGTGCAGGGGGGCTGGAACAATTCATATAGGGGGGATGCTGAGAGCCATTGAACCAACCTGTAGATCCTGTGTATAATGGAAACCACTTCAAGCCGGGGTTGCAGCAGGGTGAAGACCAAAGCTATGGCAGAGGGAGACATGGCGATGTCTGCTGGGCTGGAGAGCTGAGGAGGCAGAGGGATTTGAAGAGGTGGATCCAAAGAGGGGGATGTCAGGCATGGACTCTCTCTTGATTTGTGTGTGTACAACCCCTAGTCCAGTGGGGCCCAAAGGGTTTGGGGCCTCTGGGTGCTACCACAATAATAAAATATTATTATGCCCATTTGGCCAGTACAGCTGCTTAACAGCCCACAGCACCCAGCAGCACAAGCCAGGATGTGAAGAAGGAGCATGCGTCCAGCTGAAAGCCCAAGGAGGATTTAGAGAGGCAGAAATTAACCATGTATGAATTTCGCTAGGACTTCTGGCCTCGCACCTGGATTTTTGCGGGCAGAGTTGTAGGACCTTTAATGGCTGGGACCTTGGTTTGAGATCTCGTCTGAAAGACAGAGCCCTTTAGAGCCAGGCTGGGGCATTAGCTCTGCAGAGAGGAGACCACCCCCCAGTGAATCACCCACCCCATCCCTAATACATAGCGTCCTCTAGACCACCCCCGACTGATTCACCCACTGGTCCCTACAGCACAGCGCCCCCTAGCATCCCACTGGGGCACGGGACTGACTCAGAGGAGACAGCCTCCCCCAACTGATCCATGCCGCAGCAATAGGGTGCTCTTTTTGCAGTCTCCCATCCAAGAATAGAACAAGGCCTCCTGCTGCTTAGACGTCCCCAAAGTTGCAGCCCAGTACGTGCTCGCCCCGGCCCCAAGGATGGGGGAGTCTCAGGGGAGACCTCGCCACAGGGCTGCTGCCCTCTACATCTCGGCCTGGGAGTGTTTTGCTGGAGATCAGGCAGCCGGAGCAATCACAGGCTGAGGTCTGAGAGGCCTGCAGACCACCCACAGCAGCCAGCTGCCAGGCCAGCATGGGCTGCGAAAACTGCTGATAGACATAGGTTTGCTTGGCACAGCCTCCACCCAACAGGAGCCTGGCTGATTCCTTCGCCTAGTGCCTGGCCACACCCAGCACTGCACCGTGCGTCGCAGGGAGCAGTCCCTGCAGTTCCCTCTAGCACAGCCCCATCGCCGCGTGGGGAATAGCACTTTGGTGAGCTAGTCTGCTGCCCAGGGCCACAGTTTGCTCAGACACTGCACCAGGGCAGCCCCAGGGAGCAATGCAAACTCAGCAATGACCTGCAGCCTCAGGCCCATGGCAGGTCGTGTCATCACCCCCTTTCTACACATGACTTGCTCAAAGCAACGTAGCAAATCACTGACAAAGGCAAGGATAGAACCCAGGAATCCTGACTCCCATTTGACTTGGACCACTAGATCCCTCCCCCCTGAGTATGCTGGGAAGAGAACCCAGGAGTCCTGACTCCCAGTCATTCCTGCTTTAACCCAATAGACCCTCCTCCTTTCCCAGGGCTGAGAACAGAACCCAGGAGTCTTGACTCCCTGCCCACCCCTGCTCTAACCACTAGGCCCTTCTCCCCTCCCAGAACTGAGAATAGAACCCAGTAGTCTTGATTCCATTCCCCTGCTCTAACCACTAGAGTCAGAGCTGTGCAATTGTGTGTCATAGGCTCTATACTGCTAACACCTAACGGGGATTCTCCCCTTGCCCAGGAGGAAGAAGCCCATGATGTGGAACAGTGATATCTGAGTTGTAGCCCTATTGTGGCAGTGAAGCTCCACATGGCCAATGGTTGCAGCACAGAGACACTGAGAAGTCCCATGTGGACATGAATCAAACAGGCCTATTGCCATAGGAACAGCCATCTAGGCTGCCTCCTGGCACCAGCCGTTCACATTACTGGGAAGCACAGAACGAGGCAAAAGGCCTGAATTCCTGGGGATACAACGAATCTCACCGAGGAGCTGGAGGGCTTGGTCCGGGGGGGCGGGAATCCTCTCTTTCCTGTTTCAGATTGGCCTGGGTTAGTGTATGGGAAGAGGCAAGTGAAAGTGACTCTGTGTGTGTGTGTGTCTGTCTGTCTGTCTCTGGATTCACACCAGGCTGGCTCCAGCGAAGTCTGTGGGAGTTTTGCCGTGACTTCAGCGGAGGGGAGCCAAGGATCAGCACCTTGGTTTATATGTATAAAGGCAGAATGAGGACCCAGGAGTGAAACTGACTAGGCTGGTTTCACCATCTTCCCCTCTCCCTCCCCACCCAGAACCTCCTCCTGCCCCAGTAAGAGGCAAAACCTAGAACAAACTGTGTCCATAGCAAGAAATGCCAATGATGGGCCAGATCCTCCGTGTGTCCATGTGCACCACCATGTGTGAATGTGCGCAACAGACTCTGAGTGTGTGTTTGCTAGAAGGGAAAAGTCTCTCTCTTTGTGTGCATGTGGCTGGATATGAGCATGTGGGAGTGTCTGCACATGGGTGTCCCTGTTTGTATGTGTGTGCGTTTGTGTGACCGTGTGTGTGTGCATGTGAATGCCTGTGATGTGTGTGTGGGGGGTGTATGTATGCATGCCTCTGGGAGTGGGGTGAGTGGGTGTGTAGCTCCCTCCTCCCCGCCCTGGTCCCCATCTGGGTTTGATCACACTCTCGCTCCCTTTGGCGACGGGGTCCCTCTCCTGTGGTTTCGGATACAAGAGAACGTTCCAGGAAGTGGCCACTCTTGGTGGATTTACTCAAGCAACCCAATCGGAAATTGTTCCAGGAGCGAGGGGCGCGACTGGGGCCTGGCCTGCTCTGGAGCCCCGAGCACCACACACTGCCGTCAGCCTGCGGCCTGGGAACCCTGGCCTTCCCCGCTCGCTGGGGGACCGCAGTGCTGGAAAAAGCCGAGCCTCCGGCGTCAGCACAAGAGCAGCGACAACCAAAAGAGGAGGAGGCCGGGCGAGGGTTTGGCTGATGTTCCCAAGCCAAGCATGGGATGGATGAGCCGGGGAGCCGGCAGCCCGCGCGGAGCCAAGCCCTGGGCGGTTCAGAACTTCCTTGGCCTTGTGCTGACTCTGAGTCCCCCCAGAACTGGGTGCCTACTCGAGCTGCAGCTTCACCTCTATCGTTACAGGAGTCAGCTTGGATCAAAGCTAGCTGGGGAACATCTCTGCACGGGCTGCAGTCATGCCACAGATCACACTGTATCCCGAGGGAGATGCCTGGACATCAGTCGGGCTGCAGGATGCAAACAGCAGCAGCATCTGCTTTGCTAAATAGCGGGGCCGGGGGGAGGGTGTCCCCAAGGGGAGGATGTTAAGCACCACTGGGTTATCTCCTCCTTGGGAGGAAGAGAAGTGGAGACACACTCCAGCTAGCTAGTGTCCCCTGACCCCTGGGCTCTCTCGGGAGGGATGCTACAGGCAGGGCCCTGAGACTCTGACTGACATAAAGGCTGATTTTCATGCACATCCTGGTATCACTGTAAACTGGTGTTAGCAGCAGACGACGGGTGGGGGGTGGGATCTTCCAATCCCACCAGCTGAAGGCCCAGTATCAGAATGGAGCAACGCCCTAGTGTAAGGGAGACTTCGGGCCACTGTTTATTTAGCATTTGCAATAGCGGCCAAGGGTTGCTAACAGAGCCCACTGCTGAATTTGGTTAGTGGTGTGGGCCCATCTCGACAACACGGATTGTTGTTTGATCGGTGCCGCAGCTACAGCTTGGACTGTGTCCAAGACCCTGACGGAGCAGGTGGGCTGCAGAGGCCTGGCTCACTCCGGAATCGGTTAAGAAGAACTCACTGGCGATGGGGCAGGTCGAAGCCGGACGGGCGAGCGGGAGGGTCTGTGACGAGGAACTGGTTGGTGGTTGGGGTTAAGTCCCAGATTTCCCACCACCGGGACTCCGCTGCCATGTCCTGGCATGGCAGCCCCAGTGAGAGTGGGTGTCGTGATGAAAGACGTGTGGCTGGGGGGGCTAAAAACCAGGTGGCTGAACAAGGGCAAGCCTGGGTTGGCAGGGACCTCTGCAAGCGGCTTGCCAGCTGCCATCGGTGTCCTGCAGTAAGTGGGTCAGAACTGGAAGGCCTGGCAGACGAGTCGGGTCAGTCAGGCCTCTATGCACGGATGTCACACAGCCACAGCAGGGCAGGCTGATCCCCGGCGGCAGCGGGCACGGCCGGAGCGCCAGCACCACTCCGCCCCCAGGCAGATTCCTGAAGATCCAGCCCGTCTCCAGCAGGACTCGGTGCGCCGGTCTCCGGTCTCACACTGGAGCTTACTGGGAGCAACTCCGTTATACAAATCACAAGATATAAAGCCAGCAGGAGGGAGCCCCAGGTCCGATTCACTGATTGGCCTTTCCGGAGCACCTAGGCAGCAGATCTGAGCACTCCCCGGAGCCCCCTTCATTGCTGGGGGTCCCCTATGCCAGCCCATGGTGGGGCTGGGGGGACCTGTGCCCCTGCAAAGTGTCATGGGGGCTGCTCTCCCAGGTGGGGCCCCACCTGCCCCTGAATACCAGTCTGAACGGCTTCCCAGTTGCCCCAGCGCTGCACAGGGAGGACTCTGCCCCTGGAGTCTTCGTCACCGCCTGCCCAAAGCTCTTGTGTATGCCGGTGTGAAGCAGCTGCTGTGCCCCATCCCAGAGGTGGTGGCATGTCAGTGGTAGGTGCAGTCCAGTGGCCCCATATGCGGTCTGGAAAGCAGCTCAGAGTCGGCAGGGATTGTGCCAGGTGAGGGTTTTATCTCCACCCCCTCCCAGCTCCCTGCTTCCCATTTGCCGCTCATCTTGGGCCACTGTGCTCCCTTCTGCCACTCTGCCAGAGCGGGCACTGCCAACCCCTACCAGATCCCAGTAATGCATGGCCACTTCCCACCTGGGACCTCAGTGCTGTGAGCTTCCCCCCAGCAGTGTCCTGTTACTCCTCACCTGGGACCTCAGTGCTGTGAGCTTCCACTCAGCAATGTCCTGCCAGTGCCCACCCGGGACCTCAGTGCTGTGAGCTTCCCCCCAGCAGTGTCCTGCCAGTGCCCATCTGGGACCTCAGTGCTGTGAGCTTCCCCCCAGCAGTGTCCTGCCACTGCCCATCTGGGACCTCAGTGCTGTCAGCTTCCGCCCAGCAGTGTCCTGCCACTGCCCATCTGGGACCTCAGTGCTGTGAGCTTCCCCCCCAGCAATGTCCTGCCACTGCCCACCCGGGACCTCAGTGCTGTGAGTGTCCCCCCAGCAGTGTCCTGCCAGTGCCCATCCGGGACCTCAGTGCTGTGAGCTTCCCCCCCAGCAGTGTCCTGCCAGTGCCCATCCGGGACCTCAGTGCTATGAGCTTCCGCCCAGCAGTGTCCTGCCACTGCCCATCTGGGACCTCAGTGCTGTGAGCTTTCCCCCAGCACTGCCCTGTTACTCCTCACCTGGGACCTCAGTGCTGTTAGTTTCACCCCAGCAGTGTCCTGCCAGTGCCCATCCGGGACCTCAGTGCTGTGAGCTTCCCCCCCAGCAGTGTCCTGCCAGTGCCCATCCGGGACCTCAGTGCTATGAGCTTCCGCCCAGCAGTGTCCTGCCACTGCCCATCTGGGACCTCAGTGCTGTGAGCTTTCCCCCAGCACTGCCCTGTTACTCCTCACCTGGGACCTCAGTGCTGTTAGTTTCACCCCAGCAGTGTCCTGCCAGTGCCCATCCGGGACCTCAGTGCTGTGAGCTTCCGCCCAGCAGTGTCCTGCCACTGCCCATCTGGGACCTCAGTGCTGTGAGCTTCCCCCCAGCAGTGTCCTGCCAGTGCCCATCCGGGACCTCAGTGCTGTGAGCTTCCCCCCAGCAATGTCCTGCTACTGCCCACCTGGGACCTCAGTGCTGTGAGCTTCCCCCCAGCAGTGTCCTGCCAGTGCCCATCCGGGACCTCAGTGCTGTGAGGCGTTCCCCCCAGCAGTGCCCATTTTTCTCAAGTAGTGGGTGGGGTCGTCTCACGCTCCCCAGGGTGCTGCTGGGTGCTGGGTTTAAGCACACCCGCTCATGAGAGTGTCTGGCTGCTTGGCTAGCAGGGAGAGGGGCTTAGCCTGGGGCAGCTGAGCCGGGGGTGGCGGGTGCTGGCCCGGATCTGTGCTGCCCAGGCCAAAGGAGCCAGTCCCACTGGAATAGCAGCGGCAGAGGCGAGCGCCGCGGGCTGCCCACGGGGCTCCCTGCATGGCGGTTGGGAACCACAGAAATGCAGCTCCAGGTGTTCCAGAGCCCCCCGCCCCGTTGGGGAAACAGCCCCCAGCCCCTGAATCCCCCGCCCACACACACACATGATACCACTCACTGCCTGCAACCCCCAGCCCTGCATCACCCCCAACACACACATGCCTGCAACACCACACCTGCAACAACCAACACAACCCACTGCCTGAACCCCAGCCCCTGCATCACCCCAACACAACACACTGACTGCAACACACACCCTGCAACATGACACAACTCACTGCCTGCAACCCCCCAGCCCCTGCATCACCCCAACACAACACACTGCCTGCAACACACACCCTGCAACACGACACAACTCACAGCCTGCAACCGCCAGCCCCTGCATCACCCCAACACAACACACTGACTGCAACACACACCCTGCAACACAAAACAACCCACTGCCTGCAACCCCCCAGCCCCTGATCACCCCAACACAACACACTGCCTGCAACACACCCCCTGCAACATGACACAACTCACGGCCTGCAACACACCCCCTGCAACATGACACAACTCACAGCCTGTATCACACACCCTGCAACACAACACAACTCGTCGCCTGCAACCCTCCCACACCAGTATTACAAACCCCTAACATAACACAATTCACTGCCTGCAATATACACCCTGCAGCATAAACAACTCACTGCCTGCATCACACACCCTGCAACACAACACAACTCACCACCTGCAACCCCCCCACTTGTATTACAACCCCACAACATAACACAACTCACTGCCTGCAACACACACCCCACAACCCCTATATCACCCCCACAACACAACACACCGCCTGCATCACATACCCTGCAACACGACACAACTCACTATCTGCAACCTCCCATTACCCTGTATCACAGACCCCCAAACAACACAACACCCTGCATCACACCCTGAAATATGACACATCACACTGCCTGCTACAACACCCCCCACACAATACACCGTCTTCAAACCCTCGCCCCCACTATCCCTGTATCACAACCCCACAACTTAACACAACTCACCACCTGCAACGCACACATCATGACCCCTCTATCACCCCCACAACACAACTCACTGCCTGCAACCCCCCATGGCCCCTGCATCATACCCCCACAATACAACACACCCCCTGCAACACGCATGGTGTATTGACACACCCACACCCGCTACAACACGCCCCATAACACAACACACCTGCAATATGCACCCCACATCCTCTGCATCACACTCCCACATCACAACACAACACCCCCTCTGCTACATCTCCACTACAACATGCCTCCTGCAACACCCGCACACGTCACAACCCTGTATCACCCTCCCACAACACAACACTCCCTGCAGCACACTTCCCACATACATACCCAACATCCCCTACATCACACATACTCCACAATACACCATGCCCCATGTATTACACTCCACATCCCCTGCATCACACACACCCCACACAACAGCCCCTGCAACAGACTTTCCACACACACACCACCCCCCCTGCAACACCCCACTTTAGACCCCCAGCCCCTGCGTCACACACTTACCACAACATGCAACACAACGTACCCCCTGCAACACTCCCACGGACACCCTCACTCTCTGCATCAAGCACACCACAGCACACAACTCCTGTAAAACACTTCCCTCCCACAACACATCATAACCCGTGCATCACCCCCCACAACACCTATTATCACACACACAACACACAAAACATCAAACCCCTGCATCACACACTCCACAACCTCCACTTCACACACACACCAAAGCACCCAACAACCCCTGCAACACACTTGCCACAAAAGCACCCCACAACCTCTGCATCACACACACAACACGCAGCATATCATAACCCCTGCAAACACTGCAACCCCTGCGAACACTGCAACTCCTGCAACACACACCAAAGCACCCAACAACCCCTGCAACACACTCTACAACTCCTGCATCATGCAAACACCACAACACACCATAACCCCCTATCACCTTCCCACACACCACAACCCCTGCATCACACACCACAATGCACAACACACCATAACCCCGGATCACACACCCCTATACCTCTCCCCACATCCCCTGTGTCATACACACACAACACACCATAACCCTGGCATCATACCCCCCACAACCCCTGCATCACACAAACATACCACAACACACACATATCCCACAATACCTGCAACATACACGCAGCCCCCCCTAGACAGACACATGATCCCACCAACAGCCCTGATGCCAATTCACTTACATAAACTCTACTAGACATGCACGTACACCCAGAGTGGCACACGGCCCCCACAATCCGTACACATCCCCTCCCGCACAAACGCCCGATGCTGGGGTGAGGATTCTGCAAGGGGAGCGACAGAGGGGAATACCCGGGGCCTCTGGCCAGGCTGATGCAGCCACCTCTGGGGCGGAACAGGGCAGTCGTCCATGGCGACGCCGAGCAATAGCTGGAAGTCAGCTAGAAGCGAAGGGGAAACCTGTCTCCAGCTGCCACTGCCAGGACAGGGCAAGATACTTGGAGTTTATCCGCCAGTTCATCCCAGAGCTGGGGCGAGGTTCAAGTCCAGGAACAGGGCTTGCCTCTCCTGTCCCCACAGCCTGGGCTAGATCCACCAACAGCACAAGTTGGGTCAGTCCTGGAGGCAGCCAGCAGGCCATGCAGTAGCCATGGAATGGGGGGAGGTTTGGAGCACCCCCAAAATACCCCCTGTGCTGTGAGCTGGGAGGCCATGGATCAGGCCTTTGGGCAGCTCAGAAAAGGCGGGAGCCTCCTTAGCTGTGGCACAGGAGGTCATCTAGTCCAACCCCCTGCTCAAAGCAGGACCAACCCCAACAGAGCTCACCTGTAGCCTCCGTTTTTAACCCCCGATGTGCCCTTGACCAGGAAATCCAGATCCAGCCCCTGGAAAAAGGAGGGATTGGGGTATTTCGAGCTCCCTCCACCTCTGGGGCTGCACTTTCAGACTCGGGATGAGGGGGCCTGAAAGCCACAGTGCTCTGCCCCCAACCCATCTGCCCCACAGTGACTTTCTGGGGCGGGGAAGGGGGCATCCTGATCCAGGTGTGGAGCTGATCACAGCTGAATTCCCTGAAAATTGCCCCTTCCCCTGGGTGGCTGGGTCTCTGCCCCTGCTGGCACTGCTGTCCTGTGGTGAGGCGCTGACACCTAGTGATCCATCTGGTGTATTAGTCAAGGCCCCTGTTGTGCTGGGAGCTGTACATACAGACTGCCCTAAAGAGCTTCCGGTCTAGCTAGGGAAAGGGTGGGAGGGGAGACAGGGTGAGAGAGAGGAAGGGACCTGCCCAAAGTTACCCAGAACTGGGAATCGAGCCCAGAGGTCCTGAACTGCCCCGTTCCCTGACAGGATCGTATTTCCACTGGCACCAAAGGGCCAGAGGTTTTATCGGTGACCTGTTTGGTTCTCTCTCCTCTGCCCACCTCTGAGTCTGACCTTCTGGCTTCCCTGCTGAGCCCCCTCAGCATCATCATCCCAGGGCTGGTGTGAGAGGCTGACAGCTCCCAGCTGCTCTCCCACATCCCCGGGGGGTTCTGTGGAACCAGGCCTTAGGAAATCGTCTAGGGACTCATGTAGATTGTGAAGATTTCATTTGACACTCCCTGCCTTGGTACTAGCAGGGTGTTGCCGCAGAGCTACTCACAGTGCAGGCATCCCACCTGGACACCTGCAGGGAGGGCACTGCTGGGGGGAAGCTCACAGCACTGGAAAGCTGACTGGGCACTATCAGAGCATTGCTTTGGGGATGCTTACAGTGCTAAGGTCCCAGCTGGGCATTGACAGGGCCATGCTGCAGGAAAGCTCACAGCACTGATATCCCAGCTGTCACTGCCAGGGCACTGCTGTGAGGAAGCTCGCAGCACTGGGATCCCAGCTGTCACTGCCAGGACACTGCTGAAAGGAAGCTCACAGCAGCTGGGCACTGCTAAGAGGGCACTCCCGGAGCCAATCAGAGGTGAGGCGAAATGCCAAGGGACTGACATCCGAAAAGGAAACTTGCTAACGAGGAATTAATGCCCAAGCGAGACGCAAGCCAGAGTCACTGCCTGTCTTCCCCCACCTCTGACACTAGCTTCGATATCAGCAAAGCCCGTCAAACCCAGACACCCGCTGGCATGTACTGAACACCAACACCCCCTGGGGCGAGCGGGAAGGGGGCCCCCTTGGCTGGGAAGAGGCCGTTGGCAGGGAGGGAGGGTGACTCACAGTAGGCTCTGGAGTGGGTGTGCCCAGTGACGTAAGCAGCCCCATGGGGAGGCTGTGCTGATATATGGGGAAATCCCCATTAATCCCTGGCTAGCAAGTGTCCACTGCTGCCCTCTACTGGGGGGGATCAGACATGTCTAACTGCGTGTCAAGCCCCAGCAGGCCTGCGAATGAGGAGTTGTCTCTTGCTCAGGTTGCAGGAGGAGCCGGAAGGGCTAAGTTCTTTCCAGTGAGGGCCCAGCCCAATGGCACGGGGAGCAGCCCCAGGATGGCCACAAGGACACAGGTCTGTGTATTGCACAGAGCGGGTCCGGCGTGGGGAGCAGCAGGAAGGACTGGACACACCCATCCATGTGTGACAGTGTCAGTTTCTGCGAGTGAGGCGCAAGGTCGGCCCCGCAGCTGGTGACAATCTCAGGTGCTGTGTGGCCGTCAATGGATCTATTCCATTTCCACTGGCTGAGCCGCAGGATTCCAGGGCAAATGAGTGCTCGCCCGTGCGTGTGTGCACAGTATGTGTGTGTAGTGCATGCGTGTACATGCATGGTCTATGTGTGTGCGCGTGTGCATGATACATGTGTGTAGTGCATGCATGCGCATGCATGGTCTGGGCGTGTGTGTGTGTGTGCACGGTACATGTGTGTAGTGCGTGCATGTGCATGCATGCTCTCTCTGTGTGTGTGTGTGTGTGCATGGTACATGTGTGTAGTGCGTGTGTGTACATGCATGGTCTGTGTGTGTGTGTGTGTGTGTGTGCATGGTACATGTGTGTAGTGCGTGCATGTGCATGCATGGTGTGTGTGTGTGTGTGTGTGTGTGCATGGTACATGTGTGTAGTGCATGTGCGTGCATGCATGGTCTGGGCGGGCATATGTGTGTGTGTGTGTGCACGGTACGTGTGCAATGACAGGTTTACAGTGGCTCCAGTGGCTCCATGGAGCACGGCCCACGCTCAGAAGCGGCCCCGGCCTGTTCTGCTTGCACTGTGCCCCGAGACCCTGCTGGCTCCCCCTGCCCACTACTTGCTCCTCTTGGCCTGCCCGCCGCTGGCCGAGGGCTCTTCTCTGTCCCCTGCCCCCACCCCACTCTGTCCCCTGCCAGTTTGTAAATAGTGCCCCCGAATTGGGTGGAGCAAGGCCACCCTTGCCATGCAATGCCCCATTGCATCTAGCTGGCTGCTCACTCCAGGGACTGACCTTCCCATGCCATGCTCCATTGCCTCCATGGGGGCACACAAAGATGTTTGGCGCCAGGCCCACAAAAGGTTAATCTGGTCCTGTACGTGTGCATAGTGTGTGCGCGTGCATGCACGGTCTCGGCGTGAGTGTGTGTGTGCGCGCATGGTACGTGTGAGTAGTGCATGTGCGTGCATGCATGGTCTCTGTGTGTATGTGTGTGCGCATGGTACGTGTGTGGGTGTGCATGCATGGTGTGTGTGTGCGTGCATGCATGGTCTGTGTGTGTGTGTGTGTGTGCGCGCATGGTAAGTGTGTGTAGTGCATGTGTGTGCATGCATGCTCTGGGCGTGTGGGTGGTGTGTGCATGTCCAGCGTGTGTGCGTGTCTGCAGGGGGAGCAGTGTGCTGTGTACAGCGGTGCAGTGTGTGCTGTGTGTGTGTGGGCCCAGTGTGCAAACTGCATGTTGTTTGACCTCCCTTCCCGCTGCCTCACCCCTCCTGAGCCAACCCAGCTACCAGCTCACAGCCCTAGGCCGATTCCTCCCTTGAGGCCTGTTCTCAGCTCCTTCTGCTCCCCTGGCCACGGAAGCCCCTCGGCTGAGTTGCCTTCACCCCCAGCCCCCAACCGGACCCACAGGGCCGCCGATGGTGGGGGGAGCAGCATTTCCCAAGGTGGGGTTGAAGATGGACGAGGGGGCAGAGGTGCTGTGGTGCAGTTGGGGAGGGAGGACTGGGTGCTGGGGATAGAGGAGGAGGCTGGGGGGCTGGGGGTGGG